>NW_027672444.1:1200000-1646000 GCF_964165515.1 Mesoplodon bidens | reverse complement strand
TTCCACAGCTTTGAAACAGCCCCAGGAGCACGGTTCTTGGGCCGGCTTTCTTTCCATGCGGGTCTGCCACGTTGAGGACACCTAAGCTGCCCTGAAAGAAACCACCGGGGCTCCAATCCACTTTGGGGTCTCCTGCTCGACGTCTCTCTAAGTGAGGCAGAAAGTAGACTTTAGGTCCAGCCAGAAATAAAGTAGAAATTGACCGTGAGCCTTGCTAGGCATTTGGAACATGCAAAGTCACCTAGGCCTCCTGAGGGCATTTAGAGGATTATGCCATTCAGCACATGCAGAACACACTGCATCCCAAAGTTTCATCGCAGAAGGCCGAATTGTGTTCCAAGGGCCTCCTTTGGCTTGTCAGAGAAGAGAGGTATATGTGCTGGGTGATCCGGTGTATAATTGAGAAACCTGGAAAAAGGCAGTATTTTCCCCCATTTGAAAGGTACATAGTGGCGGCCTCAAGGCTGACTGAAAGACAGTGCTGTTACCCGTCTTCTAGTCACTGCTAAGAAGGCCTCAGGGAAGAAAGTGAGTTTTCTCCTATGAATCCAGGTGGTCGCCTGTGCCTTGCTAGGAGTTCACCCCACCGCTTGCCCTAGCTAAAGTGCGAAGTAAACGTGACCCCCAGGCCTCAAGGTAAGCACGAGCGTTTCCTATCAGCAAAGTTTGCTGTGCAGCCATCTCCATGAACCCTGACTCGATAGAGCGCTTTAAATCCTCTACGGCTCTCCGGAGGCCTCAGAGAGACGCGTATGAATTCCCTTCTGAGGGAGAGCGTGGGTGCCGTGAGTCCCCTTTTTGTTTTCCGAGCAACACAGCGCAGAACAGGCTGTTGGGGTCAACCCTTTCTATGCAGAGGGAAAGGCAATGAACTGATCCTCGCTTGCATAGCTTGATTTCTACCGCTGTAAAGCAGCCCCAGGACAACGTTTTCGCCAGTATTACATTCAACGTGGCTCTCCCTCTGTGGAGGCCCTCTGAACTGCACTGAAAGAATCCCTGAGCCTACAGTGCCCCCTGGCAACTCTTACCTGTCATCTCTCTATTGTGACGCAAGGACCACTGTAGGTCCAGCCTGACAGAAAGAACAGAAAAACCGGTCAACTTGTGAGACTTTGGACGATCCAAAGCCACCTAGGCCTGACTAAGTCATTAAGCAGGTAATGCTATGCACGGCATGCAAAAGTCCCCGCCTGCAACGAAGTGTGATCATAGAAAGGCCCCGTGTGGCCGAAAGTCTCCAGTAGACAGTCAGTGAGTGATGGTAATTGCGCTGTGGGGTCAAGTTGGAAACTGGAGCATGTGAGAGAAGCCCGACTCTCCCCCTTTGGAAAGCAACTTCGATGCAGCTTCCAAGCTGCCTGAACACCACACCACCAGGACACTGTTCACTGCACAGATGCCTCTGAGGAGCAGTGAGCTTTTGCCAAAGAATCCAAACGCTTGCGCTTCCTTCCTGGGAGCTCAGCCCAGAGCATACTCTAGCCTAAGTGCCAACTAAATGTGACCTCTAGTCTCGAGGTAAAGTGCACATTTTCCCTTTACCAGAGGCAGGGGTGCACCAGTTTCCAGGAAGGCTTAGTCAATGGACGGCTTTAGCCTTAGTGTGCCTCACAGCGCTCAAGCCTCTCACGGGGGCATTTCTTTCCAAGGAAGTGCACCGTGTACCAGAAGCCTTCTGAGCACAATCAAGGGATACACGGCTCTGGGACCATCCCTCACTATGCAGGTGAAAGGGCTGGCAACTAATCTGTTCTCTATGGCTAGCGTTCCACAGCTTTGAAACAGCCCCAGGAGCACGGTTCTTGGGCCGGCTTTCTTTCCATGCGGGTCTGCTACGTTGAGGACACCTAAGCTGCCATGAAAGAAACCACCGAGGCTCCAATCCACTTTGGGGTCTCCTGCTCGACGTCTCTCTAAGTGAGGCAGAAAGTAGACTTTAGGTCCAGCCAGAAATAAAGTAGAAATTGACCGTGAGCCTTGCTAGGCATTTGGAACATGCAAAGTCACCTAGGCCTCCTGAGGGCATTTAGAGGATTATGCCATTCAGCACATGCAGAACACACTGCATCCCAAAGTTTCATCGCAGAAGGCCGAATTGTGTTCCAAGGGCCTCCTTTGGCTTGTCAGAGAAGAGAGGTATATGTGCTGGGTGATCCGGTGTATAATTGAGAAACCTGGAAAAAGGCAGTATTTTCCCCCATTTGAAAGGTACATAGTGGCGGCCTCAAGGCTGACTGAAAGACAGTGCTGTTACCCGTCTTCTAGTCACTGCTAAGAAGGCCTCAGGGAAGAAAGTGAGTTTTCTCCTATGAATCCAGGTGGTCGCCTGTGCCTTGCTAGGAGTTCACCCCACCGCTTGCCCTAGCTAAAGTGCGAAGTAAACGTGACCCCCAGGCCTCAAGGTAAGCACGAGCGTTTCCTATCAGCAAAGTTTGCTGTGCAGCCATCTCCATGAACCCTGACTCGATAGAGTGCTTTAAATCCTCTACGGCTCTCCGGAGGCCTCAGAGAGACGCGTATGAATTCCCTTCTGAGGGAGAGCCTGGGTGCCGTGAGTCCTTTTTTTGTTTTCCGAGCAACACAGCGCAGAACAGGCTGTTGGGGTCAACCCTTTCTATGCAGAGGGAAAGGCAATGAACTGATCCTCGCTTGCATAGCTTGATTTCTACCGCTGTAAAGCAGCCCCAGGACAACGTTTTTGCCAGTATTACATTCAACGTGGCTCTCCCTCTGTGGAGGCCCTCTGAACTGCACTGAAAGAATCCCTGAGCCTACAGAGCCCCCTGGCAACTCTTACCTGTCATCTCTCTATTGTGACGCAAGGTCCACTGTAGGTCCAGCCTGACAGAAAGAACAGAAAAACCGGTCAACTTGTGAGACTTTTGGATGATCCAAAGTCACCTAGGCCTGACTAAGTCATTAAGCAGGTAATGCTATGCACGGCATGCAAAAGTCCCCGCCTGCAACGAAGTGTGATCATAGAAAGGCCCCGTGTGGCCGAAAGTCTCCAGTAGACAGTCAGTGAGTGATGGTAATTGCGCTGTGGGGTCAAGTTGGAAACTGGAGCATGTGAGAGAAGCCCGACTCTCCCCCTTTGGAAAGCAACTTCGATGCAGCTTCCAAGCTGCCTGAACACCACACCACCAGGACACTGTTCACTGCACAGATGCCTCTGAGGAGCAGTGAGCTTTTGCCAAAGAATCCAAACGCTTGCGCTTCCTTCCTGGGAGCTCAGCCCAGAGCATACTCTAGCCTAAGTGCCAACTAAATGTGACCTCTAGTCTCGAGGTAAGGTGCACATTTTCCCTTTACCAGAGGCAGGGGTGCACCAGTTTCCAGGAAGGCTTAGTCAATGGACGGCTTTAGCCTTAGTGTGCCTCACAGCGCTCAAGCCTCTCACGGGGGCATTTCTTTCCAAGGAAGTGCACCGTGTACCAGAAGCCTTCTGAGCACAATCAAGGGATACACGGCTCTGGGACCATCCCTCACTATGCAGGTGAAAGGGCCGGCAACTAATCTGTTCTCTATGGCTAGCGTTCCACAGCTTTGAAACAGCCCCAGGAGCACGGTTCTTGGGCCGGCTTTCTTTCCATGCGGGTCTGCTACGTTGAGGACACCTAAGCTGCCATGAAAGAAACCACCGAGGCTCCAATCCACTTTGGGGTCTCCTGCTCGACGTCTCTCTAAGTGAGGCAGAAAGTAGACTTTAGGTCCAGCCAGAAATAAAGTAGAAATTGACCGTGAGCCTTGCTAGGCATTTGGAACATGCAAAGTCACCTAGGCCTCCTGAGGGCATTTAGAGGATTATGCCATTCAGCACATGCAGAACACACTGCATCCCAAAGTTTCATCGCAGAAGGCCGAATTGTGTTCCAAGGGCCTCCTTTGGCTTGTCAGAGAAGAGAGGTATATGTGCTGGGTGATCCGGTGTATAATTGAGAAACCTGGAAAAAGGCAGTATTTTCCCCCATTTGAAAGGTACATAGTGGCGGCCTCAAGGCTGACTGAAAGACAGTGCTGTTACCCGTCTTCTAGTCACTGCTAAGAAGGCCTCAGGGAAGAAAGTGAGTTTTCTCCTATGAATCCAGGTGGTCGCCTGTGCCTTGCTAGGAGTTCACCCCACCGCTTGCCCTAGCTAAAGTGCGAAGTAAACGTGACCCCCAGGCCTCAAGGTAAGCACGAGCGTTTCCTATCAGCAAAGTTTGCTGTGCAGCCATCTCCATGAACCCTGACTCGATAGAGCGCTTTAAATCCTCTACGGCTCTCCGGAGGCCTCCGAGAGACGCGTATGAATTCCCTTCTGAGGGAGAGCGTGGGTGCCGTGAGTCCCCTTTTTGTTTTCCGAGCAACACAGCGCAGAACAGGCTGTTGGGGTCAACCCTTTCTATGCAGAGGGAAAGGCAATGAACTGATCCTCGCTTGCATAGCGTGATTTCTACCGCTGTAAAGCAGCCCCAGGACAACGTTTTTGCCAGTATTACATTCAACGTGGCTCTCCCTCTGTGGAGGCCCTCTGAACTGCACTGAAAGAATCCCTGAGCCTACAGAGCCCCCTGGCAACTCTTACCTGTCATCTCTCTATTGTGACGCAAGGTCCACTGTAGGTCCAGCCTGACAGAAAGAACAGAAAAACCGGTCAACTTGTGAGACTTTTGGACGATCCAAAGTCACCTAGGCCTGACTAAGTCATTAAGCAGGTAATGCTATGCACGGCATGCAAAAGTCCCCGCCTGCAACGAAGTGTGATCATAGAAAGGCCCCGTGTGGCCGAAAGTCTCCAGTAGACAGTCAGTGAGTGATGGTAATTGCGCTGTGGGGTCAAGTTGGAAACTGGAGCATGTGAGAGAAGCCCGACTCTCCCCCTTTGGAAACAACTTCGATGCAGCTTCCAAGCTGCCTGAACACCACACCACCAGGACACTGTTCACTGCACAGATGCCTCTGAGGAGCAGTGAGCTTTTGCCAAAAAACCGAACGCTTGTGCTTCCTTCCTGGGAGCTCAGCCCAGAGCATACTCTAGCCTAAGTGCCAACTAAATGTGACCTCTAGTCTCGAGGTAAGGTGCACATTTTCCCTTTACCAGAGGCAGGGGTGCACCAGTTTCCAGGAAGGCTTAGTCAATGGACGGCTTTAGCTTTAGTGTGCCTCACAGCGCTCAAGCCTCTCACGGGGGCATTTCCTTCCAAGGAAGTGCACCGTGTACCAGAAGCCTTCTGAGCACAATCAAGGGATACACGGCTCGGGGACCATCCCTCACTATGCAGGTGAAAGGGCCGGCAACTAATCTGTTCTCTATGGCTAGCGTTCCACAGCTTTGAAACAGCCCCAGGAGCACGGTTCTTGGGCCGGCTTTCTTTCCATGCGGGTCTGCCACGTTGAGGACACCTAAGCTGCCCTGAAAGAAACCACCGGGGCTCCAATCCACTTTGGGGTCTCCTGCTCGACGTCTCTCTAAGTGAGGCAGAAAGTAGACTTTAGGTCCAGGCCGAAAGAAAGTAGAGACTGACCCTGAGCCTTGCTAGGCATTTGGAACATGCAAAGTCACCTCGGCCTCCTGCGGGCATTTAGAGGATTATGCCATTCAGCACATGCAGAACACACTGCATCTCCAAGTTTCATCACAGAAGGCCGAATTGTGTTCCAAGGGCCTCCTTTGGCTTGTCAGAGAAGAGAGGTATATGTGCTGGGTGATCCGGTGTATAATTGAGAAGCCTGGAAAAAGGCAGTATTTTCCCCCATTTGAAAGGTACATAGTGGCGGCCTCAAGGCTGACTGAAAGACAGTGCTGTTACCCGTCTTCTAGTCACTGCTAAGAAGGCCTCAGGGAAGAAAGTGAGTTTTCTCCTATGAATCCAGGTGGTCGCCTGTGCCTTGCTAGGAGTTCACCCCACCGCTTGCCCTAGCTAAAGTGCGAAGTAAACGTGACCCCCAGGCCTCAAGGTAAGCACGAGCGTTTCCTATCAGCAAAGTTTGCTGTGCAGCCATCTCCATGAACCCTGACTCGATAGAGCGCTTTAAATCCTCTACGGCTCTCCGGAGGCCTCAGAGAGACGCGTATGAATTCCCTTCTGAGGGAGAGCCTGGGTGCCGTGAGTCCTTTTTTTGTTTTCCGAGCAACACAGCGCAGAACAGGCTGTTGGGGTCAACCCTTTCTATGCAGAGGGAAAGGCAATGAACTGATCCTCGCTTGCATAGCTTGATTTCTACCGCTGTAAAGCAGCCCCAGGACAACGTTTTTGCCAGTATTACATTCAACGTGGCTCTCCCTCTGTGGAGGCCCTCTGAACTGCACTGAAAGAATCCCTGAGCCTACAGAGCCCCCTGGCAACTCTTACCTGTCATCTCTCTATTGTGACGCAAGGTCCACTGTAGGTCCAGCCTGACAGAAAGAACAGAAAAACCGGTCAACTTGTGAGACTTTTGGACGATCCAAAGTCACCTAGGCCTGACTAAGTCATTAAGCAGGTAATGCTATGCACGGCATGCAAAAGTCCCCGCCTGCAACGAAGTGTGATCATAGAAAGGCCCCGTGTGGCCGAACGTCTCCAGTAGACAGTCAGTGAGTGATGGTAATTGCGCTGTGGGGTCAAGTTGGAAACTGGAGCATGTGAGAGAAGCCCGACTCTCCCCCTTTGGAAAGCAACTTCGATGCAGCTTCCAAGCTGCCTGAACACCACACCACCAGGACACTGTTCACTGCACAGATGCCTCTGAGGAGCAGTGAGCTTTTGCCAAAGAATCCAAACGCTTGCGCTTCCTTCCTGGGAGCTCAGCCCAGAGCATACTCTAGCCTAAGTGCCAACTAAATGTGACCTCTAGTCTCGAGGTAAGGTGCACATTTTCCCTTTACCAGAGGCAGGGGTGCACCAGTTTCCAGGAAGGCTTAGTCAATGGACGGCTTTAGCCTTAGTGTGCCTCACAGCGCTCAAGCCTCTCACGGGGGCATTTCTTTCCAAGGAAGTGCACCGTGTACCAGAAGCCTTTTGAGCACAATCAAGGGATACACGGCTCTGGGACCATCCCTCACTATGCAGGTGAAAGGGCCGGCAACTAATCTGTTCTCTATGGCTAGCGTTCCACAGCTTTGAAACAGCCCCAGGAGCACGGTTCTTGGGCCGGCTTTCTTTCCATGCGGGTCTGCCACGTTGAGGACACCTAAGCTGCCCTGAAAGAAACCACCGGGGCTCCAATCCACTTTGGGGTCTCCTGCTCGACGTCTCTCTAAGTGAGGCAGAAAGTAGACTTTAGGTCCAGCCAGAAATAAAGTAGAAATTGACCGTGAGCCTTGCTAGGCATTTGGAACATGCAAAGTCACCTAGGCCTCCTGAGGGCATTTAGAGGATTATGCCATTCAGCACATGCAGAACACACTGCATCCCAAAGTTTCATCGCAGAAGGCCGAATTGTGTTCCAAGGGCCTCCTTTGGCTTGTCAGAGAAGAGAGGTATATGTGCTGGGTGATCCGGTGTATAATTGAGAAACCTGGAAAAAGGCAGTATTTTCCCCCATTTGAAAGGTACATAGTGGCGGCCTCAAGGCTGACTGAAAGACAGTGCTGTTACCCGTCTTCTAGTCACTGCTAAGAAGGCCTCAGGGAAGAAAGTGAGTTTTCTCCTATGAATCCAGGTGGTCGCCTGTGCCTTGCTAGGAGTTCACCCCACCGCTTGCCCTAGCTAAAGTGCGAAGTAAACGTGACCCCCAGGCCTCAAGGTAAGCACGAGCGTTTCCTATCAGCAAAGTTTGCTGTGCAGCCATCTCCATGAACCCTGACTCGATAGAGCGCTTTAAATCCTCTACGGCTCTCCGGAGGCCTCAGAGAGACGCGTATGAATTCCCTTCTGAGGGAGAGCGTGGGTGCCGTGAGTCCCCTTTTTGTTTTCCGAGCAACACAGCGCAGAACAGGCTGTTGGGGTCAACCCTTTCTATGCAGAGGGAAAGGCAATGAACTGATCCTCGCTTGCATAGCTTGATTTCTACCGCTGTAAAGCAGCCCCAGGACAACGTTTTCGCCAGTATTACATTCAACGTGGCTCTCCCTCTGTGGAGGCCCTCTGAACTGCACTGAAAGAATCCCTGAGCCTACAGTGCCCCCTGGCAACTCTTACCTGTCATCTCTCTATTGTGACGCAAGGACCACTGTAGGTCCAGCCTGACAGAAAGAACAGAAAAACCGGTCAACTTGTGAGACTTTGGACGATCCAAAGCCACCTAGGCCTGACTAAGTCATTAAGCAGGTAATGCTATGCACGGCATGCAAAAGTCCCCGCCTGCAACGAAGTGTGATCATAGAAAGGCCCCGTGTGGCCGAAAGTCTCCAGTAGACAGTCAGTGAGTGATGGTAATTGCGCTGTGGGGTCAAGTTGGAAACTGGAGCATGTGAGAGAAGCCCGACTCTCCCCCTTTGGAAAGCAACTTCGATGCAGCTTCCAAGCTGCCTGAACACCACACCACCAGGACACTGTTCACTGCACAGATGCCTCTGAGGAGCAGTGAGCTTTTGCCAAAGAATCCAAACGCTTGCGCTTCCTTCCTGGGAGCTCAGCCCAGAGCATACTCTAGCCTAAGTGCCAACTAAATGTGACCTCTAGTCTCGAGGTAAAGTGCACATTTTCCCTTTACCAGAGGCAGGGGTGCACCAGTTTCCAGGAAGGCTTAGTCAATGGACGGCTTTAGCCTTAGTGTGCCTCACAGCGCTCAAGCCTCTCACGGGGGCATTTCTTTCCAAGGAAGTGCACCGTGTACCAGAAGCCTTCTGAGCACAATCAAGGGATACACGGCTCTGGGACCATCCCTCACTATGCAGGTGAAAGGGCTGGCAACTAATCTGTTCTCTATGGCTAGCGTTCCACAGCTTTGAAACAGCCCCAGGAGCACGGTTCTTGGGCCGGCTTTCTTTCCATGCGGGTCTGCTACGTTGAGGACACCTAAGCTGCCATGAAAGAAACCACCGAGGCTCCAATCCACTTTGGGGTCTCCTGCTCGACGTCTCTCTAAGTGAGGCAGAAAGTAGACTTTAGGTCCAGCCAGAAATAAAGTAGAAATTGACCGTGAGCCTTGCTAGGCATTTGGAACATGCAAAGTCACCTAGGCCTCCTGAGGGCATTTAGAGGATTATGCCATTCAGCACATGCAGAACACACTGCATCCCAAAGTTTCATCGCAGAAGGCCGAATTGTGTTCCAAGGGCCTCCTTTGGCTTGTCAGAGAAGAGAGGTATATGTGCTGGGTGATCCGGTGTATAATTGAGAAACCTGGAAAAAGGCAGTATTTTCCCCCATTTGAAAGGTACATAGTGGCGGCCTCAAGGCTGACTGAAAGACAGTGCTGTTACCCGTCTTCTAGTCACTGCTAAGAAGGCCTCAGGGAAGAAAGTGAGTTTTCTCCTATGAATCCAGGTGGTCGCCTGTGCCTTGCTAGGAGTTCACCCCACCGCTTGCCCTAGCTAAAGTGCGAAGTAAACGTGACCCCCAGGCCTCAAGGTAAGCACGAGCGTTTCCTATCAGCAAAGTTTGCTGTGCAGCCATCTCCATGAACCCTGACTCGATAGAGTGCTTTAAATCCTCTACGGCTCTCCGGAGGCCTCAGAGAGACGCGTATGAATTCCCTTCTGAGGGAGAGCCTGGGTGCCGTGAGTCCTTTTTTTGTTTTCCGAGCAACACAGCGCAGAACAGGCTGTTGGGGTCAACCCTTTCTATGCAGAGGGAAAGGCAATGAACTGATCCTCGCTTGCATAGCTTGATTTCTACCGCTGTAAAGCAGCCCCAGGACAACGTTTTTGCCAGTATTACATTCAACGTGGCTCTCCCTCTGTGGAGGCCCTCTGAACTGCACTGAAAGAATCCCTGAGCCTACAGAGCCCCCTGGCAACTCTTACCTGTCATCTCTCTATTGTGACGCAAGGTCCACTGTAGGTCCAGCCTGACAGAAAGAACAGAAAAACCGGTCAACTTGTGAGACTTTTGGATGATCCAAAGTCACCTAGGCCTGACTAAGTCATTAAGCAGGTAATGCTATGCACGGCATGCAAAAGTCCCCGCCTGCAACGAAGTGTGATCATAGAAAGGCCCCGTGTGGCCGAAAGTCTCCAGTAGACAGTCAGTGAGTGATGGTAATTGCGCTGTGGGGTCAAGTTGGAAACTGGAGCATGTGAGAGAAGCCCGACTCTCCCCCTTTGGAAAGCAACTTCGATGCAGCTTCCAAGCTGCCTGAACACCACACCACCAGGACACTGTTCACTGCACAGATGCCTCTGAGGAGCAGTGAGCTTTTGCCAAAGAATCCAAACGCTTGCGCTTCCTTCCTGGGAGCTCAGCCCAGAGCATACTCTAGCCTAAGTGCCAACTAAATGTGACCTCTAGTCTCGAGGTAAGGTGCACATTTTCCCTTTACCAGAGGCAGGGGTGCACCAGTTTCCAGGAAGGCTTAGTCAATGGACGGCTTTAGCCTTAGTGTGCCTCACAGCGCTCAAGCCTCTCACGGGGGCATTTCTTTCCAAGGAAGTGCACCGTGTACCAGAAGCCTTCTGAGCACAATCAAGGGATACACGGCTCTGGGACCATCCCTCACTATGCAGGTGAAAGGGCCGGCAACTAATCTGTTCTCTATGGCTAGCGTTCCACAGCTTTGAAACAGCCCCAGGAGCACGGTTCTTGGGCCGGCTTTCTTTCCATGCGGGTCTGCTACGTTGAGGACACCTAAGCTGCCATGAAAGAAACCACCGAGGCTCCAATCCACTTTGGGGTCTCCTGCTCGACGTCTCTCTAAGTGAGGCAGAAAGTAGACTTTAGGTCCAGCCAGAAATAAAGTAGAAATTGACCGTGAGCCTTGCTAGGCATTTGGAACATGCAAAGTCACCTAGGCCTCCTGAGGGCATTTAGAGGATTATGCCATTCAGCACATGCAGAACACACTGCATCCCAAAGTTTCATCGCAGAAGGCCGAATTGTGTTCCAAGGGCCTCCTTTGGCTTGTCAGAGAAGAGAGGTATATGTGCTGGGTGATCCGGTGTATAATTGAGAAACCTGGAAAAAGGCAGTATTTTCCCCCATTTGAAAGGTACATAGTGGCGGCCTCAAGGCTGACTGAAAGACAGTGCTGTTACCCGTCTTCTAGTCACTGCTAAGAAGGCCTCAGGGAAGAAAGTGAGTTTTCTCCTATGAATCCAGGTGGTCGCCTGTGCCTTGCTAGGAGTTCACCCCACCGCTTGCCCTAGCTAAAGTGCGAAGTAAACGTGACCCCCAGGCCTCAAGGTAAGCACGAGCGTTTCCTATCAGCAAAGTTTGCTGTGCAGCCATCTCCATGAACCCTGACTCGATAGAGCGCTTTAAATCCTCTACGGCTCTCCGGAGGCCTCCGAGAGACGCGTATGAATTCCCTTCTGAGGGAGAGCGTGGGTGCCGTGAGTCCCCTTTTTGTTTTCCGAGCAACACAGCGCAGAACAGGCTGTTGGGGTCAACCCTTTCTATGCAGAGGGAAAGGCAATGAACTGATCCTCGCTTGCATAGCGTGATTTCTACCGCTGTAAAGCAGCCCCAGGACAACGTTTTTGCCAGTATTACATTCAACGTGGCTCTCCCTCTGTGGAGGCCCTCTGAACTGCACTGAAAGAATCCCTGAGCCTACAGAGCCCCCTGGCAACTCTTACCTGTCATCTCTCTATTGTGACGCAAGGTCCACTGTAGGTCCAGCCTGACAGAAAGAACAGAAAAACCGGTCAACTTGTGAGACTTTTGGACGATCCAAAGTCACCTAGGCCTGACTAAGTCATTAAGCAGGTAATGCTATGCACGGCATGCAAAAGTCCCCGCCTGCAACGAAGTGTGATCATAGAAAGGCCCCGTGTGGCCGAAAGTCTCCAGTAGACAGTCAGTGAGTGATGGTAATTGCGCTGTGGGGTCAAGTTGGAAACTGGAGCATGTGAGAGAAGCCCGACTCTCCCCCTTTGGAAACAACTTCGATGCAGCTTCCAAGCTGCCTGAACACCACACCACCAGGACACTGTTCACTGCACAGATGCCTCTGAGGAGCAGTGAGCTTTTGCCAAAAAACCGAACGCTTGTGCTTCCTTCCTGGGAGCTCAGCCCAGAGCATACTCTAGCCTAAGTGCCAACTAAATGTGACCTCTAGTCTCGAGGTAAGGTGCACATTTTCCCTTTACCAGAGGCAGGGGTGCACCAGTTTCCAGGAAGGCTTAGTCAATGGACGGCTTTAGCTTTAGTGTGCCTCACAGCGCTCAAGCCTCTCACGGGGGCATTTCCTTCCAAGGAAGTGCACCGTGTACCAGAAGCCTTCTGAGCACAATCAAGGGATACACGGCTCGGGGACCATCCCTCACTATGCAGGTGAAAGGGCCGGCAACTAATCTGTTCTCTATGGCTAGCGTTCCACAGCTTTGAAACAGCCCCAGGAGCACGGTTCTTGGGCCGGCTTTCTTTCCATGCGGGTCTGCCACGTTGAGGACACCTAAGCTGCCCTGAAAGAAACCACCGGGGCTCCAATCCACTTTGGGGTCTCCTGCTCGACGTCTCTCTAAGTGAGGCAGAAAGTAGACTTTAGGTCCAGGCCGAAAGAAAGTAGAGACTGACCCTGAGCCTTGCTAGGCATTTGGAACATGCAAAGTCACCTCGGCCTCCTGCGGGCATTTAGAGGATTATGCCATTCAGCACATGCAGAACACACTGCATCTCCAAGTTTCATCACAGAAGGCCGAATTGTGTTCCAAGGGCCTCCTTTGGCTTGTCAGAGAAGAGAGGTATATGTGCTGGGTGATCCGGTGTATAATTGAGAAGCCTGGAAAAAGGCAGTATTTTCCCCCATTTGAAAGGTACATAGTGGCGGCCTCAAGGCTGACTGAAAGACAGTGCTGTTACCCGTCTTCTAGTCACTGCTAAGAAGGCCTCAGGGAAGAAAGTGAGTTTTCTCCTATGAATCCAGGTGGTCGCCTGTGCCTTGCTAGGAGTTCACCCCACCGCTTGCCCTAGCTAAAGTGCGAAGTAAACGTGACCCCCAGGCCTCAAGGTAAGCACGAGCGTTTCCTATCAGCAAAGTTTGCTGTGCAGCCATCTCCATGAACCCTGACTCGATAGAGCGCTTTAAATCCTCTACGGCTCTCCGGAGGCCTCAGAGAGACGCGTATGAATTCCCTTCTGAGGGAGAGCCTGGGTGCCGTGAGTCCTTTTTTTGTTTTCCGAGCAACACAGCGCAGAACAGGCTGTTGGGGTCAACCCTTTCTATGCAGAGGGAAAGGCAATGAACTGATCCTCGCTTGCATAGCTTGATTTCTACCGCTGTAAAGCAGCCCCAGGACAACGTTTTTGCCAGTATTACATTCAACGTGGCTCTCCCTCTGTGGAGGCCCTCTGAACTGCACTGAAAGAATCCCTGAGCCTACAGAGCCCCCTGGCAACTCTTACCTGTCATCTCTCTATTGTGACGCAAGGTCCACTGTAGGTCCAGCCTGACAGAAAGAACAGAAAAACCGGTCAACTTGTGAGACTTTTGGACGATCCAAAGTCACCTAGGCCTGACTAAGTCATTAAGCAGGTAATGCTATGCACGGCATGCAAAAGTCCCCGCCTGCAACGAAGTGTGATCATAGAAAGGCCCCGTGTGGCCGAACGTCTCCAGTAGACAGTCAGTGAGTGATGGTAATTGCGCTGTGGGGTCAAGTTGGAAACTGGAGCATGTGAGAGAAGCCCGACTCTCCCCCTTTGGAAAGCAACTTCGATGCAGCTTCCAAGCTGCCTGAACACCACACCACCAGGACACTGTTCACTGCACAGATGCCTCTGAGGAGCAGTGAGCTTTTGCCAAAGAATCCAAACGCTTGCGCTTCCTTCCTGGGAGCTCAGCCCAGAGCATACTCTAGCCTAAGTGCCAACTAAATGTGACCTCTAGTCTCGAGGTAAGGTGCACATTTTCCCTTTACCAGAGGCAGGGGTGCACCAGTTTCCAGGAAGGCTTAGTCAATGGACGGCTTTAGCCTTAGTGTGCCTCACAGCGCTCAAGCCTCTCACGGGGGCATTTCTTTCCAAGGAAGTGCACCGTGTACCAGAAGCCTTTTGAGCACAATCAAGGGATACACGGCTCTGGGACCATCCCTCACTATGCAGGTGAAAGGGCCGGCAACTAATCTGTTCTCTATGGCTAGCGTTCCACAGCTTTGAAACAGCCCCAGGAGCACGGTTCTTGGGCCGGCTTTCTTTCCATGCGGGTCTGCCACGTTGAGGACACCTAAGCTGCCCTGAAAGAAACCACCGGGGCTCCAATCCACTTTGGGGTCTCCTGCTCGACGTCTCTCTAAGTGAGGCAGAAAGTAGACTTTAGGTCCAGCCAGAAATAAAGTAGAAATTGACCGTGAGCCTTGCTAGGCATTTGGAACATGCAAAGTCACCTAGGCCTCCTGAGGGCATTTAGAGGATTATGCCATTCAGCACATGCAGAACACACTGCATCCCAAAGTTTCATCGCAGAAGGCCGAATTGTGTTCCAAGGGCCTCCTTTGGCTTGTCAGAGAAGAGAGGTATATGTGCTGGGTGATCCGGTGTATAATTGAGAAACCTGGAAAAAGGCAGTATTTTCCCCCATTTGAAAGGTACATAGTGGCGGCCTCAAGGCTGACTGAAAGACAGTGCTGTTACCCGTCTTCTAGTCACTGCTAAGAAGGCCTCAGGGAAGAAAGTGAGTTTTCTCCTATGAATCCAGGTGGTCGCCTGTGCCTTGCTAGGAGTTCACCCCACCGCTTGCCCTAGCTAAAGTGCGAAGTAAACGTGACCCCCAGGCCTCAAGGTAAGCACGAGCGTTTCCTATCAGCAAAGTTTGCTGTGCAGCCATCTCCATGAACCCTGACTCGATAGAGCGCTTTAAATCCTCTACGGCTCTCCGGAGGCCTCAGAGAGACGCGTATGAATTCCCTTCTGAGGGAGAGCGTGGGTGCCGTGAGTCCCCTTTTTGTTTTCCGAGCAACACAGCGCAGAACAGGCTGTTGGGGTCAACCCTTTCTATGCAGAGGGAAAGGCAATGAACTGATCCTCGCTTGCATAGCTTGATTTCTACCGCTGTAAAGCAGCCCCAGGACAACGTTTTCGCCAGTATTACATTCAACGTGGCTCTCCCTCTGTGGAGGCCCTCTGAACTGCACTGAAAGAATCCCTGAGCCTACAGTGCCCCCTGGCAACTCTTACCTGTCATCTCTCTATTGTGACGCAAGGACCACTGTAGGTCCAGCCTGACAGAAAGAACAGAAAAACCGGTCAACTTGTGAGACTTTGGACGATCCAAAGCCACCTAGGCCTGACTAAGTCATTAAGCAGGTAATGCTATGCACGGCATGCAAAAGTCCCCGCCTGCAACGAAGTGTGATCATAGAAAGGCCCCGTGTGGCCGAAAGTCTCCAGTAGACAGTCAGTGAGTGATGGTAATTGCGCTGTGGGGTCAAGTTGGAAACTGGAGCATGTGAGAGAAGCCCGACTCTCCCCCTTTGGAAAGCAACTTCGATGCAGCTTCCAAGCTGCCTGAACACCACACCACCAGGACACTGTTCACTGCACAGATGCCTCTGAGGAGCAGTGAGCTTTTGCCAAAGAATCCAAACGCTTGCGCTTCC
Source organism: Mesoplodon bidens (assembly GCF_964165515.1). Lineage (NCBI taxonomy): Eukaryota > Metazoa > Chordata > Mammalia > Artiodactyla > Ziphiidae > Mesoplodon > Mesoplodon bidens. The sequence goes on along the minus strand of NW_027672444.1, from coordinate 1,630,393 downwards.
TTCCTGGGAGCTCAGCCCAGAGCATACTCTAGCCTAAGTGCCAACTAAATGTGACCTCTAGTCTCGAGGTAAAGTGCACATTTTCCCTTTACCAGAGGCAGGGGTGCACCAGTTTCCAGGAAGGCTTAGTCAATGGACGGCTTTAGCCTTAGTGTGCCTCACAGCGCTCAAGCCTCTCACGGGGGCATTTCTTTCCAAGGAAGTGCACCGTGTACCAGAAGCCTTCTGAGCACAATCAAGGGATACACGGCTCTGGGACCATCCCTCACTATGCAGGTGAAAGGGCTGGCAACTAATCTGTTCTCTATGGCTAGCGTTCCACAGCTTTGAAACAGCCCCAGGAGCACGGTTCTTGGGCCGGCTTTCTTTCCATGCGGGTCTGCTACGTTGAGGACACCTAAGCTGCCATGAAAGAAACCACCGAGGCTCCAATCCACTTTGGGGTCTCCTGCTCGACGTCTCTCTAAGTGAGGCAGAAAGTAGACTTTAGGTCCAGCCAGAAATAAAGTAGAAATTGACCGTGAGCCTTGCTAGGCATTTGGAACATGCAAAGTCACCTAGGCCTCCTGAGGGCATTTAGAGGATTATGCCATTCAGCACATGCAGAACACACTGCATCCCAAAGTTTCATCGCAGAAGGCCGAATTGTGTTCCAAGGGCCTCCTTTGGCTTGTCAGAGAAGAGAGGTATATGTGCTGGGTGATCCGGTGTATAATTGAGAAACCTGGAAAAAGGCAGTATTTTCCCCCATTTGAAAGGTACATAGTGGCGGCCTCAAGGCTGACTGAAAGACAGTGCTGTTACCCGTCTTCTAGTCACTGCTAAGAAGGCCTCAGGGAAGAAAGTGAGTTTTCTCCTATGAATCCAGGTGGTCGCCTGTGCCTTGCTAGGAGTTCACCCCACCGCTTGCCCTAGCTAAAGTGCGAAGTAAACGTGACCCCCAGGCCTCAAGGTAAGCACGAGCGTTTCCTATCAGCAAAGTTTGCTGTGCAGCCATCTCCATGAACCCTGACTCGATAGAGTGCTTTAAATCCTCTACGGCTCTCCGGAGGCCTCAGAGAGACGCGTATGAATTCCCTTCTGAGGGAGAGCCTGGGTGCCGTGAGTCCTTTTTTTGTTTTCCGAGCAACACAGCGCAGAACAGGCTGTTGGGGTCAACCCTTTCTATGCAGAGGGAAAGGCAATGAACTGATCCTCGCTTGCATAGCTTGATTTCTACCGCTGTAAAGCAGCCCCAGGACAACGTTTTTGCCAGTATTACATTCAACGTGGCTCTCCCTCTGTGGAGGCCCTCTGAACTGCACTGAAAGAATCCCTGAGCCTACAGAGCCCCCTGGCAACTCTTACCTGTCATCTCTCTATTGTGACGCAAGGTCCACTGTAGGTCCAGCCTGACAGAAAGAACAGAAAAACCGGTCAACTTGTGAGACTTTTGGATGATCCAAAGTCACCTAGGCCTGACTAAGTCATTAAGCAGGTAATGCTATGCACGGCATGCAAAAGTCCCCGCCTGCAACGAAGTGTGATCATAGAAAGGCCCCGTGTGGCCGAAAGTCTCCAGTAGACAGTCAGTGAGTGATGGTAATTGCGCTGTGGGGTCAAGTTGGAAACTGGAGCATGTGAGAGAAGCCCGACTCTCCCCCTTTGGAAAGCAACTTCGATGCAGCTTCCAAGCTGCCTGAACACCACACCACCAGGACACTGTTCACTGCACAGATGCCTCTGAGGAGCAGTGAGCTTTTGCCAAAGAATCCAAACGCTTGCGCTTCCTTCCTGGGAGCTCAGCCCAGAGCATACTCTAGCCTAAGTGCCAACTAAATGTGACCTCTAGTCTCGAGGTAAGGTGCACATTTTCCCTTTACCAGAGGCAGGGGTGCACCAGTTTCCAGGAAGGCTTAGTCAATGGACGGCTTTAGCCTTAGTGTGCCTCACAGCGCTCAAGCCTCTCACGGGGGCATTTCTTTCCAAGGAAGTGCACCGTGTACCAGAAGCCTTCTGAGCACAATCAAGGGATACACGGCTCTGGGACCATCCCTCACTATGCAGGTGAAAGGGCCGGCAACTAATCTGTTCTCTATGGCTAGCGTTCCACAGCTTTGAAACAGCCCCAGGAGCACGGTTCTTGGGCCGGCTTTCTTTCCATGCGGGTCTGCTACGTTGAGGACACCTAAGCTGCCATGAAAGAAACCACCGAGGCTCCAATCCACTTTGGGGTCTCCTGCTCGACGTCTCTCTAAGTGAGGCAGAAAGTAGACTTTAGGTCCAGCCAGAAATAAAGTAGAAATTGACCGTGAGCCTTGCTAGGCATTTGGAACATGCAAAGTCACCTAGGCCTCCTGAGGGCATTTAGAGGATTATGCCATTCAGCACATGCAGAACACACTGCATCCCAAAGTTTCATCGCAGAAGGCCGAATTGTGTTCCAAGGGCCTCCTTTGGCTTGTCAGAGAAGAGAGGTATATGTGCTGGGTGATCCGGTGTATAATTGAGAAACCTGGAAAAAGGCAGTATTTTCCCCCATTTGAAAGGTACATAGTGGCGGCCTCAAAGCTGACTGAAAGACAGTGCTGTTACCCGTCTTCTAGTCACTGCTAAGAAGGCCTCAGGGAAGAAAGTGAGTTTTCTCCTATGAATCCAGGTGGTCGCCTGTGCCTTGCTAGGAGTTCACCCCACCGCTTGCCCTAGCTAAAGTGCGAAGTAAACGTGACCCCCAGGCCTCAAGGTAAGCACGAGCGTTTCCTATCAGCAAAGTTTGCTGTGCAGCCATCTCCATGAACCCTGACTCGATAGAGCGCTTTAAATCCTCTACGGCTCTCCGGAGGCCTCAGAGAGACGCGTATGAATTCCCTTCTGAGGGAGAGCGTGGGTGCCGTGAGTCCCCTTTTTGTTTTCCGAGCAACACAGCGCAGAACAGGCTGTTGGGGTCAACCCTTTCTATGCAGAGGGAAAGGCAATGAACTGATCCTCGCTTGCATAGCGTGATTTCTACCGCTGTAAAGCAGCCCCAGGACAACGTTTTTGCCAGTATTACATTCAACGTGGCTCTCCCTCTGTGGAGGCCCTCTGAACTGCACTGAAAGAATCCCTGAGCCTACAGAGCCCCCTGGCAACTCTTACCTGTCATCTCTCTATTGTGACGCAAGGTCCACTGTAGGTCCAGCCTGACAGAAAGAACAGAAAAACCGGTCAACTTGTGAGACTTTTGGACGATCCAAAGTCACCTAGGCCTGACTAAGTCATTAAGCAGGTAATGCTATGCACGGCATGCAAAAGTCCCCGCCTGCAACGAAGTGTGATCATAGAAAGGCCCCGTGTGGCCGAAAGTCTCCAGTAGACAGTCAGTGAGTGATGGTAATTGCGCTGTGGGGTCAAGTTGGAAACTGGAGCATGTGAGAGAAGCCCGACTCTCCCCCTTTGGAAACAACTTCGATGCAGCTTCCAAGCTGCCTGAACACCACACCACCAGGACACTGTTCACTGCACAGATGCCTCTGAGGAGCAGTGAGCTTTTGCCAAAAAACCGAACGCTTGCGCTTCCTTCCTGGGAGCTCAGCCCAGAGCATACTCTAGCCTAAGTGCCAACTAAATGTGACCTCTAGTCTCGAGGTAAGGTGCACATTTTCCCTTTACCAGAGGCAGGGGTGCACCAGTTTCCAGGAAGGCTTAGTCAATGGACGGCTTTAGCTTTAGTGTGCCTCACAGCGCTCAAGCCTCTCACGGGGGCATTTCCTTCCAAGGAAGTGCACCGTGTACCAGAAGCCTTCTGAGCACAATCAAGGGATACACGGCTCGGGGACCATCCCTCACTATGCAGGTGAAAGGGCCGGCAACTAATCTGTTCTCTATGGCTAGCGTTCCACAGCTTTGAAACAGCCCCAGGAGCACGGTTCTTGGGCCGGCTTTCTTTCCATGCGGGTCTGCCACGTTGAGGACACCTAAGCTGCCCTGAAAGAAACCACCGGGGCTCCAATCCACTTTGGGGTCTCCTGCTCGACGTCTCTCTAAGTGAGGCAGAAAGTAGACTTTAGGTCCAGCCCGAAAGAAAGTAGAGACTGACCCTGAGCCTTGCTAGGCATTTGGAACATGCAAAGTCACCTCGGCCTCCTGCGGGCATTTAGAGGATTATGCCATTCAGCACATGCAGAACACACTGCATCTCCAAGTTTCATCACAGAAGGCCGAATTGTGTTCCAAGGGCCTCCTTTGGCTTGTCAGAGAAGAGAGGTATATGTGCTGGGTGATCCGGTGTATAATTGAGAAGCCTGGAAAAAGGCAGTATTTTCCCCCATTTGAAAGGTACATAGTGGCGGCCTCAAGGCTGACTGAAAGACAGTGCTGTTACCCGTCTTCTAGTCACTGCTAAGAATGCCTCAGGGAAGAAAGTGAGTTTTCTCCTATGAATCCAGGTGGTCGCCTGTGCCTTGCTAGGAGTTCACCCCACCGCTTGCCCTAGCTAAAGTGCGAAGTAAACGTGACCCCCAGGCCTCAAGGTAAGCACGAGCATTTCCTATCAGCAAAGTTTGCTGTGCAGCCATCTCCATGAACCCTGACTCGATAGAGTGCTTTAAATCCTCTACGGCTCTCCGGAGGCCTCAGAGAGACGCGTATGAATTCCCTTCTGAGGGAGAGCCTGGGTGCCGTGAGTCCTTTTTTTGTTTTCCGAGCAACACAGCGCAGAACAGGCTGTTGGGGTCAACCCTTTCTATGCAGAGGGAAAGGCAATGAACTGATCCTCGCTTGCATAGCTTGATTTCTACCGCTGTAAAGCAGCCCCAGGACAACGTTTTTGCCAGTATTACATTCAACGTGGCTCTCCCTCTGTGGAGGCCCTCTGAACTGCACTGAAAGAATCCCTGAGCCTACAGAGCCCCCTGGCAACTCTTACCTGTCATCTCTCTATTGTGACGCAAGGTCCACTGTAGGTCCAGCCTGACAGAAAGAACAGAAAAACCGGTCAACTTGTGAGACTTTTGGATGATCCAAAGTCACCTAGGCCTGACTAAGTCATTAAGCAGGTAATGCTATGCACGGCATGCAAAACTCCCCGCCTGCAACGAAGTGTGATCATAGAAAGGCCCCGTGTGGCCGAAAGTCTCCAGTAGACAGTCAGTGAGTGATGGTAATTGCGCTGTGGGGTCAAGTTGGAAACTGGAGCATGTGAGAGAAGCCCGACTCTCCCCCTTTGGAAACAACTTCGATGCAGCTTCCAAGCTGCCTGAACACCACACCACCAGGACACTGTTCACTGCACAGATGCCTCTGAGGAGCAGTGAGCTTTTGCCAAAAAACCGAACGCTTGTGCTTCCTTCCTGGGAGCTCAGCCCAGAGCATACTCTAGCCTAAGTGCCAACTAAATGTGACCTCTAGTCTCGAGGTAAGGTGCACATTTTCCCTTTACCAGAGGCAGGGGTGCACCAGTTTCCAGGAAGGCTTAGTCAATGGACGGCTTTAGCTTTAGTGTGCCTCACAGCGCTCAAGCCTCTCACGGGGGCATTTCTTTCCAAGGAAGTGCACCGTGTACCAGAAGCCTTCTGAGCACAATCAAGGGATACACGGCTCTGGGACCATCCCTCACTATGCAGGTGAAAGGGCCGGCAACTAATCTGTTCTCTATGGCTAGCGTTCCACAGCTTTGAAACAGCCCCAGGAGCACGGTTCTTGGGCCGGCTTTCTTTCCATGCGGGTCTGCCACGTTGAGGACACCTAAGCTGCCCTGAAAGAAACCACCGGGGCTCCAATCCACTTTGGGGTCTCCTGCTCGACGTCTCTCTAAGTGAGGCAGAAAGTAGACTTTAGGTCCAGCCAGAAATAAAGTAGAAATTGACCGTGAGCCTTGCTAGGCATTTGGAACATGCAAAGTCACCTAGGCCTCCTGAGGGCATTTAGAGGATTATGCCATTCAGCACATGCAGAACACACTGCATCCCAAAGTTTCATCGCAGAAGGCCGAATTGTGTTCCAAGGGCCTCCTTTGGCTTGTCAGAGAAGAGAGGTATATGTGCTGGGTGATCCGGTGTATAATTGAGAAGCCTGGAAAAAGGCAGTATTTTCCCCCATTTGAAAGGTACATAGTGGCGGCCTCAAGGCTGACTGAAAGACAGTGCTGTTACCCGTCTTCTAGTCACTGCTAAGAAGGCCTCAGGGAAGAAAGTGAGTTTTCTCCTATGAATCCAGGTGGTCGCCTGTGCCTTGCTAGGAGTTCACCCCACCGCTTGCCCTAGCTAAAGTGCGAAGTAAACGTGACCCCCAGGCCTCAAGGTAAGCACGAGCGTTTCCTATCAGCAAAGTTTGCTGTGCAGCCATCTCCATGAACCCTGACTCGATAGAGCGCTTTAAATCCTCTACGGCTCTCCGGAGGCCTCAGAGAGACGCGTATGAATTCCCTTCTGAGGGAGAGCCTGGGTGCCGTGAGTCCTTTTTTTGTTTTCCGAGCAACACAGCGCAGAACAGGCTGTTGGGGTCAACCCTTTCTATGCAGAGGGAAAGGCAATGAACTGATCCTCGCTTGCATAGCTTGATTTCTACCGCTGTAAAGCAGCCCCAGGACAACGTTTTTGCCAGTATTACATTCAACGTGGCTCTCCCTCTGTGGAGGCCCTCTGAACTGCACTGAAAGAATCCCTGAGCCTACAGAGCCCCCTGGCAACTCTTACCTGTCATCTCTCTATTGTGACGCAAGGTCCACTGTAGGTCCAGCCTGACAGAAAGAACAGAAAAACCGGTCAACTTGTGAGACTTTTGGACGATCCAAAGTCACCTAGGCCTGACTAAGTCATTAAGCAGGTAATGCTATGCACGGCATGCAAAAGTCCCCGCCTGCAACGAAGTGTGATCATAGAAAGGCCCCGTGTGGCCGAACGTCTCCAGTAGACAGTCAGTGAGTGATGGTAATTGCGCTGTGGGGTCAAGTTGGAAACTGGAGCATGTGAGAGAAGCCCGACTCTCCCCCTTTGGAAAGCAACTTCGATGCAGCTTCCAAGCTGCCTGAACACCACACCACCAGGACACTGTTCACTGCACAGATGCCTCTGAGGAGCAGTGAGCTTTTGCCAAAGAAACCAAACGCTTGCGCTTCCTTCCTGGGAGCTCAGCCCAGAGCATACTCTAGCCTAAGTGCCAACTAAATGTGACCTCTAGTCTCGAGGTAAGGTGCACATTTTCCCTTTACCAGAGGCAGGGGTGCACCAGTTTCCAGGAAGGCTTAGTCAATGGACGGCTTTAGCCTTAGTGTGCCTCACAGCGCTCAAGCCTCTCACGGGGGCATTTCTTTCCAAGGAAGTGCACCGTGTACCAGAAGCCTTCTGAGCACAATCAAGGGATACACGGCTCTGGGACCATCCCTCACTATGCAGGTGAAAGGGCCGGCAACTAATCTGTTCTCTATGGCTAGCGTTCCACAGCTTTGAAACAGCCCCAGGAGCACGGTTCTTGGGCCGGCTTTCTTTCCATGCGGGTCTGCCACGTTGAGGACACCTAAGCTGCCCTGAAAGAAACCACCGGGGCTCCAATCCACTTTGGGGTCTCCTGCTCGACGTCTCTCTAAGTGAGGCAGAAAGTAGACTTTAGGTCCAGCCAGAAATAAAGTAGAAATTGACCGTGAGCCTTGCTAGGCATTTGGAACATGCAAAGTCACCTAGGCCTCCTGAGGGCATTTAGAGGATTATGCCATTCAGCACATGCAGAACACACTGCATCCCAAAGTTTCATCGCAGAAGGCCGAATTGTGTTCCAAGGGCCTCCTTTGGCTTGTCAGAGAAGAGAGGTATATGTGCTGGGTGATCCGGTGTATAATTGAGAAACCTGGAAAAAGGCAGTATTTTCCCCCATTTGAAAGGTACATAGTGGCGGCCTCAAGGCTGACTGAAAGACAGTGCTGTTACCCGTCTTCTAGTCACTGCTAAGAAGGCCTCAGGGAAGAAAGTGAGTTTTCTCCTATGAATCCAGGTGGTCGCCTGTGCCTTGCTAGGAGTTCACCCCACCGCTTGCCCTAGCTAAAGTGCGAAGTAAACGTGACCCCCAGGCCTCAAGGTAAGCACGAGCGTTTCCTATCAGCAAAGTTTGCTGTGCAGCCATCTCCATGAACCCTGACTCGATAGAGCGCTTTAAATCCTCTACGGCTCTCCGGAGGCCTCAGAGAGACGCGTATGAATTCCCTTCTGAGGGAGAGCGTGGGTGCCGTGAGTCCCCTTTTTGTTTTCCGAGCAACACAGCGCAGAACAGGCTGTTGGGGTCAACCCTTTCTATGCAGAGGGAAAGGCAATGAACTGATCCTCGCTTGCATAGCTTGATTTCTACCGCTGTAAAGCAGCCCCAGGACAACGTTTTCGCCAGTATTACAATCAACGTGGCTCTCCCTCTGTGGAGGCCCTCTGAACTGCACTGAAAGAATCCCTGAGCCTACAGTGCCCCCTGGCAACTCTTACCTGTCATCTCTCTATTGTGACGCAAGGACCACTGTAGGTCCAGCCTGACAGAAAGAACAGAAAAACCGGTCAACTTGTGAGACTTTGGACGATCCAAAGCCACCTAGGCCTGACTAAGTCATTAAGCAGGTAATGCTATGCACGGCATGCAAAAGTCCCCGCCTGCAACGAAGTGTGATCATAGAAAGGCCCCGTGTGGCCGAAAGTCTCCAGTAGACAGTCAGTGAGTGATGGTAATTGCGCTGTGGGGTCAAGTTGGAAACTGGAGCATGTGAGAGAAGCCCGACTCTCCCCCTTTGGAAAGCAACTTCGATGCAGCTTCCAAGCTGCCTGAACACCACACCACCAGGACACTGTTCACTGCACAGATGCCTCTGAGGAGCAGTGAGCTTTTGCCAAAGAATCCAAACGCTTGCGCTTCCTTCCTGGGAGCTCAGCCCAGAGCATACGCTAGCCTAAGTGCCAACTAAATGTGACCTCTAGTCTCGAGGTAAGGTGCACATTTTCCCTTTACCAGAGGCAGGGGTGCACCAGTTTCCAGGAAGGCTTAGTCAATGGACGGCTTTAGCCTTAGTGTGCCTCACAGCGCTCAAGCCTCTCACGGGGGCATTTCTTTCCAAGGAAGTGCACCGTGTACCAGAAGCCTTCTGAGCACAATCAAGGGATACACGGCTCTGGGACCATCCCTCACTATGCAGGTGAAAGGGCCGGCAACTAATCTGTTCTCTATGGCTAGCGTTCCACAGCTTTGAAACAGCCCCAGGAGCACGGTTCTTGGGCCGGCTTTCTTTCCATGCGGGTCTGCTACGTTGAGGACACCTAAGCTGCCATGAAAGAAACCACCGAGGCTCCAATCCACTTTGGGGTCTCCTGCTCGACGTCTCTCTAAGTGAGGCAGAAAGTAGACTTTAGGTCCAGCCAGAAATAAAGTAGAAATTGACCGTGAGCCTTGCTAGGCATTTGGAACATGCAAAGTCACCTAGGCCTCCTGAGGGCATTTAGAGGATTATGCCATTCAGCACATGCAGAACACACTGCATCCCAAAGTTTCATCGCAGAAGGCCGAATTGTGTTCCAAGGGCCTCCTTTGGCTTGTCAGAGAAGAGAGGTATATGTGCTGGGTGATCCGGTGTATAATTGAGAAACCTGGAAAAAGGCAGTATTTTCCCCCATTTGAAAGGTACATAGTGGCGGCCTCAAGGCTGACTGAAAGACAGTGCTGTTACCCGTCTTCTAGTCACTGCTAAGAAGGCCTCAGGGAAGAAAGTGAGTTTTCTCCTATGAATCCAGGTGGTCGCCTGTGCCTTGCTAGGAGTTCACCCCACCGCTTGCCCTAGCTAAAGTGCGAAGTAAACGTGACCCCCAGGCCTCAAGGTAAGCACGAGCGTTTCCTATCAGCAAAGTTTGCTGTGCAGCCATCTCCATGAACCCTGACTCGATAGAGCGCTTTAAATCCTCTACGGCTCTCCGGAGGCCTCAGAGAGACGTGTATGAATTCCCTTCTGAGGGAGAGCCTGGGTGCCGTGAGTCCTTTTTTTGTTTTCCGAGCAACACAGCGCAGAACAGGCTGTTGGGGTCAACCCTTTCTATGCAGAGGGAAAGGCAATGAACTGATCCTCGCTTGCATAGCTTGATTTCTACCGCTGTAAAGCAGCCCCAGGACAACGTTTTTGCCAGTATTACATTCAACGTGGCTCTCCCTCTGTGGAGGCCCTCTGAACTGCACTGAAAGAATCCCTGAGCCTACAGAGCCCCCTGGCAACTCTTACCTGTCATCTCTCTATTGTGACGCAAGGTCCACTGTAGGTCCAGCCTGACAGAAAGAACAGAAAAACCGGTCAACTTGTGAGACTTTTGGATGATCCAAAGTCACCTAGGCCTGACTAAGTCATTAAGCAGGTAATGCTATGCACGGCATGCAAAACTCCCCGCCTGCAACGAAGTGTGATCATAGAAAGGCCCCGTGTGGCCGAAAGTCTCCAGTAGACAGTCAGTGAGTGATGGTAATTGCGCTGTGGGGTCAAGTTGGAAACTGGAGCATGTGAGAGAAGCCCGACTCTCCCCCTTTGGAAACAACTTCGATGCAGCTTCCAAGCTGCCTGAACACCACACCACCAGGACACTGTTCACTGCACAGATGCCTCTGAGGAGCAGTGAGCTTTTGCCAAAAAACCGAACGCTTGCGCTTCCTTCCTGGGAGCTCAGCCCAGAGCATACTCTAGCCTAAGTGCCAACTAAATGTGACCTCTAGTCTCGAGGTAAGGTGCACATTTTCCCTTTACCAGAGGCAGGGGTGCACCAGTTTCCAGGAAGGCTTAGTCAATGGACGGCTTTAGCTTTAGTGTGCCTCACAGCGCTCAAGCCTCTCACGGGGGCATTTCCTTCCAAGGAAGTGCACCGTGTACCAGAAGCCTTCTGAGCACAATCAAGGGATACACGGCTCGGGGACCATCCCTCACTATGCAGGTGAAAGGGCCGGCAACTAATCTGTTCTCTATGGCTAGCGTTCCACAGCTTTGAAACAGCCCCAGGAGCACGGTTCTTGGGCCGGCTTTCTTTCCATGCGGGTCTGCCACGTTGAGGACACCTAAGCTGCCCTGAAAGAAACCACCGGGGCTCCAATCCACTTTGGGGTCTCCTGCTCGACGTCTCTCTAAGTGAGGCAGAAAGTAGACTTTAGGTCCAGCCCGAAAGAAAGTAGAGACTGACCCTGAGCCTTGCTAGGCATTTGGAACATGCAAAGTCACCTCGGCCTCCTGCGGGCATTTAGAGGATTATGCCATTCAGCACATGCAGAACACACTGCATCTCCAAGTTTCATCACAGAAGGCCGAATTGTGTTCCAAGGGCCTCCTTTGGCTTGTCAGAGAAGAGAGGTATATGTGCTGGGTGATCCGGTGTATAATTGAGAAGCCTGGAAAAAGGCAGTATTTTCCCCCATTTGAAAGGTACATAGTGGCGGCCTCAAGGCTGACTGAAAGACAGTGCTGTTACCCGTCTTCTAGTCACTGCTAAGAATGCCTCAGGGAAGAAAGTGAGTTTTCTCCTATGAATCCAGGTGGTCGCCTGTGCCTTGCTAGGAGTTCACCCCACCGCTTGCCCTAGCTAAAGTGCGAAGTAAACGTGACCCCCAGGCCTCAAGGTAAGCACGAGCATTTCCTATCAGCAAAGTTTGCTGTGCAGCCATCTCCATGAACCCTGACTCGATAGAGTGCTTTAAATCCTCTACGGCTCTCCGGAGGCCTCAGAGAGACGCGTATGAATTCCCTTCTGAGGGAGAGCCTGGGTGCCGTGAGTCCTTTTTTTGTTTTCCGAGCAACACAGCGCAGAACAGGCTGTTGGGGTCAACCCTTTCTATGCAGAGGGAAAGGCAATGAACTGATCCTCGCTTGCATAGCTTGATTTCTACCGCTGTAAAGCAGCCCCAGGACAACGTTTTTGCCAGTATTACATTCAACGTGGCTCTCCCTCTGTGGAGGCCCTCTGAACTGCACTGAAAGAATCCCTGAGCCTACAGAGCCCCCTGGCAACTCTTACCTGTCATCTCTCTATTGTGACGCAAGGTCCACTGTAGGTCCAGCCTGACAGAAAGAACAGAAAAACCGGTCAACTTGTGAGACTTTTGGATGATCCAAAGTCACCTAGGCCTGACTAAGTCATTAAGCAGGTAATGCTATGCACGGCATGCAAAACTCCCCGCCTGCAACGAAGTGTGATCATAGAAAGGCCCCGTGTGGCCGAAAGTCTCCAGTAGACAGTCAGTGAGTGATGGTAATTGCGCTGTGGGGTCAAGTTGGAAACTGGAGCATGTGAGAGAAGCCCGACTCTCCCCCTTTGGAAACAACTTCGATGCAGCTTCCAAGCTGCCTGAACACCACACCACCAGGACACTGTTCACTGCACAGATGCCTCTGAGGAGCAGTGAGCTTTTGCCAAAAAACCGAACGCTTGTGCTTCCTTCCTGGGAGCTCAGCCCAGAGCATACTCTAGCCTAAGTGCCAACTAAATGTGACCTCTAGTCTCGAGGTAAGGTGCACATTTTCCCTTTACCAGAGGCAGGGGTGCACCAGTTTCCAGGAAGGCTTAGTCAATGGACGGCTTTAGCTTTAGTGTGCCTCACAGCGCTCAAGCCTCTCACGGGGGCATTTCTTTCCAAGGAAGTGCACCGTGTACCAGAAGCCTTCTGAGCACAATCAAGGGATACACGGCTCTGGGACCATCCCTCACTATGCAGGTGAAAGGGCCGGCAACTAATCTGTTCTCTATGGCTAGCGTTCCACAGCTTTGAAACAGCCCCAGGAGCACGGTTCTTGGGCCGGCTTTCTTTCCATGCGGGTCTGCCACGTTGAGGACACCTAAGCTGCCCTGAAAGAAACCACCGGGGCTCCAATCCACTTTGGGGTCTCCTGCTCGACGTCTCTCTAAGTGAGGCAGAAAGTAGACTTTAGGTCCAGCCAGAAATAAAGTAGAAATTGACCGTGAGCCTTGCTAGGCATTTGGAACATGCAAAGTCACCTAGGCCTCCTGAGGGCATTTAGAGGATTATGCCATTCAGCACATGCAGAACACACTGCATCCCAAAGTTTCATCGCAGAAGGCCGAATTGTGTTCCAAGGGCCTCCTTTGGCTTGTCAGAGAAGAGAGGTATATGTGCTGGGTGATCCGGTGTATAATTGAGAAGCCTGGAAAAAGGCAGTATTTTCCCCCATTTGAAAGGTACATAGTGGCGGCCTCAAGGCTGACTGAAAGACAGTGCTGTTACCCGTCTTCTAGTCACTGCTAAGAAGGCCTCAGGGAAGAAAGTGAGTTTTCTCCTATGAATCCAGGTGGTCGCCTGTGCCTTGCTAGGAGTTCACCCCACCGCTTGCCCTAGCTAAAGTGCGAAGTAAACGTGACCCCCAGGCCTCAAGGTAAGCACGAGCGTTTCCTATCAGCAAAGTTTGCTGTGCAGCCATCTCCATGAACCCTGACTCGATAGAGCGCTTTAAATCCTCTACGGCTCTCCGGAGGCCTCAGAGAGACGCGTATGAATTCCCTTCTGAGGGAGAGCGTGGGTGCCGTGAGTCCTTTTTTTGTTTTCCGAGCAACACAGCGCAGAACAGGCTGTTGGGGTCAACCCTTTCTATGCAGAGGGAAAGGCAATGAACTGATCCTCGCTTGCATAGCTTGATTTCTACCGCTGTAAAGCAGCCCCAGGACAACGTTTTTGCCAGTATTACATTCAACGTGGCTCTCCCTCTGTGGAGGCCCTCTGAACTGCACTGAAAGAATCCCTGAGCCTACAGAGCCCCCTGGCAACTCTTACCTGTCATCTCTCTATTGTGACGCAAGGTCCACTGTAGGTCCAGCCTGACAGAAAGAACAGAAAAACCGGTCAACTTGTGAGACTTTTGGACGATCCAAAGTCACCTAGGCCTGACTAAGTCATTAAGCAGGTAATGCTATGCACGGCATGCAAAAGTCCCCGCCTGCAACGAAGTGTGATCATAGAAAGGCCCCGTGTGGCCGAACGTCTCCAGTAGACAGTCAGTGAGTGATGGTAATTGCGCTGTGGGGTCAAGTTGGAAACTGGAGCATGTGAGAGAAGCCCGACTCTCCCCCTTTGGAAAGCAACTTCGATGCAGCTTCCAAGCTGCCTGAACACCACACCACCAGGACACTGTTCACTGCACAGATGCCTCTGAGGAGCAGTGAGCTTTTGCCAAAGAAACCAAACGCTTGCGCTTCCTTCCTGGGAGCTCAGCCCAGAGCATACTGTAGCCTAAGTGCCAACTAAATGTGACCTCTAGTCTCGAGGTAAGGTGCACATTTTCCCTTTACCAGAGGCAGGGGTGCACCAGTTTCCAGGAAGGCTTAGTCAATGGACGGCTTTAGCCTTAGTGTGCCTCACAGCGCTCAAGCCTCTCACGGGGGCATTTCTTTCCAAGGAAGTGCACCGTGTACCAGAAGCCTTCTGAGCACAATCAAGGGATACACGGCTCTGGGACCATCCCTCACTATGCAGGTGAAAGGGCCGGCAACTAATCTGTTCTCTATGGCTAGCGTTCCACAGCTTTGAAACAGCCCCAGGAGCACGGTTCTTGGGCCGGCTTTCTTTCCATGCGGGTCTGCCACGTTGAGGACACCTAAGCTGCCCTGAAAGAAACCACCGGGGCTCCAATCCACTTTGGGGTCTCCTGCTCGACGTCTCTCTAAGTGAGGCAGAAAGTAGACTTTAGGTCCAGCCAGAAATAAAGTAGAAATTGACCGTGAGCCTTGCTAGGCATTTGGAACATGCAAAGTCACCTAGGCCTCCTGAGGGCATTTAGAGGATTATGCCATTCAGCACATGCAGAACACACTGCATCCCAAAGTTTCATCGCAGAAGGCCGAATTGTGTTCCAAGGGCCTCCTTTGGCTTGTCAGAGAAGAGAGGTATATGTGCTGGGTGATCCGGTGTATAATTGAGAAACCTGGAAAAAGGCAGTATTTTCCCCCATTTGAAAGGTACATAGTGGCGGCCTCAAGGCTGACTGAAAGACAGTGCTGTTACCCGTCTTCTAGTCACTGCTAAGAAGGCCTCAGGGAAGAAAGTGAGTTTTCTCCTATGAATCCAGGTGGTCGCCTGTGCCTTGCTAGGAGTTCACCCCACCGCTTGCCCTAGCTAAAGTGCGAAGTAAACGTGACCCCCAGGCCTCAAGGTAAGCACGAGCGTTTCCTATCAGCAAAGTTTGCTGTGCAGCCATCTCCATGAACCCTGACTCGATAGAGCGCTTTAAATCCTCTACGGCTCTCCGGAGGCCTCAGAGAGACGCGTATGAATTCCCTTCTGAGGGAGAGCGTGGGTGCCGTGAGTCCCCTTTTTGTTTTCCGAGCAACACAGCGCAGAACAGGCTGTTGGGGTCAACCCTTTCTATGCAGAGGGAAAGGCAATGAACTGATCCTCGCTTGCATAGCTTGATTTCTACCGCTGTAAAGCAGCCCCAGGACAACGTTTTCGCCAGTATTACATTCAACGTGGCTCTCCCTCTGTGGAGGCCCTCTGAACTGCACTGAAAGAATCCCTGAGCCTACAGTGCCCCCTGGCAACTCTTACCTGTCATCTCTCTATTGTGACGCAAGGACCACTGTAGGTCCAGCCTGACAGAAAGAACAGAAAAACCGGTCAACTTGTGAGACTTTGGACGATCCAAAGCCACCTAGGCCTGACTAAGTCATTAAGCAGGTAATGCTATGCACGGCATGCAAAAGTCCCCGCCTGCAACGAAGTGTGATCATAGAAAGGCCCCGTGTGGCCGAAAGTCTCCAGTAGACAGTCAGTGAGTGATGGTAATTGCGCTGTGGGGTCAAGTTGGAAACTGGAGCATGTGAGAGAAGCCCGACTCTCCCCCTTTGGAAAGCAACTTCGATGCAGCTTCCAAGCTGCCTGAACACCACACCACCAGGACACTGTTCACTGCACAGATGCCTCTGAGGAGCAGTGAGCTTTTGCCAAAGAATCCAAACGCTTGCGCTTCCTTCCTGGGAGCTCAGCCCAGAGCATACTCTAGCCTAAGTGCCAACTAAATGTGACCTCTAGTCTCGAGGTAAGGTGCACATTTTCCCTTTACCAGAGGCAGGGGTGCACCAGTTTCCAGGAAGGCTTAGTCAATGGACGGCTTTAGCCTTAGTGTGCCTCACAGCGCTCAAGCCTCTCACGGGGGCATTTCTTTCCAAGGAAGTGCACCGTGTACCAGAAGCCTTCTGAGCACAATCAAGGGATACACGGCTCTGGGACCATCCCTCACTATGCAGGTGAAAGGGCCGGCAACTAATCTGTTCTCTATGGCTAGCGTTCCACAGCTTTGAAACAGCCCCAGGAGCACGGTTCTTGGGCCGGCTTTCTTTCCATGCGGGTCTGCTACGTTGAGGACACCTAAGCTGCCATGAAAGAAACCACCGAGGCTCCAATCCACTTTGGGGTCTCCTGCTCGACGTCTCTCTAAGTGAGGCAGAAAGTAGACTTTAGGTCCAGCCAGAAATAAAGTAGAAATTGACCGTGAGCCTTGCTAGGCATTTGGAACATGCAAAGTCACCTAGGCCTCCTGAGGGCATTTAGAGGATTATGCCATTCAGCACATGCAGAACACACTGCATCCCAAAGTTTCATCGCAGAAGGCCGAATTGTGTTCCAAGGGCCTCCTTTGGCTTGTCAGAGAAGAGAGGTATATGTGCTGGGTGATCCGGTGTATAATTGAGAAACCTGGAAAAAGGCAGTATTTTCCCCCATTTGAAAGGTACATAGTGGCGGCCTCAAGGCTGACTGAAAGACAGTGCTGTTACCCGTCTTGTAGTCACTGCTAAGAAGGCCTCAGGGAAGAAAGTGAGTTTTCTCCTATGAATCCAGGTGGTCGCCTGTGCCTTGCTAGGAGTTCACCCCACCGCTTGCCCTAGCTAAAGTGCGAAGTAAACGTGACCCCCAGGCCTCAAGGTAAGCACGAGCGTTTCCTATCAGCAAAGTTTGCTGTGCAGCCATCTCCATGAACCCTGACTCGATAGAGCGCTTTAAATCCTCTACGGCTCTCCGGAGGCCTCAGAGAGACGCGTATGAATTCCCTTCTGAGGGAGAGCGTGGGTGCCGTGAGTCCCCTTTTTGTTTTCCGAGCAACACAGCGCAGAACAGGCTGTTGGGGTCAACCCTTTCTATGCAGAGGGAAAGGCAATGAACTGATCCTCGCTTGCATAGCGTGATTTCTACCGCTGTAAAGCAGCCCCAGGACAACGTTTTTGCCAGTATTACATTCAACGTGGCTCTCCCTCTGTGGAGGCCCTCTGAACTGCACTGAAAGAATCCCTGAGCCTACAGTGCCCCCTGGCAACTCTTACCTGTCATCTCTCTATTGTGACGCAAGGACCACTGTAGGTCCAGCCTGACAGAAAGAACAGAAAAACCGGTCAACTTGTGAGACTTTGGACGATCCAAAGCCACCTAGGCCTGACTAAGTCATTAAGCAGGTAATGCTATGCACGGCATGCAAAAGTCCCCGCCTGCAACGAAGTGTGATCATAGAAAGGCCCCGTGTGGCCGAACGTCTCCAGTAGACAGTCAGTGAGTGATGGTAATTGCGCTGTGGGGTCAAGTTGGAAACTGGAGCATGTGAGAGAAGCCCGACTCTCCCCCTTTGGAAACAACTTCGATGCAGCTTCCAAGCTGCCTGAACACCACACCACCAGGACACTGTTCACTGCACAGATGCCTCTGAGGAGCAGTGAGCTTTTGCCAAAAAACCGAACGCTTGCGCTTCCTTCCTGGGAGCTCAGCCCAGAGCATACTGTAGCTAAAGTGCCAACTAAATGTGACCTCTAGTCTCGAGGTAAGGTGCACATTTTCCCTTTACCAGAGGCAGGGGTGCACCAGTTTCCAGGAAGGCTTAGTCAATGGACGGCTTTAGCTTTAGTGTGCCTCACAGCGCTCAAGCCTCTCACGGGGGCATTTCCTTCCAAGGAAGTGCACCGTGTACCAGAAGCCTTCTGAGCACAATCAAGGGATACACGGCTCGGGGACCATCCCTCACTATGCAGGTGAAAGGGCCGGCAACTAATCTGTTCTCTATGGCTAGCGTTCCACAGCTTTGAAACAGCCCCAGGAGCACGGTTCTTGGAAAGGCTTTCTTTCCATGCGGGTCTGCCACGTTGAGGACAACTAAGCTGCCCTGATAGAACCACCGGGGCTCCAATCCACTTTGGGGTCTCCTGCTCGATGTCTCTCTAAGTGAGGCAGAAAGTAGACTTTAGGTCCAGCCCGAAAGAAAGTAGAGACTGACCCTGAGCCTTGCTAGGCATTTGGAACATGCAAAGTCACCTCGGCCTCCTGCGGGCATTTAGAGGATTATGCCATTCAGCACATGCAGAACACACTGCATCTCCAAGTTTCATCACAGAAGGCCGAATTGTGTTCCAAGGGCCTCCTTTGGCTTGTCAGAGAAGAGAGGTATATGTGCTGGGTGATCCGGTGTATAATTGAGAAGCCTGGAAAAAGGCAGTATTTTCCCCCATTTGAAAGGTACATAGTGGCGGCCTGAAGGCTGACTGAAAGACAGTGCTGTTACCCGTCTTCTAGTCACTGCTAAGAAGGCCTCAGGGAAGAAAGTGAGTTTTCTCCTATGAATCCAGGTGGTCGCCTGTGCCTTGCTAGGAGTTCACCCCACCGCTTGCCCTAGCTAAAGTGCGAAGTAAACGTGACCCCCAGGCCTCAAGGTAAGCACGAGCGTTTCCTATCAGCAAAGTTTGCTGTGCAGCCATCTCCATGAACCCTGACTCGATAGAGTGCTTTAAATCCTCTACGGCTCTCCGGAGGCCTCAGAGAGACGCGTATGAATTCCCTTCTGAGGGAGAGCCTGGGTGCCGTGAGTCCTTTTTTTGTTTTCCGAGCAACACAGCGCAGAACAGGCTGTTGGGGTCAACCCTTTCTATGCAGAGGGAAAGGCAATGAACTGATCCTCGCTTGCATAGCTTGATTTCTACCGCTGTAAAGCAGCCCCAGGACAACGTTTTTGCCAGTATTACATTCAACGTGGCTCTCCCTCTGTGGAGGCCCTCTGAACTGCACTGAAAGAATCCCTGAGCCTACAGAGCCCCCTGGCAACTCTTACCTGTCATCTCTCTATTGTGACGCAAGGTCCACTGTAGGTCCAGCCTGACAGAAAGAACAGAAAAACCGGTCAACTTGTGAGACTTTTGGATGATCCAAAGTCACCTAGGCCTGACTAAGTCATTAAGCAGGTAATGCTATGCACGGCATGCAAAACTCCCCGCCTGCAACGAAGTGTGATCATAGAAAGGCCCCGTGTGGCCGAAAGTCTCCAGTAGACAGTCAGTGAGTGATGGTAATTGCGCTGTGGGGTCAAGTTGGAAACTGGAGCATGTGAGAGAAGCCCGACTCTCCCCCTTTGGAAACAACTTCGATGCAGCTTCCAAGCTGCCTGAACACCACACCACCAGGACACTGTTCACTGCACAGATGCCTCTGAGGAGCAGTGAGCTTTTGCCAAAAAACCGAACGCTTGCGCTTCCTTCCTGGGAGCTCAGCCCAGAGCATACTCTAGCCTAAGTGCCAACTAAATGTGACCTCTAGTCTCGAGGTAAGGTGCACATTTTCCCTTTACCAGAGGCAGGGGTGCACCAGTTTCCAGGAAGGCTTAGTCAATGGACGGCTTTAGCTTTAGTGTGCCTCACAGCGCTCAAGCCTCTCACGGGGGCATTTCTTTCCAAGGAAGTGCACCGTGTACCAGAAGCCTTCTGAGCACAATCAAGGGATACACGGCTCTGGGACCATCCCTCACTATGCAGGTGAAAGGGCCGGCAACTAATCTGTTCTCTATGGCTAGCGTTCCACAGCTTTGAAACAGCCCCAGGAGCACGGTTCTTGGGCCGGCTTTCTTTCCATGCGGGTCTGCCACGTTGAGGACACCTAAGCTGCCCTGAAAGAAACCACCGGGGCTCCAATCCACTTTGGGGTCTCCTGCTCGACGTCTCTCTAAGTGAGGCAGAAAGTAGACTTTAGGTCCAGCCAGAAATAAAGTAGAAATTGACCGTGAGCCTTGCTAGGCATTTGGAACATGCAAAGTCACCTAGGCCTCCTGAGGGCATTTAGAGGATTATGCCATTCAGCACATGCAGAACACACTGCATCCCAAAGTTTCATCGCAGAAGGCCGAATTGTGTTCCAAGGGCCTCCTTTGGCTTGTCAGAGAAGAGAGGTATATGTGCTGGGTGATCCGGTGTATAATTGAGAAACCTGGAAAAAGGCAGTATTTTCCCCCATTTGAAAGGTACATAGTGGCGGCCTCAAGGCTGACTGAAAGACAGTGCTGTTACCCGTCTTCTAGTCACTGCTAAGAAGGCCTCAGGGAAGAAAGTGAGTTTTCTCCTATGAATCCAGGTGGTCGCCTGTGCCTTGCTAGGAGTTCACCCCACCGCTTGCCCTAGCTAAAGTGCGAAGTAAACGTGACCCCCAGGCCTCAAGGTAAGCACGAGCGTTTCCTATCAGCAAAGTTTGCTGTGCAGCCATCTCCATGAACCCTGACTCGATAGAGCGCTTTAAATCCTCTACGGCTCTCCGGAGGCCTCAGAGAGACGCGTATGAATTCCCTTCTGAGGGAGAGCGTGGGTGCCGTGAGTCCCCTTTTTGTTTTCCGAGCAACACAGCGCAGAACAGGCTGTTGGGGTCAACCCTTTCTATGCAGAGGGAAAGGCAATGAACTGATCCTCGCTTGCATAGCGTGATTTCTACCGCTGTAAAGCAGCCCCAGGACAACGTTTTTGCCAGTATTACATTCAACGTGGCTCTCCCTCTGTGGAGGCCCTCTGAACTGCACTGAAAGAATCCCTGAGCCTACAGAGCCCCCTGGCAACTCTTACCTGTCATCTCTCTATTGTGACGCAAGGTCCACTGTAGGTCCAGCCTGACAGAAAGAACAGAAAAACCGGTCAACTTGTGAGACTTTTGGACGATCCAAAGTCACCTAGGCCTGACTAAGTCATTAAGCAGGTAATGCTATGCACGGCATGCAAAAGTCCCCGCCTGCAACGAAGTGTGATCATAGAAAGGCCCCGTGTGGCCGAAAGTCTCCAGTAGACAGTCAGTGAGTGATGGTAATTGCGCTGTGGGGTCAAGTTGGAAACTGGAGCATGTGAGAGAAGCCCGACTCTCCCCCTTTGGAAACAACTTCGATGCAGCTTCCAAGCTGCCTGAACACCACACCACCAGGACACTGTTCACTGCACAGATGCCTCTGAGGAGCAGTGAGCTTTTGCCAAAAAACCGAACGCTTGCGCTTCCTTCCTGGGAGATCAGCCCAGAGCATACTCTAGCCTAAGTGCCAACTAAATGTGACCTCTAGTCTCGAGGTAAGGTGCACATTTTCCCTTTACCAGAGGCAGGGGTGCACCAGTTTCCAGGAAGGCTTAGTCAATGGACGGCTTTAGCTTTAGTGTGCCTCACAGCGCTCAAGCCTCTCACGGGGGCATTTCCTTCCAAGGAAGTGCACCGTGTACCAGAAGCCTTCTGAGCACAATCAAGGGATACACGGCTCGGGGACCATCCCTCACTATGCAGGTGAAAGGGCCGGCAACTAATCTGTTCTCTATGGCTAGCGTTCCACAGCTTTGAAACAGCCCCAGGAGCACGGTTCTTGGAAAGGCTTTCTTTCCATGCGGGTCTGCCACGTTGAGGACACCTAAGCTGCCCTGATAGAAACCACCGGGGCTCCAATCCACTTTGGGGTCTCCTGCTCGATGTCTCTCTAAGTGAGGCAGAAAGTAGACTTTAGGTCCAGCCCGAAAGAAAGTAGAGACTGACCCTGAGCCTTGCTAGGCATTTGGAACATGCAAAGTCACCTCGGCCTCCTGCGGGCATTTAGAGGATTATGCCATTCAGCACATGCAGAACACACTGCATCTCCAAGTTTCATCACAGAAGGCCGAATTGTGTTCCAAGGGCCTCCTTTGGCTTGTCAGAGAAGAGAGGTATATGTGCTGGGTGATCCGGTGTATAATTGAGAAGCCTGGAAAAAGGCAGTATTTTCCCCCATTTGAAAGGTACATAGTGGCGGCCTCAAGGCTGACTGAAAGACAGTGCTGTTACCCGTCTTCTAGTCACTGCTAAGAATGCCTCAGGGAAGAAAGTGAGTTTTCTCCTATGAATCCAGGTGGTCGCCTGTGCCTTGCTAGGAGTTCACCCCACCGCTTGCCCTAGCTAAAGTGCGAAGTAAACGTGACCCCCAGGCCTCAAGGTAAGCACGAGCGTTTCCTATCAGCAAAGTTTGCTGTGCAGCCATCTCCATGAACCCTGACTCGATAGAGTGCTTTAAATCCTCTACGGCTCTCCGGAGGCCTCAGAGAGACGCGTATGAATTCCCTTCTGAGGGAGAGCCTGGGTGCCGTGAGTCCTTTTTTTGTTTTCCGAGCAACACAGCGCAGAACAGGCTGTTGGGGTCAACCCTTTCTATGCAGAGGGAAAGGCAATGAACTGATCCTCGCTTGCATAGCTTGATTTCTACCGCTGTAAAGCAGCCCCAGGACAACGTTTTTGCCAGTATTACATTCAACGTGGCTCTCCCTCTGTGGAGGCCCTCTGAACTGCACTGAAAGAATCCCTGAGCCTACAGAGCCCCCTGGCAACTCTTACCTGTCATCTCTCTATTGTGACGCAAGGTCCACTGTAGGTCCAGCCTGACAGAAAGAACAGAAAAACCGGTCAACTTGTGAGACTTTTGGATGATCCAAAGTCACCTAGGCCTGACTAAGTCATTAAGCAGGTAATGCTATGCACGGCATGCAAAAGTCCCCGCCTGCAACGAAGTGTGATCATAGAAAGGCCCCGTGTGGCCGAAAGTCTCCAGTAGACAGTCAGTGAGTGATGGTAATTGCGCTGTGGGGTCAAGTTGGAAACTGGAGCATGTGAGAGAAGCCCGACTCTCCCCCTTTGGAAACAACTTCGATGCAGCTTCCAAGCTGCCTGAACACCACACCACCAGGACACTGTTCACTGCACAGATGCCTCTGAGGAGCAGTGAGCTTTTGCCAAAAAACCGAACGCTTGCGCTTCCTTCCTGGGAGCTCAGCCCAGAGCATACTCTAGCCTAAGTGCCAACTAAATGTGACCTCTAGTCTCGAGGTAAGGTGCACATTTTCCCTTTACCAGAGGCAGGGGTGCACCAGTTTCCAGGAAGGCTTAGTCAATGGACGGCTTTAGCTTTAGTGTGCCTCACAGCGCTCAAGCCTCTCACGGGGGCATTTCTTTCCAAGGAAGTGCACCGTGTACCAGAAGCCTTCTGAGCACAATCAAGGGGTACATGGCTCTGGGACCATCCCTCACTATGCAGGTGAAAGGGCCGGCAACTAATCTGTTCTCTATGGCTAGCGTTCCACAGCTTTGAAACAGCCCCAGGAGCACGGTTCTTGGGCCGGCTTTCTTTCCATGCGGGTCTGCCACGTTGAGGACACCTAAGCTGCCCTGAAAGAAACCACCGGGGCTCCAATCCACTTTGGGGTCTCCTGCTCGACGTCTCTCTAAGTGAGGCAGAAAGTAGACTTTAGGTCCAGCCAGAAATAAAGTAGAAATTGACCGTGAGCCTTGCTAGGCATTTGGAACATGCAAAGTCACCTAGGCCTCCTGAGGGCATTTAGAGGATTATGCCATTCAGCACATGCAGAACACACTGCATCCCAAAGTTTCATCGCAGAAGGCCGAATTGTGTTCCAAGGGCCTCCTTTGGCTTGTCAGAGAAGAGAGGTATATGTGCTGGGTGATCCGGTGTATAATTGAGAAACCTGGAAAAAGGCAGTATTTTCCCCCATTTGAAAGGTACATAGTGGCGGCCTCAAGGCTGACTGAAAGACAGTGCTGTTACCCGTCTTCTAGTCACTGCTAAGAAGGCCTCAGGGAAGAAAGTGAGTTTTCTCCTATGAATCCAGGTGGTCGCCTGTGCCTTGCTAGGAGTTCACCCCACCGCTTGCCCTAGCTAAAGTGCGAAGTAAACGTGACCCCCAGGCCTCAAGGTAAGCACGAGCGTTTCCTATCAGCAAAGTTTGCTGTGCAGCCATCTCCATGAACCCTGACTCGATAGAGCGCTTTAAATCCTCTACGGCTCTCCGGAGGCCTCAGAGAGACGCGTATGAATTCCCTTCTGAGGGAGAGCCTGGGTGCCGTGAGTCCCCTTTTTGTTTTCCGAGCAACAGAGCGCAGAACAGGCTGTTGGGGTCAACCCTTTCTATGCAGAGGGAAAGGCAATGAACTGATCCTCGCTTGCATAGCTTGATTTCTACCGCTGTAAAGCAGCCCCAGGACAACGTTTTCGCCAGTATTACATTCAACGTGGCTCTCCCTCTGTGGAGGCCCTCTGAACTGCACTGAAAGAATCCCTGAGCCTACAGTGCCCCCTGGCAACTCTTACCTGTCATCTCTCTATTGTGACGCAAGGACCACTGTAGGTCCAGCCTGACAGAAAGAACAGAAAAACCGGTCAACTTGTGAGACTTTTGGATGATCCAAAGTCACCTAGGCCTGACTAAGTCATTAAGCAGGTAATGCTATGCACGGCATGCAAAAGTCCCCGCCTGCAACGAAGTGTGATCATAGAAAGGCCCCGTGTGGCCGAAAGTCTCCAGTAGACAGTCAGTGAGTGATGGTAATTGCGCTGTGGGGTCAAGTTGGAAACTGGAGCATGTGAGAGAAGCCCGACTCTCCCCCTTTGGAAAGCAACTTCGATGCAGCTTCCAAGCTGCCTGAACACCACACCACCAGGACACTGTTCACTGCACAGATGCCTCTGAGGAGCAGTGAGCTTTTGCCAAAGAATCCAAACGCTTGCGCTTCCTTCCTGGGAGCTCAGCCCAGAGCATACTCTAGCCTAAGTGCCAACTAAATGTGACCTCTAGTCTCGAGGTAAGGTGCACATTTTCCCTTTACCAGAGGCAGGGGTGCACCAGTTTCCAGGAAGGCTTAGTCAATGGACGGCTTTAGTTTAGTGTGCCTCACAGCGCTCAAGCCTCTCACGGGGGCATTTCTTTCCAAGGAAGTGCACCGTGTACCAGAAGCCTTCTGAGCACAATCAAGGGATACACGGCTCTGGGACCATCCCTCACTATGCAGGTGAAAGGGCCGGCAACTAATCTGTTCTCTATGGCTAGCGTTCCACAGCTTTGAAACAGCCCCAGGAGCACGGTTCTTGGGCCGGCTTTCTTTCCATGCGGGTCTGCCACGTTGAGGACACCTAAGCTGCCCTGAAAGAAACCACCGGGGCTCCAATCCACTTTGGGGTCTCCTGCTCGACGTCTCTCTAAGTGAGGCAGAAAGTAGACTTTAGGTCCAGCCAGAAATAAAGTAGAAATTGACCGTGAGCCTTGCTAGGCATTTGGAACATGCAAAGTCACCTAGGCCTCCTGAGG
This sequence comes from Mesoplodon bidens, assembly GCF_964165515.1. Taxonomy (NCBI): domain Eukaryota; kingdom Metazoa; phylum Chordata; class Mammalia; order Artiodactyla; family Ziphiidae; genus Mesoplodon; species Mesoplodon bidens. Next base: position 1,605,062 of record NW_027672444.1, on the reverse strand, counting down.
GCATTTAGAGGATTATGCCATTCAGCACATGCAGAACACACTGCATCCCAAAGTTTCATCGCAGAAGGCCGAATTGTGTTCCAAGGGCCTCCTTTGGCTTGTCAGAGAAGAGAGGTATATGTGCTGGGTGATCCGGTGTATAATTGAGAAGCCTGGAAAAAGGCCGTATTTTCCCCCATTTGAAAGGTACATAGTGGCGGCCTCAAGGCTGACTGAAAGACAGTGCTGTTACCCGTCTTCTAGTCACTGCTAAGAAGGCCTCAGGGAAGAAAGTGAGTTTTCTCCTATGAATCCAGGTGGTCGCCTGTGCCTTGCTAGGAGTTCACCCCACCGCTTGCCCTAGCTAAAGTGCGAAGTAAACGTGACCCACAGGCCTCAAGGTAAGCACGAGCGTTTCCTATCAGCAAAGTTTGCTGTGCAGCCATCTCCATGATCCCTGACTCGATAGAGTGCTTTAAATCCTCTACGGCTCTCCGGAGGCCTCAGAGAGACGCATATGAATTCCCTTCTGAGGGAGAGCGTGGGTGCCGTGAGTCCCCTTTTTGTTTTCCGAGCAACACAGCGCAGAACAGGCTGTTGGGGTCAACCCTTTCTATGCAGAGGGAAGGGCAATGAACTGATCCTCGCTTGCATAGCTTGATTTCTACCGCTGTAAAGCAGCCCCAGGACAACGTTTTTGCCAGTATTACATTCAACGTGGCTCTCCCTCTGTGGAGGCCCTCTGAACTGCACTGAAAGAATCCCTGAGCCTACAGTGCCCCCTGGCAACTCTTACCTGTCATCTCTCTATTGTGACGCAAGGACCACTGTAGGTCCAGCCTGACAGAAAGAACAGAAAAACCGGTCAACTTGTGAGACTTTGGACGATCCAAAGCCACCTAGGCATGACTAAGTCATTAAGCAGGTAATGCTATGCACGGCATGCAAAAGTCCCCGCCTGCAACGAAGTGTGATCATAGAAAGGCCCCGTGTGGCCGAAAGTCTCCAGTAGACAGTCAGTGAGTGATGGTAATTGCGCTGTGGGGACAAGTTGGAAACTGGAGCATGTGAGAGAAGCCCGACTCTCCCCCTTTGGAAAGCAACTTCGATGCAGCTTCCAAGCTGCCTGAACACCACACCACCAGGACACTGTTCACTGCACAGATGCCTCTGAGGAGCAGTGAGCTTTTGCCAAAGAAACCAAACGCTTGCGCTTCCTTCCTGGGAGCTCAGCCCAGAGCATACTGTAGCTAAAGTGCCAACTAAATGTGACCTCTAGTCTCGAGGTAAGGTGCACATTTTCCCTTTACCAGAGGCAGGGGTGCACCAGTTTCCAGGAAGGCTTAGTCAATGGACGGCTTTAGCTTTAGTGTGCCTCACAGCGCTCAAGCCTCTCACGGGGGCATTTCTTTCCAAGGAAGTGCACCGTGTACCAGAAGCCTTCTGAGCACAATCAAGGGGTACACGGCTCTGGGACCATCCCTCACTATGCAGGTGAAAGGGCCGGCAACTAATCTGTTCTCTATGGCTAGCGTTCCACAGCTTTGAAACAGCCCCAGGAGCACGGTTCTTGGGTCGGCTTTCTTTCCATGCGGGTCTGCCACGTTGAGGACACCTAAGCTGCCCTGAAAGAAACCACCGGGGCTCCAATCCACTTTGGGGTCTCCTGCTCGACGTCTCTCTAAGTGAGGCAGAAAGTAGACTTTAGGTCCAGCCCGAAATAAAGTAGAGATTGACCGTGAGCCTTGCTAGGCATTTGGAACATGCAAAGTCACCTCGGCCTCCTGAGGGCATTTAGAGGATTATGCCATTCAGCACATGCAGAACACACTGCATCCCAAAGTTTCATCGCAGAAGGCCGAATTGTGTTCCAAGGGCCTCCTTTGGCTTTTCAGAGAAGAGAGGTATATGTGCTGGGTGATCCGGTGTATAATTGAGAAGCCTGGAAAAAGGCAGTATTTTCCCCCATTTGAAAGGTACATAGTGGCGGCCTCAAGGCTGACTGAAAGACAGTGCTGTTACCCGTCTTCTAGTCACTGCTAAGAAGGCCTCAGGGAAGAAAGTGAGTTTTCTCCTATGAATCCAGGTGGTCGCCTGTGCCTTGCTAGGAGTTCACCCCACCGCTTGCCCTAGCTAAAGTGCGAAGTAAACGTGACCCCCAGGCCTCAAGGTAAGCACGAGCGTTTCCTATCAGCAAAGTTTGCTGTGCAGCCATCTCCATGAACCCTGACTCGATAGAGCGCTTTGAATCCTCTACGGCTCTCCGGAGGCCTCAGAGAGACGCGTATGAATTCCCTTCTGAGGGAGAGCCTGGGTGCCGTGAGTCCCATTTTTGTTTTCCGAGCAACACAGCGCAGAACAGGCTGTTGGGGTCAACCCTTTCTATGCAGAGGGAAAGGCAATGAAGTGATCCTCGCTTGCATAGCTTGATTTCTACCGCTGTAAAGCAGCCCCAGGACAACGTTTTTGCCAGTATTACATTCAACGTGGCTCTCCCTCTGTGGAGGCCCTCTGAACTGCACTGAAAGAATCCCTGAGCCTACAGAGCCCCCTGGCAACTCTTACCTGTCATCTCTCTATTGTGACGCAAGGTCCACTGTAGGTCCAGCCTGACAGAAAGAACAGAAAAACCAGTCAACTTGTGAGACTTTTGGACGATCCAAAGTCACCTAGGCCTGACTAAGTCATTAAGCAGGTAATGCTATGCACGGCATGCAAAACTACCCGCCTGCAACGAAGTGTGATCATAGAAAGGCCCCGTGTGGCCGAAAGTCTCCAGTAGACAGTCAGTGAGTGATGGTAATTGCGCTGTGGGGTCAAGTTGGAAACTGGAGCATGTGAGAGAAGCCCGACTCTCCCCCTTTGGAAACAACTTCGATGCAGCTTCCAAGCTGCCTGAACACCACACCACCAGGACACTGTTCACTGCACAGATGCCTCTGAGGAGCAGTGAGCTTTTGCCAAAGAAACCGAACGCTTGCGCTTCCTTCCTGGGAGCTCAGCCCAGAGCATACTCTAGCCTAAGTGCCAACTAAATGTGACCTCTAGTCTCGAGGTAAGGTGCACATTTTCCCTTTACCAGAGGCAGGGGTGCACCAGTTAACAGGAAGGCTTAGTCAATGGACGGCTTTAGCTTTAGTGTGCCTCACAGCGCTCAAGCCTCTCACGGGGGCATTTCTTTCCAAGGAAGTGCACCGTGTACCAGAGGCCTTCTGAGCACAATCAAGGGATACACGGCTCTGGGACCATCCCTCACTATGCAGGTGAAAGGGCTGGCAACTAATCTGTTCTCTATGGCTAGCGTTCCACAGCTTTGAAACAGCCCCAGGAGCACGGTTCTTGGGCCGGCTTTCTTTCCATGCGGGTCTGCCACGTTGAGGACACCTAAGCTGCCCTGAAAGAAACCACCGGGCTCCAATCCATTTTGGGGGTCTCCTGCTCGACGTCTCTCTAAGTGAGGCAGAAAGTAGACTTTAGGTCCAGCCAGAAATAAAGTAGAAATTGACCGTGAGCCTTGCTAGGCATTTGGAACATGCAAAGTCACCTAGGCCTCCTGAGGGCATTTAGAGGATTATGCCATTCAGCACATGCAGAACACACTGCATCCCAAAGTTTCATCGCAGAAGGCCGAATTGTGTTCCAAGGGCCTCCTTTGGCTTGTCAGAGAAGAGAGGTATATGTGCTGGGTGATCCGGTGTATAATTGAGAAGCCTGGAAAAAGGCAGTATTTTCCCCCATTTGAAAGGTACATAGTGGCGGCCTCAAGGCTGACTGAAAGACAGTGCTGTTACCCGTCTTCTAGTCACTGCTAAGAAGGCCTCAGGGAAGAAAGTGAGTTTTCTCCTATGAATCCAGGTCTTCGCCTGTGCCTTGCTAGGAGTTCACCCCACCGCTTGCCCTAGCTAAAGTGCGAAGTAAACGTGACCCCCAGGCCTCAAGGTAAGCACGAGCGTTTCCTATCAGCAAAGTTTGCTGTGCAGCCATCTCCATGAACCCTGACTCGATAGAGTGCTTTAAATCCTCTACGGCTCTCCGGAGGCCTCAGAGAGACGCGTATGAATTCCCTTCTGAGGGAGAGCGTGGGTGCCGTGAGTCCCCTTTTTGTTTTCCGAGCAACACAGCGCAGAACAGGCTGTTGGGGTCAACCCTTTCTATGCAGAGGGAAGGGCAATGAACTGATCCTCGCTTGCATAGCTGGATTTCTACCGCTGTAAAGCAGCCCCAGGACAACGTTTTTGCCAGTATTACATTCAACGTGGCTCTCCCTCTGTGGAGGCCCTCTGAACTGCACTGAAAGAATCCCTGAGCCTACAGTGCCCCCTGGCAACTCTTACCTGTCATCTCTCTATTGTGACGCAAGGACCACTGTAGGTCCAGCCTGACAGAAAGAACAGAAAAACCGGTCAACTTGTGAGACTTTGGACGATCCAAAGCCACCTAGGCCTGACTAAGTCATTAAGCAGGTAATGCTATGCACGGCATGCAAAAGTCCCCGCCTGCAACGAAGTGTGATCATAGAAAGGCCCCGTGTGGCCGAAAGTCTCCAGTAGACAGTCAGTGAGTGATGGTAATTGCGCTGTGGGGTCAAGTTGGAAACTGGAGCATGTGAGAGAAGCCCGACTCTCCCCCTTTGGAAAGCAACTTCGATGCAGCTTCCAAGCTGCCTGAACACCACACCACCAGGACACTGTTCACTGCACAGATGCCTCTGAGGAGCAGTGAGCTTTTGCCAAAGAAACCAAACGCTTGCGCTTCCTTCCTGGGAGCTCAGCCCAGAGCATACTGTAGCTAAAGTGCCAACTAAATGTGACCTCTAGTCTCGAGGTAAGGTGCACATTTTCCCTTTACCAGAGGCAGGGGTGCACCAGTTTCCAGGAAGGCTTAGTCAATGGACGGCTTTAGCTTTAGTGTGCCTCAGAGCGCTCAAGCCTCTCACGGGGGCATTTCTTTCCAAGGAAGTGCACCGTGTACCAGAAGCCTTCTGAGCACAATCAAGGGATACACGGCTCTGGGACCATCCCTCACTATGCAGGTGAAAGGGCCGGCAACTAATCTGTTCTCTATGGCTAGCGTTCCACAGCTTTGAAACAGCCCCAGGAGCACGGTTCTTGGGTCGGCTTTCTTTCCATGCGGGTCTGCCACGTTGAGGACACCTAAGCTGCCCTGAAAGAAACCACCGGGGCTCCAATCCACTTTGGGGTCTCCTGCTCGACGTCTCTCTAAGTGAGGCAGAAAGTAGACTTTAGGTCCAGCCAGAAATAAAGTAGAAATTGACCGTGAGCCTTGCTAGGCATTTGGAACATGCAAAGTCACCTAGGCCTCCTGAGGGCATTTAGAGGATTATGCCATTCAGCACATGCAGAACACACTGCATCCCAAAGTTTCATCGCAGAAGGCCGAATTGTGTTCCAAGGGCCTCCTTTGGCTTGTCAGAGAAGAGAGGTATATGTGCTGGGTGATCCGGTGTATAATTGAGAAACCTGGAAAAAGCCAGTATTTTCCCCATTTGAAAGGTACATAGTGGCGGCCTCAAGGCTGACTGAAAGACAGTGCTGTTACCCGTCTTCTAGTCACTGCTAAGAAGGCCTCAGGGAAGAAAGTGAGTTTTCTCCTATGAATCCAGGTGGTCGCCTGTGCCTTGCTAGGAGTTCACCCCACCGCTTGCCCTAGCTAAAGTGCGAAGTAAACGTGACCCCCAGGCCTCAAGGTAAGCACGAGCGTTTCCTATCAGCAAAGTTTGCTGTGCAGCCATCTCCATGAACCCTGACTCGATAGAGCGCTTTAAATCCTCTACGGCTCTCCGGAGGCCTCAGAGAGACGCGTATGAATTCCCTTCTGAGGGAGAGCGTGGGTGCCGTGAGTCCCCTTTTTGTTTTCCGAGCAACACAGCGCAGAACAGGCTGTTGGGGTCAACCCTTTCTATGCAGAGGGAAAGGCAATGAACTGATCCTCGCTTGCATAGCGTGATTTCTACCGCTGTAAAGCAGCCCCAGGACAACGTTTTTGCCAGTATTACATTCAACGTGGCTCTCCCTCTGTGGAGGCCCTCTGAACTGCACTGAAAGAATCCCTGAGCCTACAGAGCCCCCTGGCAACTCTTACCTGTCATCTCTCTATTGTGACGCAAGGTCCACTGTAGGTCCAGCCTGACAGAAAGAACAGAAAAACCGGTCAACTTGTGAGACTTTTGGACGATCCAAAGTCACCTAGGCCTGACTAAGTCATTAAGCAGGTAATGCTATGCACGGCATGCAAAAGTCCCCGCCTGCAACGAAGTGTGATCATAGAAAGGCCCCGTGTGGCCGAAAGTCTCCAGTAGACAGTCAGTGAGTGATGGTAATTGCGCTGTGGGGTCAAGTTGGAAACTGGAGCATGTGAGAGAAGCCCGACTCTCCCCCTTTGGAAACAACTTCGATGCAGCTTCCAAGCTGCCTGAACACCACACCACCAGGACACTGTTCACTGCACAGATGCCTCTGAGGAGCAGTGAGCTTTTGCCAAAAAACCGAACGCTTGCGCTTCCTTCCTGGGAGATCAGCCCAGAGCATACTCTAGCCTAAGTGCCAACTAAATGTGACCTCTAGTCTCGAGGTAAGGTGCACATTTTCCCTTTACCAGAGGCAGGGGTGCACCAGTTTCCAGGAAGGCTTAGTCAATGGACGGCTTTAGCTTTAGTGTGCCTCACAGCGCTCAAGCCTCTCACGGGGGCATTTCCTTCCAAGGAAGTGCACCGTGTACCAGAAGCCTTCTGAGCACAATCAAGGGATACACGGCTCGGGGACCATCCCTCACTATGCAGGTGAAAGGGCCGGCAACTAATCTGTTCTCTATGGCTAGCGTTCCACAGCTTTGAAACAGCCCCAGGAGCACGGTTCTTGGAAAGGCTTTCTTTCCATGCGGGTCTGCCACGTTGAGGACACCTAAGCTGCCCTGATAGAAACCACCGGGGCTCCAATCCACTTTGGGGTCTCCTGCTCGATGTCTCTCTAAGTGAGGCAGAAAGTAGACTTTAGGTCCAGCCCGAAAGAAAGTAGAGACTGACCCTGAGCCTTGCTAGGCATTTGGAACATGCAAAGTCACCTCGGCCTCCTGCGGGCATTTAGAGGATTATGCCATTCAGCACATGCAGAACACACTGCATCTCCAAGTTTCATCACAGAAGGCCGAATTGTGTTCCAAGGGCCTCCTTTGGCTTGTCAGAGAAGAGAGGTATATGTGCTGGGTGATCCGGTGTATAATTGAGAAGCCTGGAAAAAGGCAGTATTTTCCCCCATTTGAAAGGTACATAGTGGCGGCCTCAAGGCTGACTGAAAGACAGTGCTGTTACCCGTCTTCTAGTCACTGCTAAGAATGCCTCAGGGAAGAAAGTGAGTTTTCTCCTATGAATCCAGGTGGTCGCCTGTGCCTTGCTAGGAGTTCACCCCACCGCTTGCCCTAGCTAAAGTGCGAAGTAAACGTGACCCCCAGGCCTCAAGGTAAGCACGAGCGTTTCCTATCAGCAAAGTTTGCTGTGCAGCCATCTCCATGAACCCTGACTCGATAGAGTGCTTTAAATCCTCTACGGCTCTCCGGAGGCCTCAGAGAGACGCGTATGAATTCCCTTCTGAGGGAGAGCCTGGGTGCCGTGAGTCCTTTTTTTGTTTTCCGAGCAACACAGCGCAGAACAGGCTGTTGGGGTCAACCCTTTCTATGCAGAGGGAAAGGCAATGAACTGATCCTCGCTTGCATAGCTTGATTTCTACCGCTGTAAAGCAGCCCCAGGACAACGTTTTTGCCAGTATTACATTCAACGTTGCTCTCCCTCTGTGGAGGCCCTCTGAACTGCACTGAAAGAATCCCTGAGCCTACAGAGCCCCCTGGCAACTCTTACCTGTCATCTCTCTATTGTGACGCAAGGTCCACTGTAGGTCCAGCCTGACAGAAAGAACAGAAAAACCGGTCAACTTGTGAGACTTTTGGATGATCCAAAGTCACCTAGGCCTGACTAAGTCATTAAGCAGGTAATGCTATGCACGGCATGCAAAAGTCCCCGCCTGCAACGAAGTGTGATCATAGAAAGGCCCCGTGTGGCCGAAAGTCTCCAGTAGACAGTCAGTGAGTGATGGTAATTGCGCTGTGGGGTCAAGTTGGAAACTGGAGCATGTGAGAGAAGCCCGACTCTCCCCCTTTGGAAACAACTTCGATGCAGCTTCCAAGCTGCCTGAACACCACACCACCAGGACACTGTTCACTGCACAGATGCCTCTGAGGAGCAGTGAGCTTTTGCCAAAAAACCGAACGCTTGCGCTTCCTTCCTGGGAGCTCAGCCCAGAGCATACTCTAGCCTAAGTGCCAACTAAATGTGACCTCTAGTCTCGAGGTAAGGTGCACATTTTCCCTTTACCAGAGGCAGGGGTGCACCAGTTTCCAGGAAGGCTTAGTCAATGGACGGCTTTAGCTTTAGTGTGCCTCACAGCGCTCAAGCCTCTCACGGGGGCATTTCTTTCCAAGGAAGTGCACCGTGTACCAGAAGCCTTCTGAGCACAATCAAGGGGTACATGGCTCTGGGACCATCCCTCACTATGCAGGTGAAAGGGCCGGCAACTAATCTGTTCTCTATGGCTAGCGTTCCACAGCTTTGAAACAGCCCCAGGAGCACGGTTCTTGGGCCGGCTTTCTTTCCATGCGGGTCTGCCACGTTGAGGACACCTAAGCTGCCCTGAAAGAAACCACCGGGGCTCCAATCCACTTTGGGGTCTCCTGCTCGACGTCTCTCTAAGTGAGGCAGAAAGTAGACTTTAGGTCCAGCCAGAAATAAAGTAGAAATTGACCGTGAGCCTTGCTAGGCATTTGGAACATGCAAAGTCACCTAGGCCTCCTGAGGGCATTTAGAGGATTATGCCATTCAGCACATGCAGAACACACTGCATCCCAAAGTTTCATCGCAGAAGGCCGAATTGTGTTCCAAGGGCCTCCTTTGGCTTGTCAGAGAAGAGAGGTATATGTGCTGGGTGATCCGGTGTATAATTGAGAAACCTGGAAAAAGGCAGTATTTTCCCCCATTTGAAAGGTACATAGTGGCGGCCTCAAGGCTGACTGAAAGACAGTGCTGTTACCCGTCTTCTAGTCACTGCTAAGAAGGCCTCAGGGAAGAAAGTGAGTTTTCTCCTATGAATCCAGGTGGTCGCCTGTGCCTTGCTAGGAGTTCACCCCACCGCTTGCCCTAGCTAAAGTGCGAAGTAAACGTGACCCCCAGGCCTCAAGGTAAGCACGAGCGTTTCCTATCAGCAAAGTTTGCTGTGCAGCCATCTCCATGAACCCTGACTCGATAGAGCGCTTTAAATCCTCTACGGCTCTCCGGAGGCCTCAGAGAGACGCGTATGAATTCCCTTCTGAGGGAGAGCCTGGGTGCCGTGAGTCCCCTTTTTGTTTTCCGAGCAACAGAGCGCAGAACAGGCTGTTGGGGTCAACCCTTTCTATGCAGAGGGAAAGGCAATGAACTGATCCTCGCTTGCATAGCTTGATTTCTACCGCTGTAAAGCAGCCCCAGGACAACGTTTTCGCCAGTATTACATTCAACGTGGCTCTCCCTCTGTGGAGGCCCTCTGAACTGCACTGAAAGAATCCCTGAGCCTACAGTGCCCCCTGGCAACTCTTACCTGTCATCTCTCTATTGTGACGCAAGGACCACTGTAGGTCCAGCCTGACAGAAAGAACAGAAAAACCGGTCAACTTGTGAGACTTTTGGATGATCCAAAGTCACCTAGGCCTGACTAAGTCATTAAGCAGGTAATGCTATGCACGGCATGCAAAAGTCCCCGCCTGCAACGAAGTGTGATCATAGAAAGGCCCCGTGTGGCCGAAAGTCTCCAGTAGACAGTCAGTGAGTGATGGTAATTGCGCTGTGGGGTCAAGTTGGAAACTGGAGCATGTGAGAGAAGCCCGACTCTCCCCCTTTGGAAAGCAACTTCGATGCAGCTTCCAAGCTGCCTGAACACCACACCACCAGGACACTGTTCACTGCACAGATGCCTCTGAGGAGCAGTGAGCTTTTGCCAAAGAAACCAAACGCTTGCGCTTCCTTCCTGGGAGCTCAGCCCAGAGCATACTGTAGCTAAAGTGCCAACTAAATGTGACCTCTAGTCTCGAGGTAAGGTGCACATTTTCCCTTTACCAGAGGCAGGGGTGCACCAGTTTCCAGGAAGGCTTAGTCAATGGACGGCTTTAGCTTTAGTGTGCCTCAGAGCGCTCAAGCCTCTCACGGGGGCATTTCTTTCCAAGGAAGTGCACCGTGTACCAGAAGCCTTCTGAGCACAATCAAGGGATACACGGCTCTGGGACCATCCCTCACTATGCAGGTGAAAGGGCCGGCAACTAATCTGTTCTCTATGGCTAGCGTTCCACAGCTTTGAAACAGCCCCAGGAGCACGGTTCTTGGGCCGGCTTTCTTTCCATGCGGGTCTGCCACGTTGAGGACACCTAAGCTGCCCTGAAAGAAACCACCGGGGCTCCAATCCACTTTGGGGTCTCCTGCTCGACGTCTCTCTAAGTGAGGCAGAAAGTAGACTTTAGGTCCAGCCAGAAATAAAGTAGAAATTGACCGTGAGCCTTGCTAGGCATTTGGAACATGCAAAGTCACCTAGGCCTCCTGAGGGCATTTAGAGGATTATGCCATTCAGCACATGCAGAACACACTGCATCCCAAAGTTTCATCGCAGAAGGCCGAATTGTGTTCCAAGGGCCTCCTTTGGCTTGTCAGAGAAGAGAGGTATATGTGCTGGGTGATCCGGTGTATAATTGAGAAGCCTGGAAAAAGGCCGTATTTTCCCCCATTTGAAAGGTACATAGTGGCGGCCTCAAGGCTGACTGAAAGACAGTGCTGTTACCCGTCTTCTAGTCACTGCTAAGAAGGCCTCAGGGAAGAAAGTGAGTTTTCTCCTATGAATCCAGGTGGTCGCCTGTGCCTTGCTAGGAGTTCACCCCACCGCTTGCCCTAGCTAAAGTGCGAAGTAAACGTGACCCACAGGCCTCAAGGTAAGCACGAGCGTTTCCTATCAGCAAAGTTTGCTGTGCAGCCATCTCCATGATCCCTGACTCGATAGAGTGCTTTAAATCCTCTACGGCTCTCCGGAGGCCTCAGAGAGACGCATATGAATTCCCTTCTGAGGGAGAGCGTGGGTGCCGTGAGTCCCCTTTTTGTTTTCCGAGCAACACAGCGCAGAACAGGCTGTTGGGGTCAACCCTTTCTATGCAGAGGGAAGGGCAATGAACTGATCCTCGCTTGCATAGCTTGATTTCTACCGCTGTAAAGCAGCCCCAGGACAACGTTTTTGCCAGTATTACATTCAACGTGGCTCTCCCTCTGTGGAGGCCCTCTGAACTGCACTGAAAGAATCCCTGAGCCTACAGTGCCCCCTGGCAACTCTTACCTGTCATCTCTCTATTGTGACGCAAGGACCACTGTAGGTCCAGCCTGACAGAAAGAACAGAAAAACCGGTCAACTTGTGAGACTTTGGACGATCCAAAGCCACCTAGGCATGACTAAGTCATTAAGCAGGTAATGCTATGCACGGCATGCAAAAGTCCCCGCCTGCAACGAAGTGTGATCATAGAAAGGCCCCGTGTGGCCGAAAGTCTCCAGTAGACAGTCAGTGAGTGATGGTAATTGCGCTGTGGGGACAAGTTGGAAACTGGAGCATGTGAGAGAAGCCCGACTCTCCCCCTTTGGAAAGCAACTTCGATGCAGCTTCCAAGCTGCCTGAACACCACACCACCAGGACACTGTTCACTGCACAGATGCCTCTGAGGAGCAGTGAGCTTTTGCCAAAGAAACCAAACGCTTGCGCTTCCTTCCTGGGAGCTCAGCCCAGAGCATACTGTAGCTAAAGTGCCAACTAAATGTGACCTCTAGTCTCGAGGTAAGGTGCACATTTTCCCTTTACCAGAGGCAGGGGTGCACCAGTTTCCAGGAAGGCTTAGTCAATGGACGGCTTTAGCTTTAGTGTGCCTCACAGCGCTCAACCCTCTCACGGGGGCATTTCTTTCCAAGGAAGTGCACCGTGTACCAGAAGCCTTCTGAGCACAATCAAGGGGTACACGGCTCTGGGACCATCCCTCACTATGCAGGTGAAAGGGCCGGCAACTAATCTGTTCTCTATGGCTAGCGTTCCACAGCTTTGAAACAGCCCCAGGAGCACGGTTCTTGGGTCGGCTTTCTTTCCATGCGGGTCTGCCACGTTGAGGACACCTAAGCTGCCCTGAAAGAAACCACCGGGGCTCCAATCCACTTTGGGGTCTCCTGCTCGACGTCTCTCTAAGTGAGGCAGAAAGTAGACTTTAGGTCCAGCCCGAAATAAAGTAGAGATTGACCGTGAGCCTTGCTAGGCATTTGGAACATGCAAAGTCACCTCGGCCTCCTGAGGGCATTTAGAGGATTATGCCATTCAGCACATGCAGAACACACTGCATCCCAAAGTTTCATCGCAGAAGGCCGAATTGTGTTCCAAGGGCCTCCTTTGGCTTGTCAGAGAAGAGAGGTATATGTGCTGGGTGATCCGGTGTATAATTGAGAAGCCTGGAAAAAGGCAGTATTTTCCCCCATTTGAAAGGTACATAGTGGCGGCCTCAAGGCTGACTGAAAGACAGTGCTGTTACCCGTCTTCTAGTCACTGCTAAGAAGGCCTCAGGGAAGAAAGTGAGTTTTCTCCTATGAATCCAGGTGGTCGCCTGTGCCTTGCTAGGAGTTCACCCCACCGCTTGCCCTAGCTAAAGTGCGAAGTAAACGTGACCCCCAGGCCTCAAGGTAAGCACGAGCGTTTCCTATCAGCAAAGTTTGCTGTGCAGCCATCTCCATGAACCCTGACTCGATAGAGCGCTTTGAATCCTCTACGGCTCTCCGGAGGCCTCAGAGAGACGCGTATGAATTCCCTTCTGAGGGAGAGCCTGGGTGCCGTGAGTCCCATTTTTGTTTTCCGAGCAACACAGCGCAGAACAGGCTGTTGGGGTCAACCCTTTCTATGCAGAGGGAAAGGCAATGAAGTGATCCTCGCTTGCATAGCTTGATTTCTACCGCTGTAAAGCAGCCCCAGGACAACGTTTTTGCCAGTATTACATTCAACGTGGCTCTCCCTCTGTGGAGGCCCTCTGAACTGCACTGAAAGAATCCCTGAGCCTACAGAGCCCCCTGGCAACTCTTACCTGTCATCTCTCTATTGTGACGCAAGGTCCACTGTAGGTCCAGCCTGACAGAAAGAACAGAAAAACCAGTCAACTTGTGAGACTTTTGGACGATCCAAAGTCACCTAGGCCTGACTAAGTCATTAAGCAGGTAATGCTATGCACGGCATGCAAAACTACCCGCCTGCAACGAAGTGTGATCATAGAAAGGCCCCGTGTGGCCGAAAGTCTCCAGTAGACAGTCAGTGAGTGATGGTAATTGCGCTGTGGGGTCAAGTTGGAAACTGGAGCATGTGAGAGAAGCCCGACTCTCCCCCTTTGGAAACAACTTCGATGCAGCTTCCAAGCTGCCTGAACACCACACCACCAGGACACTGTTCACTGCACAGATGCCTCTGAGGAGCAGTGAGCTTTTGCCAAAGAAACCGAACGCTTGCGCTTCCTTCCTGGGAGCTCAGCCCAGAGCATACTCTAGCCTAAGTGCCAACTAAATGTGACCTCTAGTCTCGAGGTAAGGTGCACATTTTCCCTTTACCAGAGGCAGGGGTGCACCAGTTAACAGGAAGGCTTAGTCAATGGACGGCTTTAGCTTTAGTGTGCCTCACAGCGCTCAAGCCTCTCACGGGGGCATTTCTTTCCAAGGAAGTGCACCGTGTACCAGAGGCCTTCTGAGCACAATCAAGGGATACACGGCTCTGGGACCATCCCTCACTATGCAGGTGAAAGGGCTGGCAACTAATCTGTTCTCTATGGCTAGCGTTCCACAGCTTTGAAACAGCCCCAGGAGCACGGTTCTTGGGCCGGCTTTCTTTCCATGCGGGTCTGCCACGTTGAGGACACCTAAGCTGCCCTGAAAGAAACCACCGGGCTCCAATCCATTTTGGGGGTCTCCTGCTCGACGTCTCTCTAAGTGAGGCAGAAAGTAGACTTTAGGTCCAGCCAGAAATAAAGTAGAAATTGACCGTGAGCCTTGCTAGGCATTTGGAACATGCAAAGTCACCTAGGCCTCCTGAGGGCATTTAGAGGATTATGCCATTCAGCACATGCAGAACACACTGCATCCCAAAGTTTCATCGCAGAAGGCCGAATTGTGTTCCAAGGGCCTCCTTTGGCTTGTCAGAGAAGAGAGGTATATGTGCTGGGTGATCCGGTGTATAATTGAGAAGCCTGGAAAAAGGCAGTATTTTCCCCCATTTGAAAGGTACATAGTGGCGGACTCAAGGCTGACTGAAAGACAGTGCTGTTACCCGTCTTCTAGTCACTGCTAAGAAGGCCTCAGGGAAGAAAGTGAGTTTTCTCCTATGAATCCAGGTCTTCGCCTGTGCCTTGCTAGGAGTTCACCCCACCGCTTGCCCTAGCTAAAGTGCGAAGTAAACGTGACCCCCAGGCCTCAAGGTAAGCACGAGCGTTTCCTATCAGCAAAGTTTGCTGTGCAGCCATCTCCATGAACCCTGACTCGATAGAGTGCTTTAAATCCTCTACGGCTCTCCGGAGGCCTCAGAGAGACGCGTATGAATTCCCTTCTGAGGGAGAGCGTGGGTGCCGTGAGTCCCCTTTTTGTTTTCCGAGCAACACAGCGCAGAACAGGCTGTTGGGGTCAACCCTTTCTATGCAGAGGGAAGGGCAATGAACTGATCCTCGCTTGCATAGCTGGATTTCTACCGCTGTAAAGCAGCCCCAGGACAACGTTTTTGCCAGTATTACATTCAACGTGGCTCTCCCTCTGTGGAGGCCCTCTGAACTGCACTGAAAGAATCCCTGAGCCTACAGTGCCCCCTGGCAACTCTTACCTGTCATCTCTCTATTGTGACGCAAGGACCACTGTAGGTCCAGCCTGACAGAAAGAACAGAAAAACCGGTCAACTTGTGAGACTTTGGACGATCCAAAGCCACCTAGGCCTGACTAAGTCATTAAGCAGGTAATGCTATGCACGGCATGCAAAAGTCCCCGCCTGCAACGAAGTGTGATCATAGAAAGGCCCCGTGTGGCCGAAAGTCTCCAGTAGACAGTCAGTGAGTGATGGTAATTGCGCTGTGGGGTCAAGTTGGAAACTGGAGCATGTGAGAGAAGCCCGACTCTCCCCCTTTGGAAAGCAACTTCGATGCAGCTTCCAAGCTGCCTGAACACCACACCACCAGGACACTGTTCACTGCACAGATGCCTCTGAGGAGCAGTGAGCTTTTGCCAAAGAAACCAAACGCTTGCGCTTCCTTCCTGGGAGCTCAGCCCAGAGCATACTGTAGCTAAAGTGCCAACTAAATGTGACCTCTAGTCTCGAGGTAAGGTGCACATTTTCCCTTTACCAGAGGCAGGGGTGCACCAGTTTCCAGGAAGGCTTAGTCAATGGACGGCTTTAGCTTTAGTGTGCCTCACAGCGCTCAAGCCTCTCACGGGGGCATTTCTTTCCAAGGAAGTGCACCGTGTACCAGAAGCCTTCTGAGCACAATCAAGGGATACACGGCTCTGGGACCATCCCTCACTATGCAGGTGAAAGGGCCGGCAACTAATCTGTTCTCTATGGCTAGCGTTCCACAGCTTTGAAACAGCCCCAGGAGCACGGTTCTTGGGTCGGCTTTCTTTCCATGCGGGTCTGCCACGTTGAGGACACCTAAGCTGCCCTGAAAGAAACCACCGGGGCTCCAATCCACTTTGGGGTCTCCTGCTCGACGTCTCTCTAAGTGAGGCAGAAAGTAGACTTTAGGTCCAGCCCGAAATAAAGTAGAAAGTGACCGTGAGCCTTGCTAGGCATTTGGAACATGCAAAGTCACCTAGGCCTCCTGAGGGCATTTAGAGGATTATGCCATTCAGCACATGCAGAACACACTGCATCCCAAAGTTTCATCGCAGAAGGCCGAATTGTGTTCCAAGGGCCTCCTTTGGCTTGTCAGAGAAGAGAGGTATATGTGCTGGGTGATCCGGTGTATAATTGAGAAACCTGGAAAAAGGCAGTATTTTCCCCCATTTGAAAGGTACATAGTGGCGGCCTCAGGGCTGACTGAAAGACAGTGCTGTTACCCGTCTTCTAGTCACTGCTAAGAAGGCCTCAGGGAAGAAAGTGAGTTTTCTCCTATGAATCCAGGTGGTCGCCTGTGCCTTGCTAGGAGTTCACCCCACCGCTTGCCCTAGCTAAAGTGCGAAGTAAACGTGACCCCCAGGCCTCAAGGTAAGCACGAGCGTTTCCTATCAGCAAAGTTTGCTGTGCAGCCATCTCCATGAACCCTGACTCGATAGAGTGCTTTAAATCCTCTACGGCTCTCCGGAGGCCTCAGAGAGACGCGTATGAATTCCCTTCTGAGGGAGAGCGTGGGTGCCGTGAGTCCCCTTTTTGATTTCCGAGCAACACAGCCCAGAACAGGCTGTTGGGGTCAACCCTTTCTATGCAGAGGGAAAGGCAACGAACTGATCCTCACTTGCATAGCTTGATTTCTACCGCTGTAAAGCAGCCCCAGGACAACGTTTTTGCCAGTATTACATTCAACGTGGCTCTCCCTCTGTGGAGGCCCTCTGAACTGCACTGAAAGAATCCCTGAGCCTACAGTGCCCCCTGGCAACTCTTACCTGTCATCTCTCTATTGTGACGCAAGGACCACTGTAGGTCCAGCCTGACAGAAAGAACAGAAAAACCGGTCAACTTGTGAGACTTTTGGACGATCCAAAGTCACCTAGGCCTGACTAAGTCATTAAGCAGGTAATGCTATGCACAGCATGCAAAAGACCCCGCCTGCAACGAAGTGTGATCATAGAAAGGCCCCGTGTGGCCGAAAGTCTCCAGTAGACAGTCAGTGAGTGATGGTAATTGCGCTGTGGGGTCAAGTTGGAAACTGCAGCATGTGAGAGAAGCCCGACTCTCCCCCTTTTAAAAGCAACTTCGATGCAGCTTCCAAGCTGCCTGAACACCACACCACCAGGACACTGTTCACTGCACAGATGCCTCTGAGGAGCAGTGAGCTTTTGCCAAAGAAACCGAACGCTTGCGCTTCCTTCCTGGGAGCTCAGCCCAGAGCATACTCTAGCCTAAGTGCCAACTAAATGTGACCTCTAGTCTCGAGGTAAGGTGCACATTTTCCCTTTACCAGAGGCAGGGGTGCACCAGTTTCCAGGAAGGCTTAGTCAATGGACGGCTTTAGCTTTAGTGTGCCTCACAGCGCTCAAGCCTCTCACGGGGGCATTTCTTTCCAAGGAAGTGCACCGTGTACCAGAAGCCTTCTGAGCACAATCAAGGGATACACGGCTCTGGGACCATCCCTCACTATGCAGGTGAAAGGGCCGGCAACTAATCTGTTCTCTATGGCTAGCGTTCCACAGCTTTGAAACAGCCCCAGGAGCACGGTTCTTGGGCCGGCTTTCTTTCCATGCGGGTCTGCCACGTTGAGGACACCTAAGCTGCCCTGAAAGAAACCACCGGGGCTCCAATCCACTTTGGGGTCTCCTGCTCGACGTCTCTCTAAGTGAGGCAGAAAGTAGACTTTAGGTCCAGCCCGAAATAAAGTAGAGATTGACCGTGAGCCCTGCTAGGCATTTGGAACATGCAAAGTCACCTAGGCCTCCTGAGGGCATTTAGAGGATTATGCCATTCAGCACATGCAGAACACACTGCATCCCAAAGTTTCATCGCAGAAGGCCGAATTGTGTTCCAAGGGCCTCCTTTGGCTTGTCAGAGAAGAGAGGTATATGTGCTGGGTGATCCGGTGTATAATTGAGAAACCTGGAAAAAGGCAGTATTTTCCCCCATTTGAAAGGTACATAGTGGCGGCCTCAGGGCTGACTGAAAGACAGTGCTGTTACCCGTCTTCTAGTCACTGCTAAGAAGGCCTCAGGGAAGAAAGTGAGTTTTCTCCTATGAATCCAGGTGGTCGCCTGTGCCTTGCTAGGAGTTCACCCCACCGCTTGCCCTAGCTAAAGTGCGAAGTAAACGTGACCCCCAGGCCTCAAGGTAAGCACGAGCGTTTCCTATCAGCAAAGTTTGCTGTGCAGCCATCTCCATGAACCCTGACTCGATAGAGTGCTTTAAATCCTCTACGGCTCTCCGGAGGCCTCAGAGAGACGCGTATGAATTCCCTTCTGAGGGAGAGCGTGGGTGCCGTGAGTCCCCTTTTTGATTTCCGAGCAACACAGCCCAGAACAGGCTGTTGGGGTCAACCCTTTCTATGCAGAGGGAAAGGCAACGAACTGATCCTCGCTTGCATAGCTTGATTTCTACCGCTGTAAAGCAGCCCCAGGACAACGTTTTTGCCAGTATTACATTCAACGTGGCTCTCCGTCTGTGGAGGCCCTCTGAACTGCACTGAAAGAATCCCTGAGCCTACAGTGCCCCCTGGCAACTCTTACCTGTCATCTCTCTATTGTGACGCAAGGACCACTGTAGGTCCAGCCTGACAGAAAGAACAGAAAAACCGGTCAACTTGTGAGACTTTTGGACGATCCAAAGTCACCTAGGCCTGACTAAGTCATTAAGCAGGTAATGCTATGCACGGCATGCAAAACTCCCCGCCTGCAACGAAGGGTGATCATAGAAAGGCCCCGTGTGGCCGAAAGTCTCCAGTAGACAGTCAGTGAGTGATGTTAATTGCGCTGTGGGGTCAAGTTGGAAACTGGAGCATGTGAGAGAAGCCCGACTCTCCCCCTTTGGAAACAACTTCGATGCAGCTTCCAAGCTGCCTGAACACCACACCACCAGGACACTGTTCACTGCACAGATGCCTCTGAGGAGCAGTGAGCTTTTGCCAAAAAACCGAACGCTTGCGCTTCCTTCCTGGGAGCTCAGCCCAGAGCATACTCTAGCCTAAGTGCCAACTAAATGTGACCTCTAGTCTCGAGGTAAGGTGCACATTTTCCCTTTACCAGAGGCAGGGGTGCACCAGTTTCCAGGAAGGCTTAGTCAATGGACGGCTTTAGCTTTAGTGTGCCTCACAGCGCTCAAGCCTCTCACGGGGGCATTTCTTTCCAAGGAAGTGCACCGTGTACCAGAAGCCTTCTGAGCACAATCAAGGGATACACGGCTCTGGGACCATCCCTCACTATGCAGGTGAAAGGGCTGGCAACTAATCTGTTCTCTATGGCTAGCGTTCCACAGCTTTGAAACAGCCCCAGGAGCACGGTTCTTGGGCCGGCTTTCTTTCCATGCGGGTCTGCCACGTTGAGGACACCTAAGCTGCCCTGAAAGAAACCACCGGGGCTCCAATCCACTTTGGGGTCTCCTGCTCGACGTCTCTCTAAGTGAGGCAGAAAGTAGACTTTAGGTCCAGCCCGAAATAAAGTAGAGATTGACCGTGAGCCTTGCTAGGCATTTGGAACATGCAAAGTCACCTCAGCCTCCTGAGGGCATTTAGAGGATTATGCCATTCAGCACATGCAGAACACACTGCATCCCAAAGTTTCATCGCAGAAGGCCGAATTGTGTTCCAAGGGCCTCCTTTGGCTTGTCAGAGAAGAGAGGTATATGTGCTGGGTGATCCGGTATATAATTGAGAAGCCTGGAAAAAGGCAGTATTTTCCCCCATTTGAAAGGTACATAGTGGCGGCCTCAAGGCTGACTGAAAGACAGTGCTGTTACCCGTCTTCTAGTCACTGCTAGGAATGCCTCAGGGAAGAAAGTGAGTTTTCTCCTATGAATCCAGGTCTTCGCCTGTGCCTTGCTAGGAGTTCACCCCACCGCTTGCCCTAGCTAAACTGCAAAGTAAACGTGACCCCCAGGCCACAAGGTAAGCACGAGCGTTTCCTATCAGCAAAGTTTGCTGTGCAGCCATCTCCATGAACCCTGACTCGATAGAGTGCTTTAAATCCTCTACGGCTCTCCGGAGTCCTCAGAGGGACACGTATGAATTCCCTTGTGAGGGAGAGCGTGGGTGCCGTGAGTCCCCTTTTTGTATTCCGAGCAACACAGCGCAGAACAGGCTGTTGGGTTCAACCCTCGCTATGCAGAGGGAAAGGCAATGAACTGATCCTCGCTTGCATAGCTTGATTTCTACCGCTGTAAAGCAGCCGCAGGACAACGTTTTTGCCAGTATTACATTCAACGTGGCTCTCCCTCTGTGGAGGCCCTCTGAACTGCACTGAAAGAATCCCTGAGCCTACAGAGCCCCCTGGCAACTCTTACCTGTCATCTCTCAAATGTGACGCAAGGACCACTGTAGGTCCAGCCTGACAGAAAGAACAGAAAAAGCGGTCAACTTGTGAGACTTTTGGACGATCCAAAGTCACCTAGGCCTGACTAAGTCATTAAGCAGGTAATGCTATGCACGGCATGCAAAAGTCCCCGCCTGCAACGAAGTGTGATCATAGAAAGGCCCCGTGTGGCCGAAAGTCTCCAGTAGACAGTCAGTGAGTGATGGTAATTGCGCTGTGGGGTCAAGTTGGAAACTGGAGCATGTGAGAGAAGCCCGACTCTCCCCCTTTGGAAAGCAACTTCGATGCAGCTTCCAAGCTGCCTGAACACCACACCACCAGGACACTGTTCACTGCACAGATGCCTCTGAGGAGCAGTGAGCTTTTGCCAAAGAAACCGAACGCTTGCGCTTCCTTCCTGGGAGCTCAGCCCAGAGCATACTCTAGCCTAAGTGCCAACTAAATGTGACCTCTAGTCTCGAGGTAAGGTGCACATTTTCCCTTTACCAGAGGCAGGGGTGCACCAGTTTCCAGGAAGGCTTAGTCAATGGACGGCTTTAGCTTTAGTGTGCCTCACAGCGCTCAAGCCTCTCACGGGGGCATTTCTTTCCAAGGAAGTGCACCGTGTACCAGAAGCCTTCTGAGCACAATCAAGGGATACACGGCTCTGGGACCATCCCTCACTATGCAGGTGAAAGGGCCGGCAACTAACCTGTTCTCTATGGCTAGTGTTCCACAGCTTTGAAACAGCCCCAGGAGCACGGTTCTTGGGCCGGCTTTCTTTCCATGCGGGTCTGCCACGTTGAGGACACCTAAGCTGCCCTGAAAGAAACCACCGGGGCTCCAATCCACTTTGGGGTCTCCTGCTCGACGTCTCTCTAAGTGAGGCAGAAAGTAGACTTTAGGTCCAGCCAGAAATAAAGTAGAAATTGACCGTGAGCCTGGCTAGGCATTTGGAACATGCAAAGTCACCTAGGCCTCCTGAGGGCATTTAGAGGATTATGCCATTCAGCACATGCAGAACACACTGCATCCCGAAGTTTCATCGCAGAAGGCCGAATTGTGTTCCAAGGGCCTCCTTTGGCTTGTCAGAGAAGAGAGGTATATGTGCTGGGTGATCCGGTGTATAATTGAGAAGCCTGGAAAAAGGCAGTATTTTCCCCCATTTGAAAGGTACATAGTGGCGGCCTCAAGGCTGACTGAAAGACAGTGCTGTTACCCGTCTTCTAGTCACTGCTAAGAATGCCTCAGGGAAGAAAGTGAGTTTTCTCCTATGAATCCAGGTGGTCGCCTGTGCCTTGCTAGGAGTTCACACCACCGCTTGCCCTAGCTAAAGTGCGAAGTAAACGTGACCCCAAGGCCTCAAGGTAAGCACGAGCGTTTCCTATCAGCAAAGTTTGCTGTGCAGCCATCTCCATGAACCCTGACTCGATAGAGTGCTTTAAATCCTCTACGGCTCTCCGGAGGCCTCAGAGAGACGCGTATGAATTCCCTTCTGAGGGAGAGCTTGGGTGCCGTGAGTCCCCTTTTTGTTTTCCGAGCAACACAGCGCAGAACAGGCTGTTGGGGTCAACCCTTTCTATGCAGAGGGAAGGGCAATGAACTGATCCTCGCTTGCATAGCTTGATTTCTACCGCTGTAAAGCAGCCCCAGGACAACGTTTTTGCCAGTATTACATTCAACGTGGCTCTCCCTCTGTGGAGGCCCTCTGAACTGCACTGAAAGAATCCCTGAGCCTACAGAGCCCCCTGGCAACTCTTAAATGTCATCTCTCTATAGTGACGCAAAGTCCACTGTAGGTCCAGCCTGACAGAAAGAACAGAAAAACCGGTCAACTTGTGAGACTTTTGGATGATCCAAAGTCACCTAGGCCTGACTAAGTCATTAAGCAGGTAGTGCTATGCACGGCATGCAAAACTCCCCGCCTGCAACGAAGTGTGATCATAGAAAGGCCCCGTGTGGCCGAAAGTCTCCAGTAGACAGTCAGTGAGTGATGGTAATTGCGCTGTGGGGTCAAGTTGGAAACTGGAGCATGTGAGAGAAGCCCGACTCTCCCCCTTTGGAAAGCAACTTCGATGCAGCTTCCAAGCTGCCTGAACACCACACCACCAGGACACTGTTCACTGCACAGATGCCTCTGAGGAACAGTGAGCTTTTGCCAAAGAAACCAAACGCTTGCGCTTCCTTCTTGGGAGCTCAGCCCAGAGCATACTGTAGCTAAAGTGCCAACTAAATGTGACCTCTAGTCTCGAGGTAAGGTGCACATTTTCCCTTTACCAGAGGCAGGGGTGCACCAGTTTCCAGGAAGGCTTAGTCAATGGACGGCTTTAGCTTTAGTGTGCCTCACAGCGCTCAAGCCTCTCACGGGGGCATTTCTTTTCAAGGAAGTGCACCGTGTACCAGAAGCCTTCTGAGCACAATCAAGGGATACACGGCTCTGGGACCATCCCTCACTATGCAGGTGAAAGGGCCGGCAACTAATCTGTTCTCTATGGCTAGCGTTCCACAGCTTTGAAACAGCCCCAGGAGCACGGTTCTTGGGCCGGCTTTCTTTCCATGCGGGTCTGCCACGTTGAGGACACCTAAGCTGCCCTGAAAGAAACCACCGGGGCTCCAATCCACTTTGGGGTCTCCTGCTCGACGTCTCTCTAAGTGAGGCAGAAAGTAGACTTTAGGTCCAGCCCGAAATAAAGTAGAAAGTGACCGTGAGCCTTGCTAGGCATTTGGAACATGCAAAGTCACCTAGGCCTCCTGAGGGCATTTAGAGGATTATGCCATTCAGCACATGCAGAACACACTGCATCCCAAAGTTTCATCGCAGAAGGCCGAATTGTGTTCCAAGGGCCTCCTTTGGCTTGTCAGAGAAGAGAGGTATATGTGCTGGGTGATCCGGTGTATAATTGAGAAACCTGGAAAAAGGCAGTATTTTCCCCCATTTGAAAGGTACATAGTGGCGGCCTCAAGGCTGACTGAAAGACAGTGCTGTTAACCGTCTTCTAGTCACTGCTAAGAAGGCCTCAGGGAAGAAAGTGAGTTTTCTCCTATGAATCCAGGTGGTCGCCTGTGCCTTGCTAGGAGTTCACCCCACCGCTTGCCCTAGCTAAAGTGCGAAGTAAACGTGACCCCCAGGCCTCAAGGTAAGCACGAGCGTTTCCTATAAGCAAAGTTTGCTGTGCAGCCATCTCCATGAACCCTGACTCGATAGAGTGCTTTAAATCCTCTACGGCTCTCCGGAGGCCTCAGAGAGACGCGTATGAATTCCCTTCTGAGGGAGAGCGTGGGTGCCGTGAGTCCCCTTTTTGATTTCCGAGCAACACAGCCCAGAACAGGCTGTTGAGGTCAACCCTTTCTATGCAGAGGGAAAGGCAATGAACTGATCCTCGCTTGCATAGCTTGATTTCTACCGCTGTAAAGCAGCCCCAGGACAACGTTTTTGCCAGTATTACATTCAACGTGGCTCTCCCTCTGTGGAGGCCCTCTGAACTGCACTGAAAGAATCCCTGAGCCTACAGTGCCCCCTGGCAACTCTTACCTGTCATCTCTCTATTGTGACGCAAGGACCACTGTAGGTCCAGCCTGACAGAAAGAACAGAAAAACCGGTCAACTTGTGAGACTTTTGGACGATCCAAAGTCACCTAGGCCTGACTAAGTCATTAAGCAGGTAATGCAATGCACGGCATGCAAAAGTCCCCGCCTGCAACGAAGTGTGATCATAGAAAGGCCCCGTGTGGCCGAAAGTCTCCAGTAGACAGTCAGTGAGTGATGGTAATTGCGCTGTGGGGTCAAGTTGGAAACTGGAGCATGTGAGAGAAGTCCGACTCTCCCCCTTTGGAAACAACTTCGATGCAGCTTCCAAGCTGCCTGAACACCACACCACCAGGACACTGTTCACTGCACAGATGCCTCTGAGGAGCAGTGAGCTTTTGCCAAAAAACCGAACGCTTGCGCTTCCTTCCTGGGAGCTCAGCCCAGAGCATACTCTAGCCTAAGTGCCAACTAAATGTGACCTCTAGTCTCGAGGTAAGGTGCACATTTTCCCTTTACCAGAGGCAGGGGTGCACCAGTTTCCAGGAAGGCTTAGTCAATGGACGGCTTTAGCTTTAGTGTGCCTCACAGCGCTCAAGCCTCTCACGGGGGCATTTCTTTTCAAGGAAGTGCACCGTGTACCAGAAGCCTTCTGAGCACAATCAAGGGATACACGGCTCTGGGACCATCCCTCACTATGCAGGTGAAAGGGCTGGCAACTAATCTGTTCTCTATGGCTAGCGTTCCACAGCTTTGAAACAGCCCCAGGAGCACGGTTCTTGGGCCGGCTTTCTTTCCATGCGGGTCTGCCACGTTGAGGACACCTAAGCTGCCCTGAAAGAAACCACCGGGGCTCCAATCCACTTTGGGGTCTCCTGCTCGACGTCTCTCTAAGTGAGGCAGAAAGTAGACTTTAGGTCCAGCCCGAAATAAAGTAGAGATTGACCGTGAGCCTTGCTAGGCATTTGGAACATGCAAAGTCACCTCAGCCTCCTGAGGGCATTTAGAGGATTATGCCATTCAGCACATGCAGAACACACTGCATCCCAAAGTTTCATCGCAGAAGGCCGAATTGTGTTCCAAGGGCCTCCTTTGGCTTGTCAGAGAAGAGAGGTATATGTGCTGGGTGATCCGGTATATAATTGAGAAGCCTGGAAAAAGGCAGTATTTTCCCCCATTTGAAAGGTACATAGTGGCGGCCTCAAGGCTGACTGAAAGACAGTGCTGTTACCCGTCTTCTAGTCACTGCTAGGAATGCCTCAGGGAAGAAAGTGAGTTTTCTCCTATGAATCCAGGTGGTCGCCTGTGCCTTGCTAGGAGTTCACACCACCGCTTGCCCTAGCTAAACTGCAAAGTAAACGTGACCCCCAGGCCACAAGGTAAGCACGAGCGTTTCCTATCAGCAAAGTTTGCTGTGCAGCCATCTCCATGAACCCTGACTCGATAGAGTGCTTTAAATCCTCTACGGCTCTCCGGAGGCCTCAGAGGGACACGTATGAATTCCCTTGTGAGGGAGAGCGTGGGTGCCGTGAGTCCCCTTTTTGTATTCCGAGCAACACAGCGCAGAACAGGCTGTTGGGTTCAACCCTTGCTATGCAGAGGGAAAGGCAATGAACTGATCCTCGCTTGCATAGCTTGATTTCTACCGCTGTAAAGCAGCCGCAGGACAACGTTTTTGCCAGTATTACATTCAACGTGGCTCTCCCTCTGTGGAGGCCCTCTGAACTGCACTGAAAGAATCCCTGAGCCTACAGAGCCCCCTGGCAACTCTTACCTGTCATCTCTCAAATGTGACGCAAGGACCACTGTAGGTCCAGCCTGACAGAAAGAACAGAAAAAGCGGTCAACTTGTGAGACTTTTGGACGATCCAAAGTCACCTAGGCCTGACTAAGTCATTAAGCAGGTAATGCTATGCACGGCATGCAAAAGTCCCCGCCTGCAACGAAGTGTGATCATAGAAAGGCCCCGTGTGGCCGAAAGTCTCCAGTAGACAGTCAGTGAGTGATGGTAATTGCGCTGTGGGGTCAAGTTGGAAACTGGAGCATGTGAGAGAAGCCCGACTCTCCCCCTTTGGAAAGCAACTTCGATGCAGCTTCCAAGCTGCCTGAACACCACACCACCAGGACACTGTTCACTGCACAGATGCCTCTGAGGAGCAGTGAGCTTTTGCCAAAGAAACCGAACGCTTGCGCTTCCTTCCTGGGAGCTCAGCCCAGAGCATACTCTAGCCTAAGTGCCAACTAAATGTGACCTCTAGTCTCGAGGTAAGGTGCACATTTTCCCTTTACCAGAGGCAGGGGTGCACCAGTTTCCAGGAAGGCTTAGTCAATGGACGGCTTTAGCTTTAGTGTGCCTCACAGCGCTCAAGCCTCTCACGGGGGCATTTCTTTCCAAGGAAGTGCACCGTGTACCAGAAGCCTTCTGAGCACAATCAAGGGATACACGGCTCTGGGACCATCCCTCACTATGCAGGTGAAAGGGCCGGCAACTAACCTGTTCTCTATGGCTAGTGTTCCACAGCTTTGAAACAGCCCCAGGAGCACGGTTCTTGGGCCGGCTTTCTTTCCATGCGGGTCTGCCACGTTGAGGACACCTAAGCTGCCCTGAAAGAAACCACCGGGGCTCCAATCCACTTTGGGGTCTCCTGCTCGACGTCTCTCTAAGTGAGGCAGAAAGTAGACTTTAGGTCCAGCCAGAAATAAAGTAGAAATTGACCGTGAGCCTGGCTAGGCATTTGGAACATGCAAAGTCACCTAGGCCTCCTGAGGGCATTTAGAGGATTATGCCATTCAGCACATGCAGAACACACTGCATCCCGAAGTTTCATCGCAGAAGGCCGAATTGTGTTCCAAGGGCCTCCTTTGGCTTGTCAGAGAAGAGAGGTATATGTGCTGGGTGATCCGGTGTATAATTGAGAAGCCTGGAAAAAGGCAGTATTTTCCCCCATTTGAAAGGTACATAGTGGCGGCCTCAAGGCTGACTGAAAGACAGTGCTGTTACCCGTCTTCTAGTCACTGCTAAGAATGCCTCAGGGAAGAAAGTGAGTTTTCTCCTATGAATCCAGGTGGTCGCCTGTGCCTTGCTAGGAGTTCACACCACCGCTTGCCCTAGCTAAAGTGCGAAGTAAACGTGACCCCAAGGCCTCAAGGTAAGCACGAGCGTTTCCTATCAGCAAAGTTTGCTGTGCAGCCATCTCCATGAACCCTGACTCGATAGAGTGCTTTAAATCCTCTACGGCTCTCCGGAGGCCTCAGAGAGACGCGTATGAATTCCCTTCTGAGGGAGAGCTTGGGTGCCGTGAGTCCCCTTTTTGTTTTCCGAGCAACACAGCGCAGAACAGGCTGTTGGGGTCAACCCTTTCTATGCAGAGGGAAGGGCAATGAACTGATCCTCGCTTGCATAGCTTGATTTCTACCGCTGTAAAGCAGCCCCAGGACAACGTTTTTGCCAGTATTACATTCAACGTGGCTCTCCCTCTGTGGAGGCCCTCTGAACTGCACTGAAAGAATCCCTGAGCCTACAGAGCCCCCTGGCAACTCTTAAATGTCATCTCTCTATAGTGACGCAAAGTCCACTGTAGGTCCAGCCTGACAGAAAGAACAGAAAAACCGGTCAACTTGTGAGACTTTTGGATGATCCAAAGTCACCTAGGCCTGACTAAGTCATTAAGCAGGTAGTGCTATGCACGGCATGCAAAACTCCCCGCCTGCAACGAAGTGTGATCATAGAAAGGCCCCGTGTGGCCGAAAGTCTCCAGTAGACAGTCAGTGAGTGATGGTAATTGCGCTGTGGGGTCAAGTTGGAAACTGGAGCATGTGAGAGAAGCCCGACTCTCCCCCTTTGGAAAGCAACTTCGATGCAGCTTCCAAGCTGCCTGAACACCACACCACCAGGACACTGTTCACTGCACAGATGCCTCTGAGGAACAGTGAGCTTTTGCCAAAGAAACCAAACGCTTGCGCTTCCTTCTTGGGAGCTCAGCCCAGAGCATACTGTAGCTAAAGTGCCAACTAAATGTGACCTCTAGTCTCGAGGTAAGGTGCACATTTTCCCTTTACCAGAGGCAGGGGTGCACCAGTTTCCAGGAAGGCTTAGTCAATGGACGGCTTTAGCTTTAGTGTGCCTCACAGCGCTCAAGCCTCTCACGGGGGCATTTCTTTTCAAGGAAGTGCACCGTGTACCAGAAGCCTTCTGAGCACAATCAAGGGATACACGGCTCTGGGACCATCCCTCACTATGCAGGTGAAAGGGCCGGCAACTAATCTGTTCTCTATGGCTAGCGTTCCACAGCTTTGAAACAGCCCCAGGAGCACGGTTCTTGGGCCGGCTTTCTTTCCATGCGGGTCTGCCACGTTGAGGACACCTAAGCTGCCCTGAAAGAAACCACCGGGGCTCCAATCCACTTTGGGGTCTCCTGCTCGACGTCTCTCTAAGTGAGGCAGAAAGTAGACTTTAGGTCCAGCCCGAAATAAAGTACAAATTGACCGTGAGCCTTGCTAGGCATTTGGAACATGCAAAGTCACCTAGGCCTCCTGAGGGCATTTAGAGGAGTATGCCTTTCAGCACATGCAGAACACACTGCATCCCAAAGTTTCATCGCAGAAGGCCGAATTGTGTTCCAAGGGCCTCCTTTGGCTTGTCAGAGAAGAGAGGTATATGTGCTGGGTGATCCGGTGTATAATTGAGAAACCTGGAAAAAGGCAGTATTTTCCCCCATTTGAAGGTACATAGTGGCGGCCTCAAGGCTGACTGAAAGACAGTGCTGTTACCCGTCTTCTAGTCACTGCTAAGAAGGCCTCAGGGAAGAAAGTGAGTTTTCTCCTATGAATCCAGGTGGTCGCCTGTGCCTTGCTAGGAGTTCACCCCACCGCTTGCCCTAGCTAAAGTGCGAAGTAAACGTGACCCCCAGGCCTCAAGGTAAGCACGAGCGTTTCCTATCAGCAAAGTTTGCTGTGCAGCCATCTCCATGAACCCTGACTCGATAGAGCGCTTTAAATCCTCTACGGCTCTCCGGAGGCCTCAGAGAGACGCGTATGAATTCCCTTCTGAGGGAGAGCCTGGGTGCCGTGAGTCCCCTTTTTGTTTTCCGAGCAACACAGCGCAGAACAGGCTGTTGGGGTCAACCCTTTCTATGCAGAGGGAAAGGCAATGAACTGATCCTCGCTTGCATAGCTTGATTTCTACCGCTGTAAAGCAGCCCCAGGACAACGTTTTTGCCAGTATTACATTCAACGTGGCTCTCCCTCTGTGGAGGCCCTCTGAACTGCACTGAAAGAATCCCTGAGCCTACAGAGCCCCCTGGCAACTCTTACCTGTCATCTCTCTATTGTGACGCAAGGTCCACTGTAGGTCCAGCCTGACAGAAAGAACAGAAAAACCGGTCAACTTGTGAGACTTTTGGACGATCCAAAGTCACCTAGTCCTGACTAAGTCATTAAGCAGGTAATGCTATGCACAGCATGCAAAAGTTCCCGCCTGCAACGAAGTGTGATCATAGAAAGGCCCCGTGTGGCCGAAAGTCTCCAGTAGACAGTCAGTGAGTGATGGTAATTGCGCTGTGGGGTCAAGTTGGAAACTGCAGCATGTGAGAGAAGCCCGACTCTCCCCCTTTTAAAAGCAACTTCGATGCAGCTTCCAAGCTGCCTGAACACCACACCACCAGGACACTGTTCACTGCACAGATGCCTCTGAGGAGCAGTGAGCTTTTGCCAAAGAAACCGAACGCTTGCGCTTCCTTCCTGGGAGCTCAGCCCAGAGCATACTCTAGCCTAAGTGCCAACTAAATGTGACCTCTAGTCTCGAGGTAAGGTGCACATTTTCCCTTTACCAGAGGCAGGGGTGCACCAGTTTCCAGGAAGGCTTAGTCAATGGACGGCTTTAGCTTTAGTGTGCCTCACAGCGCTCAAACCTCTCACGGGGGCATTTCTTTCACAGGAAGTGCACCGTGTACCAGAAGCCTTCTGAGCACAATCAAGGGATACACGGCTCTGGGACCATCCCTCACTATGCAGGTGAAAGGGCCGGCAACTAATCTGTTCTCTATGGCTAGCGTTCCACAGCTTTGAAACAGCCCCAGGAGCACGGTTCTTGGGCCGGCTTTCTTTCCATGCGGGTCTGCCACGTTGAGGACACCTAAGCTGCCCTGAAAGAAACCACCGGGGCTCCAATCCACTTTGGGGTCTCCTGCTCGACGTCTCTCTAAGTGAGGCAGAAAGTAGACTTTAGGTCCAGCCCGAAATAAAGTAGAAAGTGACCGTGAGCCTTGCTAGGCATTTGGAACATGCAAAGTCACCTAGGCCTCCTGAGGGCATTTAGAGGATTATGCCATTCAGCACATGCAGAACACACTGCATCCCAAAGTTTCATCGCAGAAGGCCGAATTGTGTTCCAAGGGCCTCCTTTGGCTTGTCAGAGAAGAGAGGTATATGTGCTGGGTGATCCGGTGTATAATTGAGAAACCTGGAAAAAGGCAGTATTTTCCCCCATTTGAAAGGTACATAGTGGCGGCCTCAAGGCTGACTGAAAGACAGTGCTGTTAACCGTCTTCTAGTCACTGCTAAGAAGGCCTCAGGGAAGAAAGTGAGTTTTCTCCTATGAATCCAGGTGGTCGCCTGTGCCTTGCTAGGAGTTCACCCCACCGCTTGCCCTAGCTAAAGTGCGAAGTAAACGTGACCCCCAGGCCTCAAGGTAAGCACGAGCGTTTCCTATAAGCAAAGTTTGCTGTGCAGCCATCTCCATGAACCCTGACTCGATAGAGTGCTTTAAATCCTCTACGGCTCTCCGGAGGCCTCAGAGAGACGCGTATGAATTCCCTTCTGAGGGAGAGCGTGGGTGCCGTGAGTCCCCTTTTTGATTTCCGAGCAACACAGCCCAGAACAGGCTGTTGAGGTCAACCCTTTCTATGCAGAGGGAAAGGCAATGAACTGATCCTCGCTTGCATAGCTTGATTTCTACCGCTGTAAAGCAGCCCCAGGACAACGTTTTTGCCAGTATTACATTCAACGTGGCTCTCCCTCTGTGGAGGCCCTCTGAACTGCACTGAAAGAATCCCTGAGCCTACAGTGCCCCCTGGCAACTCTTACCTGTCATCTCTCTATTGTGACGCAAGGACCACTGTAGGTCCAGCCTGACAGAAAGAACAGAAAAACCGGTCAACTTGTGAGACTTTTGGACGATCCAAAGTCACCTAGGCCTGACTAAGTCATTAAGCAGGTAATGCAATGCACGGCATGCAAAAGTCCCCGCCTGCAACGAAGTGTGATCATAGAAAGGCCCCGTGTGGCCGAAAGTCTCCAGTAGACAGTCAGTGAGTGATGGTAATTGCGCTGTGGGGTCAAGTTGGAAACTGGAGCATGTGAGAGAAGTCCGACTCTCCCCCTTTGGAAACAACTTCGATGCAGCTTCCAAGCTGCCTGAACACCACACCACCAGGACACTGTTCACTGCACAGATGCCTCTGAGGAGCAGTGAGCTTTTGCCAAAAAACCGAACGCTTGCGCTTCCTTCCTGGGAGCTCAGCCCAGAGCATACTCTAGCCTAAGTGCCAACTAAATGTGACCTCTAGTCTCGAGGTAAGGTGCACATTTTCCCTTTACCAGAGGCAGGGGTGCACCAGTTTCCAGGAAGGCTTAGTCAATGGACGGCTTTAGCTTTAGTGTGCCTCACAGCGCTCAAGCCTCTCACGGGGGCATTTCTTTTCAAGGAAGTGCACCGTGTACCAGAAGCCTTCTGAGCACAATCAAGGGATACACGGCTCTGGGACCATCCCTCACTATGCAGGTGAAAGGGCTGGCAACTAATGTGTTCTCTATGGCTAGCGTTCCACAGCTTTGAAACAGCCCCAGGAGCACGGTTCTTGGGCCGGCTTTCTTTCCATGCGGGTCTGCCACGTTGAGGACACCTAAGCTGCCCTGAAAGAAACCACCGGGGCTCCAATCCACTTTGGGGTCTCCTGCTCGACGTCTCTCTAAGTGAGGCAGAAAGTAGACTTTAGGTCCAGCCAGAAATAAAGTAGAGATTGACCGTGAGCCTTGCTAGGCATTTGGAACATGCAAAGTCACCTCGGCCTCCTGAGGGCATTTAGAGGATTATGCCATTCAGCACATGCAGAACACACTGCATCCCAAAGTTTCATCGCAGAAGGCCGAATTGTGTTCCAAGGGCCTCCTTTGGCTTGTCAGAGAAGAGAGGTATATGTGCTGGGTGATCCGGTATATAATTGAGAAGCCTGGAAAAAGGCAGTATTTTCCCCCATTTGAAAGGTACATAGTGGCGGCCTCAAGGCTGACTGAAAGACAGTGCTGTTACCCGTCTTCTAGTCACTGCTAGGAATGCCTCAGGGAAGAAAGTGAGTTTTCTCCTATGAATCCAGGTGGTCGCCTGTGCCTTGCTAGGAGTTCACCCCACCGCTTGCCCTAGCTAAAGTGCGAAGTAAACGTGACCCCCAGGCCTCAAGGTAAGCACGAGCGTTTCCTATCAGCAAAGTTTGCTGTGCAGCCATCTCCATGATCCCTGACTCGATAGAGTGCTTTAAATCCTCTACGGCTCTCCGGAGGCCTCAGAGAGACGCGTATGAATTCCCTTCTGAGGGAGAGCTTGGGTGCCGTGAGTCCCCTTTTTGTTTTCCGAGCAACACAGCGCAGAACAGGCTGTTGGGGTCAACCCTTTCTATGCAGAGGGAAGGGCAATGAACTGATCCTCGCTTGCATAGCTGGATTTCTACCGCTGTAAAGCAGCCCCAGGACAACGTTTTTGCCAGTATTACATTCAACGTGGCTCTCCCTCTGTGGAGGCCCTCTGAACTGCACTGAAAGAATCCCTGAGCCTACAGAGCCCCCTGGCAACTCTTACCTGTCATCTCTCTATTGTGACGCAAGGTCCACTGTAGGTCCAGCCTGACAGAAAGAACAGAAAAACCGGTCAACTTGTGAGACTTTGGACGATCCAAAGCCACCTAGGCCTGACTAAGTCATTAAGCAGGTAATGCTATGCACGGCATGCAAAAGTCCCCGCCTGCAACGAAGTGTGATCATAGAAAGGACCCGTGTGGCCGAAAGTCTCCAGTAGACAGTCAGTGAGTGATGGTAATTGCGCTGTGGGGACAAGTTGGAAACTGGAGCATGTGAGAGAAGCCCGACACTCCCCCTTTGGAAAGCAACTTCGATGCAGCTTCCAAGCTGCCTGAACACCACACCACCAGGACACTGTACACTGCACAGATGCCTCTGAGGAGCAGTGAGCTTTTGCCAAAGAAACCAAACGCTTGCGCTTCCTTCTTGGGAGCTCAGCCCAGAGCATACTGTAGCTAAAGTGCCAACTAAATGTGACCTCTAGTCTCGAGGTAAGGTGCACATTTTCCCTTTACCAGAGGCAGGGGTGCACCAGTTTCCAGGAAGGCTTAGTCAATGGACGGCTTTAGCTTTAGTGTGCCTCACAGCGCTCAAGCCTCTCACGGGGGCATTTCTTTTCAAGGAAGTGCACCGTGTACCAGAAGCCTTCTGAGCACAATCAAGGGATACACGGCTCTGGGACCATCCCTCACTATGCAGGTGAAAGGGCCGGCAACTAATCTGTTCTCTATGGCTAGCGTTCCACAGCTTTGAAACAGCCCCAGGAGCACGGTTCTTGGGTCGGCTTTCTTTCCATGCGGGTCTGCCACGTTGAGGACACCTAAGCTGCCCTGAAAGAAACCACCGGGGCTCCAATCCACTTTGGGGTCTCCTGCTCGACGTCTCTCTAAGTGAGGCAGAAAGTAGACTTTAGGTCCAGCCCGAAATAAAGTAGAGATTGACCGTGAGCCTTGCTAGGCATTTGGAACATGCAAAGTCACCTCGGCCTCCTGAGGGCATTTAGAGGATTATGCCATTCAGCACATGCAGAACACACTGCATCCCAAAGTTTCATCGCAGAAGGCCGAATTGTGTTCCAAGGGCCTCCTTTGGCTTGTCAGAGAAGAGAGGTATATGTGCTGGGTGATCCGGTGTATAATTGAGAAGCCTGGAAAAAGGCAGTATTTTCCCCCATTTGAAAGGTACATAGTGGCGGCCTCAAGGCTGACTGAAAGACAGTGCTGTTACCCGTCTTCTAGTCACTGCTAAGAATGCCTCAGGGAAGAAAGTGAGTTTTCTCCTATGAATCCAGGTGGTCGCCTGTGCCTTGCTAGGAGTTCACACCACCGCTTGCCCTAGCTAAAGTGCGAAGTAAACGTGACCCCAAGGCCTCAAGGTAAGCACGAGCGTTTCCTATCAGCAAAGTTTGCTGTGCAGCCATCTCCATGAACCCTGACTCGATAGAGTGCTTTAAATCCTCTACGGCTCTCCGGAGGCCTCAGAGAGACGCGTATGAATTCCCTTCTGAGGGAGAGCTTGGGTGCCGTGAGTCCCCTTTTTGTTTTCCGAGCAACACAGCGCAGAACAGGCTGTTGGGGTCAACCCTTTCTATGCAGAGGGAAGGGCAATGAACTGATCCTCGCTTGCATAGCTTGATTTCTACCGCTGTAAAGCAGCCCCAGGACAACGTTTTTGCCAGTATTACATTCAACGTGGCTCTCCCTCTGTGGAGGCCCTCTGAACTGCACTGAAAGAATCCCTGAGCCTACAGAGCCCCCTGGCAACTCTTACCTGTCATCTCTCTATAGTGACGCAAGGTCCACTGTAGGTCCAGCCTGACAGAAAGAACAGAAAAACCGGTCAACTTGTGAGACTTTTGGACGATCCAAAGTCACCTAGGCCTGACTAAGTCATTAAGCAGGTAATGCTATGCACGGCATGCAAAACTCCCCGCCAGCAACGAAGTGTGATCATAGAAAGGCCCCGTGTGGCCGAAAGTCTCCAGTAGACAGTCAGTGAGTGATGGTAATTGCGCTGTGGGGTCAAGTTGGAAACTGGAGCATGTGAGAGAAGCCCGACTCTCCCCCTTTGGAAAGCAACTTCGATGCAGCTTCCAAGCTGCCTGAACACCACACCACCAGGACACTGTTCACTGCACAGATGCCTCTGAGGAACAGTGAGCTTTTGCCAAAGAAACCAAACGCTTGCGCTTCCTTCTTGGGAGCTCAGCCCAGAGCATACTGTAGCTAAAGTGCCAACTAAATGTGACCTCTAGTCTCGAGGTAAGGTGCACATTTTCCCTTTACCAGAGGCAGGGGTGCACCAGTTTCCAGGAAGGCTTAGTCAATGGACGGCTTTAGCTTTAGTGTGCCTCACAGCGCTCAAGCCTCTCACGGGGGCATTTCTTTTCAAGGAAGTGCACCGTGTACCCGAAGCCTTCTGAGCACAATCAAGGGATACACGGCTCTGGGACCATCCCTCACTATGCAGGTGAAAGGGCCGGCAACTAATCTGTTCTCTATGGCTAGCGTTCCACAGCTTTGAAACAGCCCCAGGAGCACGGTTCTTGGGCCGGCTTTCTTTCCATGCGGGTCTGCCACGTTGAGGACACCTAAGCTGCCCTGAAAGAAACCACCGGGGCTCCAATCCACTTTGGGGTCTCCTGCTCGACGTCTCTCTAAGTGAGGCAGAAAGTAGACTTTAGGTCCAGCCCGAAATAAAGTAGAGATTGACCGTGAGCCTTGCTAGGCATTTAGAACATGCAAAGTCACCTAGGCCTCCTGAGGGCATTTAGAGGATTATGCCATTCAGCACATGCAGAACACACTGCATCCCAAAGTTTCATCGCAGAAGGCCGAATTGTGTTCCAAGGGCCTCCTTTGGCTTGTCAGAGAAGAGAGGTATATGTGCTGGGTGATCCGGTGTATAATTGAGAAGCCTGGAAAAAGGCAGTATTTTCCCCCATTTGAAAGGTACATAGTGGCGGCCTCAAGGCTGACTGAAAGACAGTGCTGTTACCCGTCTTCTAGTCACTGCTAAGAAGGCCTCAGGGAAGAAAGTGAGTTTTCTCCTATGAATCCAGGTGGTTGCCTGTGCCTTGCTAGGAGTTCACACCACCGCTTGCCCTAGCTAAAGTGCGAAGTAAACGTGACCCCAAGGCCTCAAGGTAAGCACGAGCGTTTCCTATCAGCAAAGTTTGCTGTGCAGCCATCTCCATGAACCCTGACTCGATAGAGTGCTTTAAATCCTCTACGGCTCCCCGGAGGCCTCAGAGAGACGCGTATGAATTCCCTTCTGAGGGAGAGCCTGGGTGCCGTGAGTCCCCTTTTTGTTTTCCGAGCAACACAGCGCAGAACAGGCTGTTGGGGTCAACCCTTTCTATGCAGAGGGAAAGGCAATGAACTG
Source organism: Mesoplodon bidens (assembly GCF_964165515.1). Lineage (NCBI taxonomy): Eukaryota > Metazoa > Chordata > Mammalia > Artiodactyla > Ziphiidae > Mesoplodon > Mesoplodon bidens. Next base: position 1,569,062 of record NW_027672444.1, on the reverse strand, counting down.
ATCCTCGCTTGCATAGCTTGATTTCTACCGCTGTAAAGCAGCCCCAGGACAACGTTTTTGCCAGTATTACATTCAACGTGGCTCTCCCTCTGTGGAGGCCCTCTGAACTGCACTGAAAGAATCCCTGAGCCTACAGAGCCCCCTGGCAACTCTTACCTGTCATCTCTCTATTGTGACGCAAGGTCCACTGTAGGTCCAGCCTGACAGAAAGAACAGAAAAACCGGTCAACTTGTGAGACTTTTGGATGATCCAATGTCACCTAGGCCTGACTAAGTCATTAAGCAGGTAATGCTATGCACGGCATGCAAAAGTCCCCGCCTGCAACGAAGTGTGATCATAGAAAGGCCCCGTGTGGCCGAACGTCTCCAGTAGACAGTCAGTGAGTGATGGTAATTGCGCTGTGGGGTCAAGTTGGAAACTGGAGCATGTGAGAGAAGCCCGACTCTCCCCCTTTGGAAAGCAACTTCGATGCAGCTTCCAAGCTGCCTGAACACCACACCACCAGGACACTGTTCACTGCACAGATGCCTCTGAGGAGCAGTGAGCTTTTGCCAAAGAAACCAAACGCTTGCGCTTCCTTCCTGGGAGCTCAGCCCAGAGCATACTCTAGCCTAAGTGCCAACTAAATGTGACCTCTAGTCTCGAGGTAAGGTGCACATTTTCCCTTTACCAGAGGCAGGGGTGCACCAGTTTCCAGGAAGGCTTAGTCAATGGACGGCTTTAGCCTTAGTGTGCCTCACAGCGCTCAAGCCTCTCACGGGGGCATTTCTTTCCAAGGAAGTGCACCGTGTACCAGAAGCCTTCTGAGCACAATCAAGGGATACACGGCTCTGGGACCATCCCTCACTATGCAGGTGAAAGGGCTGGCAACTAATCTGTTCTCTATGGCTAGCGTTCCACAGCTTTGAAACAGCCCCAGGAGCACGGTTCTTGGGCCGGCTTTCTTTCCATGCGGGTCTGCCACGTTGAGGACACCTAAGCTGCCCTGAAAGAAACCACCGGGGCTCCAATCCACTTTGGGGTCTCCTGCTCGACGTCTCTCTAAGTGAGGCAGAAAGTAGACTTTAGGTCCAGCCAGAAATAAAGTAGAAATTGACCGTGAGCCTTGCTAGGCATTTGGAACATGCAAAGTCACCTAGGCCTCCTGAGGGCATTTAGAGGATTATGCCATTCAGCACATGCAGAACACACTGCATCCCAAAGTTTCATCGCAGAAGGCCGAATTGTGTTCCAAGGGCCTCCTTTGGCTTGTCAGAGAAGAGAGGTATATGTGCTGGGTGATCCGGTGTATAATTGAGAAACCTGGAAAAAGGCAGTATTTTCCCCCATTTGAAAGGTACATAGTGGCGGCCTCAAGGCTGACTGAAAGACAGTGCTGTTACCCGTCTTCTAGTCACTGCTAAGAAGGCCTCAGGGAAGAAAGTGAGTTTTCTCCTATGAATCCAGGTGGTCGCCTGTGCCTTGCTAGGAGTTCACCCCACCGCTTGCCCTAGCTAAAGTGCGAAGTAAACGTGACCCCCAGGCCTCAAGGTAAGCACGAGCGTTTCCTATCAGCAAAGTTTGCTGTGCAGCCATCTCCATGAACCCTGACTCGATAGAGCGCTTTAAATCCTCTACGGCTCTCCGGAGGCCTCAGAGAGACGCGTATGAATTCCCTTCTGAGGGAGAGCGTGGGTGCCGTGAGTCCCCTTTTTGTTTTCCGAGCAACACAGCGCAGAACAGGCTGTTGGGGTCAACCCTTTCTATGCAGAGGGAAAGGCAATGAACTGATCCTCGCTTGCATAGCTTGATTTCTACCGCTGTAAAGCAGCCCCAGGACAACGTTTTCGCCAGTATTACATTCAACGTGGCTCTGCCTCTGTGGAGGCCCTCTGAACTGCACTGAAAGAATCCCTGAGCCTACAGTGCCCCCTGGCAACTCTTACCTGTCATCTCTCTATTGTGACGCAAGGACCACTGTAGGTCCAGCCTGACAGAAAGAACAGAAAAACCGGTCAACTTGTGAGACTTTGGACGATCCAAAGCCACCTAGGCCTGACTAAGTCATTAAGCAGGTAATGCTATGCACGGCATGCAAAAGTCCCCGCCTGCAACGAAGTGTGATCATAGAAAGGCCCCGTGTGGCCTAAAGTCTCCAGTAGACAGTCAGTGAGTGATGGTAATTGCGCTGTGGGGTCAAGTTGGAAACTGGAGCATGTGAGAGAAGCCCGACTCTCCCCCTTTGGAAAGCAACTTCGATGCAGCTTCCAAGCTGCCTGAACACCACACCACCAGGACACTGTTCACTGCACAGATGCCTCTGAGGAGCAGTGAGCTTTTGCCAAAGAATCCAAATGCTTGCGCTTCCTTCCTGGGAGCTCAGCCCAGAGCATACTCTAGCCTAAGTGCCAACTAAATGTGACCTCTAGTCTCGAGGTAAGGTGCACATTTTCCCTTTACCAGAGGCAGGGGTGCACCAGTTTCCAGGAAGGCTTAGTCAATGGACGGCTTTAGCTTTAGTGTGCCTCACAGCGCTCAAGCCTCTCACGGGGGCATTTCTTTCCAAGGAAGTGCACCGTGTACCAGAAGCCTTCTGAGCACAATCAAGGGATACACGGCTCTGGGACCATCCCTCACTATGCAGGTGAAAGGGCCGGCAACTAATCTGTTCTCTATGGCTAGCGTTCCACAGCTTTGAAACAGCCCCAGGAGCACGGTTCTTGGGCAGGCTTTCTTTCCATGCGGGTCTGCCACGTTGAGGACACCTAAGCTGCCCTGAAAGAAACCACCGGGGCTCCAATCCACTTTGGGGTCTCCTGCTCGACGTCTCTCTAAGTGAGGCAGAAAGTAGACTTTAGGTCCAGCCAGAAATAAAGTAGAAATTGACCGTGAGCCTTGCTAGGCATTTGGAACATGCAAAGTCACCTAGGCCTCCTGAGGGCATTTAGAGGATTATGCCATTCAGCACATGCAGAACACACTGCATCCCAAAGTTTCATCGCAGAAGGCCGAATTGTGTTCCAAGGGCCTCCTTTGGCTTGTCAGAGAAGAGAGGTATATGTGCTGGGTGATCCGGTGTATAATTGAGAAACCTGGAAAAAGGCAGTATTTTCCCCCATTTGAAAGGTACATAGTGGCGGCCTCAAGGCTGACTGAAAGACAGTGCTGTTACCCGTCTTCTAGTCACTGCTAAGAAGGCCTCAGGGAAGAAAGTGAGTTTTCTCCTATGAATCCAGGTGGTCGCCTGTGCCTTGCTAGGAGTTCACCCCACCGCTTGCCCTAGCTAAAGTGCGAAGTAAACGTGACCCCCAGGCCTCAAGGTAAGCACGAGCGTTTCCTATCAGCAAAGTTTGCTGTGCAGCCATCTCCATGAACCCTGACTCGATAGAGCGCTTTAAATCCTCTACGGCTCTCCAGAGGCCTCAGAGAGACGCGTATGAATTCCCTTCTGAGGGAGAGCGTGGGTGCCGTGAGTCCCCTTTTTGTTTTCCGAGCAACACAGCGCAGAACAGGCTGTTGGGGTCAACCCTTTCTATGCAGAGGGAAAGGCAATGAACTGATCCTCGCTTGCATAGCTTGATTTCTACCGCTGTAAAGCAGCCCCAGGACAACGTTTTTGCCAGTATTACATTCAACGTGGCTCTCCCTCTGTGGAGGCCCTCTGAACTGCACTGAAAGAATCCCTGAGCCTACAGTGCCCCCTGGCAACTCTTACCTGTCATCTCTCTATTGTGACGCAAGGTCCACTGTAGGTCCAGCCTGACAGAAAGAACAGAAAAACCGGTCAACTTGTGAGACTTTTGGACGATCCAAAGTCACCTAGGCCTGACTAAGTCATTAAGCAGGTAATGCTATGCACGGCATGCAAAAGTCCCCGCCTGCAACGAAGTGTGATCATAGAAAGGCCCCGTGTGGCCGAAAGTCTCCAGTAGACAGTCAGTGAGTGATGGTAATTGCGCTGTGGGGTCAAGTTGGAAACTGGAGCATGTGAGAGAAGCCCGACTCTCCCCCTTTGGAAACAACTTCGATGCAGCTTCCAAGCTGCCTGAACACCACACCACCAGGACACTGTTCACTGCACAGATGCCTCTGAGGAGCAGTGAGCTTTTGCCAAAAAACCGAACGCTTGCGCTTCCTTCCTGGGAGCTCAGCCCAGAGCATACTCTAGCCTAAGTGCCAACTAAATGTGACCTCTAGTCTCGAGGTAAGGTGCACATTTTCCCTTTACCGGAGGCAGGGGTGCACCAGTTTCCAGGAAGGCTTAGTCAATGGACGGCTTTAGCTTTAGTGTGCCTCACAGCGCTCAAGCCTCTCACGGGGGCATTTCTTTCCAAGGAAGTGCACCGTGTACCAGAAGCCTTCTGAGCACAATCAAGGGATACACGGCTCTGGGACCATCCCTCACTATGCAGGTGAAAGGGCCGGCAACTAATCTGTTCTCTATGGCTAGCGTTCCACAGCTTTGAAACAGCCCCAGGAGCACGGTTCTTGGAAAGGCTTTCTTTCCATGCGGGTCTGCCACGTTGAGGACACCTAAGCTTCCCTGATAGAAACCACCGGGGCTCCAATCCACTTTGGGGTCTCCTGCTCGATGTCTCTCTAAGTGTGGCAGAAAGTAGACTTTAGGTCCAGCCCGAAAGAAAGTAGAGACTGACCCTGAGCCTTGCTAGGCATTTGGAACATGCAAAGTCACCTCGGCCTCCTGCGGGCATTTAGAGGATTATGCCATTCAGCACATGCAGAACACACTGCATCTCCAAGTTTCATCACAGAAGGCCGAATTGTGTTCCAAGGGCCTCCTTTGGCTTGTCAGAGAAGAGAGGTATATGTGCTGGGTGATCCGGTGTATAATTGAGAAGCCTGGAAAAAGGCAGTATTTTCCCCCATTTGAAAGGTACATAGTGGCGGCCTCAAGGCTGACTGAAAGACAGTGCTGTTACCCGTCTTCTAGTCACTGCTAAGAATGCCTCAGGGAAGAAAGTGAGTTTTCTCCTATGAATCCAGGTGGTCGCCTGTGCCTTGCTAGGAGTTCACACCACCGCTTGCCCTAGCTAAAGTGCGAAGTAAACGTGACCCCAAGGCCTCAAGGTAAGCACGAGCGTTTCCTATCAGCAAAGTTTGCTGTGCAGCCATCTCCATGATCCCTGACTCGATAGAGTGCTTTAAATCCTCTACGGCTCCCCGGAGGCCTCAGAGAGACGCGTATGAATTCCCTTCTGAGGGAGAGCCTGGGTGCCGTGAGTCCCCTTTTTGTTTTCCGAGCAACACAGCACAGAACAGGCTGTTGGGGTCAACCCTTTCTATGCAGAGGGAAAGGCAATGAACTGATCCTCGCTTGCATAGCTTGATTTCTACCGCTGTAAAGCAGCCCCAGGACAACGTTTTTGCCAGTATTACATTCAACGTGGCTCTCCCTCTGTGGAGGCCCTCTGAACTGCACTGAAAGAATCCCTGAGCCTACAGAGCCCCCTGGCAACTCTTACCTGTCATCTCTCTATTGTGACGCAAGGTCCACTGTAGGTCCAGCCTGACAGAAAGAACAGAAAAACCGGTCAACTTGTGAGACTTTTGGATGATCCAATGTCACCTCGGCCTGACTAAGTCATTAAGCAGGTAATGCTATACACGGCATGCAAAAGTCCCCGCCTGCAACGAAGTGTGATCATAGAAAGGCCCCGTGTGGCCGAACGTCTCCAGTAGACAGTCAGTGAGTGATGGTAATTGCGCTGTGGGGTCAAGTTGGAAACTGGAGCATGTGAGAGAAGCCCGACTCTCCCCCTTTGGAAAGCAACTTCGATGCAGCTTCCAAGCTGCCTGAACACCACACCACCAGGACACTGTTCACTGCACAGATGCCTCTGAGGAGCAGTGAGCTTTTGCCAAAGAAACCGAACGCTTGCGCTTCCTTCCTGGGAGCTCAGCCCAGAGCATACTCTAGCCTAAGTGCCAACTAAATGTGACCTCTAGTCTCGAGGTAAGGTGCACATTTTCCCTTTACCAGAGGCAGGGGTGCACCAGTTTCCAGGAAGGCTTAGTCAATGGACGGCTTTAGCCTTAGTGTGCCTCACAGCGCTCAAGCCTCTCACGGGGGCATTTCTTTCCAAGGAAGTGCACCGTGTACCAGAAGCCTTCTGAGCACAATCAAGGGATACACGGCTCTGGGACCATCCCTCACTATGCAGGTGAAAGGGCTGGCAACTAATCTGTTCTCTATGGCTAGTGTTCCACAGCTTTGAAACAGCCCCAGGAGCACGGTTCTTGGGCCGGCTTTCTTTCCATGCGGGTCTGCCACGTTGAGGACACCTAAGCTGCCCTGAAAGAAACCACCGTGCTCCAATCCACTTTGGGGTCTCCTGCTCGACGTCTCTCTAAGTGAGGCAGAAAGTAGACTTTAGGTCCAGCCCGAAATAAAGTAGAAATTGACCGTGAGCCTTGCTAGGCATTTGGAACATGCAAAGTCACCTAGGCCTCCTGAGGGCATTTAGAGGATTATGCCATTCAGCACATGCAGAACACACTGCATCCCAAAGTTTCATCGCAGAAGGCCGAATTGTGTTCCAAGGGCCTCCTTTGGCTTGTCAGAGAAGAGAGGTATATGTGCTGGGTGATCCGGTGTATAATTGAGAAACCTGGAAAAAGGCAGTATTTTCCCCCATTTGAAAGGTACATAGTGGCGGCCTCAAGGCTGACTGAAAGACAGTGCTGTTACCCGTCTTCTAGTCACTGCTAAGAAGGCCTCAGGGAAGAAAGTGAGTTTTCTCCTATGAATCCAGGTGGTCGCCTGTGCCTTGCTAGGAGTTCACCCCACCGCTTGCCCTAGCTAAAGTGCGAAGTAAACGTGACCCCCAGGCCTCAAGGTAAGCACGAGCGTTTCCTATCAGCAAAGTTTGCTGTGCAGCCATCTCCATGAACCCTGACTCGATAGAGCGCTTTAAATCCTCTACGGCTCTCCGGAGGCCTCAGAGAGACGCGTATGAATTCCCTTCTGAGGGAGAGCGTGGGTGCCGTGAGTCCCCTTTTTGTTTTCCGAGCAACACAGCGCAGAACAGGCTGTTGGGGTCAACCCTTTCTATGCAGAGGGAAACGCAATGAACTGATCCTCGCTTGCATAGCTTGATTTCTACCGCTGTAAAGCAGCCCCAGGACAACGTTTTCGCCAGTATTACATTCAACGTGGCTCTGCCTCTGTGGAGGCCCTCTGAACTGCACTGAAAAATCCCTGAGCCTACAGTGCCCCCTGGCAACTCTTACCTGTCATCTCTCTATTGTGACGCAAGGACCACTGTAGGTCCAGCCTGACAGAAAGAACAGAAAAACCGGTCAACTTGTGAGACTTTGGACGATCCAAAGCCACCTAGGCCTGACTAAGTCATTAAGCAGGTAATGCTATGCACGGCATGCAAAAGTCCCCGCCTGCAACGAAGTGTGATCATAGAAAGGCCCCGTGTGGCCGAAAGTCTCCAGTAGACAGTCAGTGAGTGATGGTAATTGCGCTGTGGGGTCAAGTTGGAAACTGGAGCATGTGAGAGAAGCCCGACTCTCCCCCTTTGGAAAGCAACTTCGATGCAGCTTCCAAGCTGCCTGAACACCACCCCACCAGGACACTGTTCACTGCACAGATGCCTCTGAGGAGCAGTGAGCTTTTGCCAAAGAATCCAAACGCTTGCGCTTCCTTCCTGGGAGCTCAGCCCAGAGCATACTGTAGCTAAAGTGCCAACTAAATGTGACCTCTAGTCTCGAGGTAAGGTGCACATTTTCCCTTTACCAGAGGCAGGGGTGCACCAGTTTCCAGGAAGGCTTAGTCAATGGACGGCTTTAGCTTTAGTGTGCCTCACAGCGCTCAAGCCTCTCACGGGGGCATTTCTTTCCAAGGAAGTGCACCGTGTACCAGAAGCCTTCTGAGCACAATCAAGGGATACACGGCTCTGGGACCATCCCTCACTATGCAGGTGAAAGGGCCGGCAACTAATCTGTTCTCTATGGCTAGCGTTCCACAGCTTTGAAACAGCCCCAGGAGCACGGTTCTTGGGCAGGCTTTCTTTCCATGCGGGTCTGCCACGTTGAGGACACCTAAGCTGCCCTGAAAGAAACCACCGGGGCTCCAATCCACTTTGGGGTCTCCTGCTCGACGTCTCTCTAAGTGAGGCAGAAAGTAGACTTTAGGTCCAGCCAGAAATAAAGTAGAAATTGACCGTGAGCCTTGCTAGGCATTTGGAACATGCAAAGTCACCTAGGCCTCCTGAGGGCATTTAGAGGATTATGCCATTCAGCACATGCAGAACACACTGCATCCCAAAGTTTCATCGCAGAAGGCCGAATTGTGTTCCAAGGGCCTCCTTTGGCTTGTCAGAGAAGAGAGGTATATGTGCTGGGTGATCCGGTGTATAATTGAGAAACCTGGAAAAAGGCAGTATTTTCCCCCATTTGAAAGGTACATAGTGGCGGCCTCAAGGCTGACTGAAAGACAGTGCTGTTACCCGTCTTCTAGTCACTGCTAAGAAGGCCTCAGGGAAGAAAGTGAGTTTTCTCCTATGAATCCAGGTGGTCGCCTGTGCCTTGCTAGGAGTTCACCCCACCGCTTGCCCTAGCTAAAGTGCGAAGTAAACGTGACCCCCAGGCCTCAAGGTAAGCACGAGCGTTTCCTATCAGCAAAGTTTGCTGTGCAGCCATCTCCATGAACCCTGACTCGATAGAGCGCTTTAAATCCTCTACGGCTCTCCAGAGGCCTCAGAGAGACGCGTATGAATTCCCTTCTGAGGGAGAGCGTGGGTGCCGTGAGTCCCCTTTTTGTTTTCCGAGCAACACAGCGCAGAACAGGCTGTTGGGGTCAACCCTTTCTATGCAGAGGGAAAGGCAATGAACTGATCCTCGCTTGCATAGCTTGATTTCTACCGCTGTAAAGCAGCCCCAGGACAACGTTTTTGCCAGTATTACATTCAACGTGGCTCTCCCTCTGTGGAGGCCCTCTGAACTGCACTGAAAGAATCCCTGAGCCTACAGTGCCCCCTGGCAACTCTTACCTGTCATCTCTCTATTGTGACGCAAGGTCCACTGTAGGTCCAGCCTGACAGAAAGAACAGAAAAACCGGTCAACTTGTGAGACTTTTGGACGATCCAAAGTCACCTAGGCCTGACTAAGTCATTAAGCAGGTAATGCTATGCACGGCATGCAAAAGTCCCCGCCTGCAACGAAGTGTGATCATAGAAAGGCCCCGTGTGGCCGAAAGTCTCCAGTAGACAGTCAGTGAGTGATGGTAATTGCGCTGTGGGGTCAAGTTGGAAACTGGAGCATGTGAGAGAAGCCCGACTCTCCCCCTTTGGAAACAACTTCGATGCAGCTTCCAAGCTGCCTGAACACCACACCACCAGGACACTGTTCACTGCACAGATGCCTCTGAGGAGCAGTGAGCTTTTGCCAAAAAACCGAACGCTTGCGCTTCCTTCCTGGGAGCTCAGCCCAGAGCATACTCTAGCCTAAGTGCCAACTAAATGTGACCTCTAGTCTCGAGGTAAGGTGCACATTTTCCCTTTACCAGAGGCAGGGGTGCACCAGTTTCCAGGAAGGCTTAGTCAATGGACGGCTTTAGCTTTAGTGTGCCTCACAGCGCTCAAGCCTCTCACGGGGGCATTTCCTTCCAAGGAAGTGCACCGTGTACCAGAAGCCTTCTGAGCACAATCAAGGGATACACGGCTCTGGGACCATCCCTCACTATGCAGGTGAAAGGGCCGGCAACTAATCTGTTCTCTATGGCTAGCGTTCCACAGCTTTGAAACAGCCCCAGGAGCACGGTTCTTGGAAAGGCTTTCTTTCCATGCGGGTCTGCCACGTTGAGGACACCTAAGCTTCCCTGATAGAAACCACCGGGGCTCCAATCCACTTTGGGGTCTCCTGCTCGATGTCTCTCTAAGTGTGGCAGAAAGTAGACTTTAGGTCCAGCCCGAAAGAAAGTAGAGACTGACCCTGAGCCTTGCTAGGCATTTGGAACATGCAAAGTCACCTCTGCCTCCTGCGGGCATTTAGAGGATTATGCCATTCAGCACATGCAGAACACACTGCATCTCCAAGTTTCATCACAGAAGGCCGAATTGTGTTCCAAGGGCCTCCTTTGGCTTGTCAGAGAAGAGAGGTATATGTGCTGGGTGATCCGGTGTATAATTGAGAAGCCTGGAAAAAGGCAGTATTTTCCCCCATTTGAAAGGTACATAGTGGCGGCCTCAAGGCTGACTGAAAGACAGTGCTGTTACCCGTCTTCTAGTCACTGCTAAGAATGCCTCAGGGAAGAAAGTGAGTTTTCTCCTATGAATCCAGGTGGTCGCCTGTGCCTTGCTAGGAGTTCACCCCACCGCTTGCCCTAGCTAAAGTGCGAAGTAAACGTGACCCCCAGGCCTCAAGATAAGCACGAGCGTTTCCTATCAGCAAAGTTTGCTGTGCAGCCATCTCCATGAACCCTGACTCGATAGAGTGCTTTAAATCCTCTACGGCTCTCCGGAGGCCTCAGAGAGACGCGTATGAATTCCCTTCTGAGGGAGAGCCTGGGTGCCGTGAGTCCTTTTTTTGTTTTCCGAGCAACACAGCGCAGAACAGGCTGTTGGGGTCAACCCTTTCTATGCAGAGGGAAAGGCAATGAACTGATCCTCGCTTGCATAGCTTGATTTCTACCGCTGTAAAGCAGCCCCAGGACAACGTTTTTGCCAGTATTACATTCAACGTGGCTCTCCCTCTGTGGAGGCCCTCTGAACTGCACTGAAAGAATCCCTGAGCCTACAGAGCCCCCTGGCAACTCTTACCTGTCATCTCTCTATTGTGACGCAAGGTCCACTGTAGGTCCAGCTTGACAGAAAGAACAGAAAAACCGGTCAACTTGTGAGACTTTTGGATGATCCAAAGTCACCTAGGCCTGACTAAGTCATTAAGCAGGTAATGCTATGCACGGCATGCAAAAGTCCCCGCCTGCAACGAAGTGTGATCATAGAAAGGCCCCGTGTGGCCGAAAGTCTCCAGTAGACAGTCAGTGAGTGATGGTAATTGCGCTGTGGGGTCAAGTTGGAAACTGGAGCGTGTGAGAGAAGCCCGACTCTCCCCCTTTGGAAACAACTTCGATGCAGCTTCCAAGCTGCCTGAACACCACACCACCAGGACACTGTTCACTGCACAGATGCCTCTGAGGAGCAGTGAGCTTTTGCCAAAAAACCGAACGCTTGCGCTTCCTTCCTGGGAGCTCAGCCCAGAGCATACTCTAGCCTAAGTGCCAACTAAATGTGACCTCTAGTCTCGAGGTAAGGTGCACATTTTCCCTTTACCAGAGGCAGGGGTGCACCAGTTTCCAGGAAGGCTTAGTCAATGGACGGCTTTAGCTTTAGTGTGCCTCACAGCGCTCAAGCCTCTCACGGGGGCATTTCTTTCCAAGGAAGTGCACCGTGTACCAGAAGCCTTCTGAGCACAATCAAGGGATACACGGCTCTGGGACCATCCCTCACTATGCAGGTGAAAGGGCCGGCAACTAATCTGTTCTCTATGGCTAGCGTTCCACAGCTTTGAAACAGCCCCAGGAGCACGGTTCTTGGGCCGGCTTTCTTTCCATGCGGGTCTGCCACGTTGAGGACACCTAAGCTGCCCTGAAAGAAACCACCGGGGCTCCAATCCACTTTGGGGTCTCCTGCTCGACGTCTCTCTAAGTGAGGCAGAAAGTAGACTTTAGGTCCAGCCAGAAATAAAGTAGAAATTGACCGTGAGCCTTGCTAGGCATTTGGAACATGCAAAGTCACCTAGGCCTCCTGAGGGCATTTAGAGGATTATGCCATTCAGCACATGCAGAACACACTGCATCCCAAAGTTTCATCGCAGAAGGCCGAATTGTGTTCCAAGGGCCTCCTTTGGCTTGTCAGAGAAGAGAGGTATATGTGCTGGGTGATCCGGTGTATAATTGAGAAGCCTGGAAAAAGGCAGTATTTTCCCCCATTTGAAAGGTACATAGTGGCGGCCTCAAGGCTGACTGAAAGACAGTGCTGTTACCCGTCTTCTAGTCACTGCTAAGAAGGCCTCAGGGAAGAAAGTGAGTTTTCTCCTATGAATCCAGGTGGTCGCCTGTGCCTTGCTAGGAGTTCACCCCACCGCTTGCCCTAGCTAAAGTGCGAAGTAAACGTGACCCACAGGCCTCAAGGTAAGCACGAGCGTTTCCTATCAGCAAAGTTTGCTGTGCAGCCATCTCCATGATCCCTGACTCGATAGAGTGCTTTAACTCCTCTATGGCTCTCCGGAGGCCTCAGAGAGACGCATATGAATTCCCTTCTGAGGGAGAGCGTGGGTGCCGTGATTCCCCTTTTTGTTTTCCGAGCAACACAGCGCAGAACAGGCTGTTGGGGTCAACCCTTTCTATGCAGAGGGAAGGGCAATGAACTGATCCTCGCTTGCATAGCTTGATTTCTACCGCTGTAAAGCAGCCCCAGGACAACGTTTTTGCCAGTATTACATTCAACGTGGCTCTCCCTCTGTGGAGGCCCTCTGAACTGCACTGAAAGAATCCCTGAGCCTACAGTGCCCCCTGGCAACTCTTACCTGTCATCTCTCTATTGTGACGCAAGGACCACTGTAGGTCCAGCCTGACAGAAAGAACAGAAAAACCGGTCAACTTGTGAGACTTTAAACGATCCAAAGCCACCTAGGCATGACAAAGTCATTAAGCAGGTAATGCTATGCACGGCATGCAAAACTCCCCGCCTGCAACGAAGTGTGATCATAGAAAGGCCCCGTGTGGCCGAAAGTCTCCAGTAGACAGTCAGTGAGTGATGGTAATTGCGCTGTGGGGACAACTTGGAAACTGGAGCATGTGAGAGAAGCCCGACTCTCCCCCTTTGGAAAGCAACTTCGATGCAGCTTCCAAGCTGCCTGAACACCACACCACCAGGACACTGTTCACTGCACAGATGCCTCTGAGGAGCAGTGAGCTTTTGCCAAAGAAACCAAACGCTTGCGCTTCCTTCCTGGGAGCTCAGCCCAGAGCATACTCTAGCCTAAGTGCCAACTAAATGTGACCTCTAGTCTCGAGGTAAGGTGCACATTTTCCCTTTACCAGAGGCAGGGGTGCACCAGTTTCCAGGAAGGCTTAGTCAATGGACGGCTTTAGCTTTAGTGTGCCTCACAGCGCTCAAGCCTCTCACGGGGGCATTTCTTTCCAAGGAAGTGCACCGTGTACCAGAAGCCTTCTGAGCACAATCAAGGGGTACACGGCTCTGGGACCATCCCTCACTATGCAGGTGAACGGGCCGGCAACTAATCTGTTCTCTATGGCTAGCGTTCCACAGCTTTGAAACAGCCCCAGGAGCACGGTTCTTGGGTCGGCTTTCTTTCCATGCGGGTCTGCCACGTTGAGGACACCTAAGCTGCCCTGAAAGAAACCACCGGGGCTCCAATCCACTTTGGGGTCTCCTGCTCGACGTCTCTCTAAGTGAGGCAGAAAGTAGACTTTAGGTCCAGCCCGAAATAAAGTAGAGATTGACCGTGAGCCTTGCCAGGCATTTGGAACATGCAAAGTCACCTCGGCCTCCTGAGGGCATTTAGAGGATTATGCCATTCAGCACATGCAGAACACACTGCATCCCAAAGTTTCATCGCAGAAGGCCGAATTGTGTTCCAAGGGCCTCCTTTGGCTTGTCAGAGAAGAGAGGTATATGTGCTGGGTGATCCGGTGTATAATTGAGAAGCCTGGAAAAAGGCAGTATTTTCCCCCATTTGAAAGGTACATAGTGGCGGCCTCAAGGCTGACTGAAAGACAGTGCTGTTACCCGTCTTCTAGTCACTGCTAAGAAGGCCTCAGGGAAGAAAGTGAGTTTTCTCCTATGAATCCAGGTGGTCGCCTGTGCCTTGCTAGGAGTTCACCCCACCGCTTGCCCTAGCTAAAGTGCGAAGTAAACGTGACCCCCAGGCCTCAAGGTAAGCACGAGCGTTTCCTATCAGCAAAGTTTGCTGTGCAGCCATCTCCATGAACCCTGACTCGATAGAGCGCTTTAAATCCTCTACGGCTCTCCGGAGGCCTCAGAGAGACGCGTATGAATTCCCTTCTGAGGGAGAGCCTGGGTGCCGTGAGTCCCCTTTTTGTTTTCCGAGCAACACAGCGCAGAACAGGCTGTTGGGGTCAACACTTTTTATGCAGAGGGAAAGGCAATGAACTGATCCTCGCTTGCATAGCTTGATTTCTACCGCTGTAAAGCAGCCCCAGGACAACGTTTTTGCCAGTATTACATTCAACGTGGCTCTCCCTCTGTGGAGGCCCTCTGAACTGCACTGAAAGAATCCCTGAGCCTACAGAGCCCCCTGGCAACTCTTACCTGTCATCTCTCTATTGTGACGCAAGGTCCACTGTAGGTCCAGCCTGACAGAAAGAACAGAAAAACCAGTCAACTTGTGAGACTTTTGGACGATCCAAAGTCACCTAGGCCTGACTAAGTCATTAAGCAGGTAATGCTATGCACGGCATGCAAAAGTCCCCGCCTGCAACGAAGTGTGATCATAGAAAGGCCCCGTGTGGCCGAAAGTCTCCAGTAGACAGTCAGTGAGTGATGGTAATTGCGCTGTGGGGTCAAGTTGGAAACTGGAGCATGTGAGAGAAGCCCGACTCTCCCCCTTTGGAAACAACTTCGATGCAGCTTCCAAGCTGCCTGAACACCACACCACCAGGACACTGTTCACTGCACAGATGCCTCTGAGGAGCAGTGAGCTTTTGCCAAAGAAACCGAACGCTTGCGCTTCCTTCCTGGGAGCTCAGCCCAGAGCATAATCTAGCCTAAGTGCCAACTAAATGTGACCTCTAGTCTCGAGGTAAGGTGCACATTTTCCCTTTACCAGAGGCAGGGGTGCACCAGTTTCCAGGAAGGCTTAGTCAATGGACGGCTTTAGCTTTAGTGTGCCTCACAGCGCTCAAGCCTCTCACGGGGGCATTTCTTTCCAAGGAAGTGCACCGTGTACCAGAAGCCTTCTGAGCACAATCAAGGGATACACGGCTCTGGGACCATCCCTCACTATGCAGGTGAAAGGGCTGGCAACTAATCTGTTCTCTATGGCTAGCGTTCCACAGCTTTGAAACAGCCCCAGGAGCACGGTTCTTGGGCCGGCTTTCTTTCCATGCGGGTCTGCCACGTTGAGGACACCTAAGCTGCCCTGAAAGAAACCACCGGGGCTCCAATCCACTTTGGGGTCTCCTGCTCGACGTCTCTCTAAGTGAGGCAGAAAGTAGACTTTAGGTCCAGCCAGAAATAAAGTAGAAATTGACCGTGAGCCTTGCTAGGCATTTGGAACATGCAAAGTCACCTAGGCCTCCTGAGGGCATTTAGAGGATTATGCCATTCAGCACATGCAGAACACACTGCATCCCAAAGTTTCATCGCAGAAGGCCGAATTGTGTTCCAAGGGCCTCCTTTGGCTTGTCAGAGAAGAGAGGTATATGTGCTGGGTGATCCGGTGTATAATTGAGAAGCCTGGAAAAAGGCAGTATTTTCCCCCATTTGAAAGGTACATAGTGGCGGCCTCAAGGCTGACTGAAAGACAGTGCTGTTACCCGTCTTCTAGTCACTGCTAAGAAGGCCTCAGGGAAGAAAGTGAGTTTTCTCCTATGAATCCAGGTGGTCGCCTGTGCCTTGCTAGGAGTTCACCCCACCGCTTGCCCTAGCTAAAGTGCGAAGTAAACGTGACCCCCAGGCCTCAAGGTAAGCACGAGCGTTTCCTATCAGCAAAGTTTGCTGTGCAGCCATCTCCATGAACCCTGACTCGATAGAGTGCTTTAAATCCTCTACGGCTCTCCGGAGGCCTCAGAGAGACGCGTATGAATTCCCTTCTGAGGGAGAGCCTGGGTGCCATGAGTCCCCTTTTTGTTTTCCGAGCAACACAGCGCAGAACAGGCTGTTGGGGTCAACCCTTTCTATGCAGAGGGAAGGGCAATGAACTGATCCTCGCTTGCATAGCTTGATTTCTACCGCTGTAAAGCAGCCCCAGGACAACGTTTTTGCCAGTATTACATTCAACGTGGCTCTCCCTCTGTGGAGGCCCTCTGAACTGCACTGAAAGAATCCCTGAGCCTACAGTGCCCCCTGGCAACTCTTACCTGTCATCTCTCTATTGTGACGCAAGGACCACTGTAGGTCCAGCCTGACAGAAAGAACAGAAAAACCGGTCAACTTGTGAGACTTTGGACGATCCAAAGCCACCTAGGCCTGACTAAGTCATTAAGCAGGTAATGCTATGCACGGCATGCAAAAGTCCCCGCCTGCAACGAAGTGTGATCATAGAAAGGCCCCGTGTGGCCGAAAGTCTCCAGTAGACAGTCAGTGAGTGATGGTAATTGCGCTGTGGGGTCAAGTTGGAAACTGGAGCATGTGAGAGAAGCCCGACTCTCCCCCTTTGGAAAGCAACTTCGATGCAGCTTCCAAGCTGCCTGAACACCACACCACCAGGACACTGTTCACTGCACAGATGCCTCTGAGGAGCAGTGAGCTTTTGCCAAAGAAACCAAACGCTTGCGCTTCCTTCCTGGGAGCTCAGCCCAGAGCATACTCTAGCCTAAGTGCCAACTAAATGTGACCTCTAGTCTCGAGGTAAGGTGCACATTTTCCCTTTACCAGAGGCAGGGGTGCACCAGTTTCCAGGAAGGCTTAGTCAATGGACGGCTTTAGCTTTAGTGTGCCTCACAGCGCTCAAGCCTCTCACGGGGGCATTTCTTTCCAAGGAAGTGCACCGTGTACCAGAAGCCTTCTGAGCACAATCAAGGGATACACGGCTCTGGGACCATCCCTCACTATGCAGGTGAAAGGGCCGGCAACTAATCTGTTCTCTATGGCTAGCGTTCCACAGCTTTGAAACAGCCCCAGGAGCACGGTTCTTGGGTCGGCTTTCTTTCCATGCGGGTCTGCCACGTTGAGGACACCTAAGCTGCCCTGAAAGAAACCACCGGGGCTCCAATCCACTTTGGGGTCTCCTGCTCGACGTCTCTCTAAGTGAGGCAGAAAGTAGACTTTAGGTCCAGCCAGAAATAAAGTAGAAATTGACCGTGAGCCTTGCTAGGCATTTGGAACATGCAAAGTCACCTAGGCCTCCTGAGGGCATTTAGAGGATTATGCCATTCAGCACATGCAGAACACACTGCATCCCAAAGTTTCATCGCAGAAGGCCGAATTGTGTTCCAAGGGCCTCCTTTGGCTTGTCAGAGAAGAGAGGTATATGTGCTGGGTGATCCGGTGTATAATTGAGAAACCTGGAAAAAGGCAGTATTTTCCCCCATTTGAAAGGTACATAGTGGCGGCCTCAAGGCTGACTGAAAGACAGTGCTGTTACCCGTCTTCTAGTCACTGCTAAGAAGGCCTCAGGGAAGAAAGTGAGTTTTCTCCTATGAATCCAGGTGGTCGCCTGTGCCTTGCTAGGAGTTCACCCCACCGCTTGCCCTAGCTAAAGTGCGAAGTAAACGTGACCCCCAGGCCTCAAGGTAAGCACGAGCGTTTCCTATCAGCAAAGTTTGCTGTGCAGCCATCTCCATGAACCCTGACTCGATAGAGCGCTTTAAATCCTCTACGGCTCTCCGGAGGCCTCAGAGAGACGCGTATGAATTCCCTTCTGAGGGAGAGCCTGGGTGCCGTGAGTCCTTTTTTTGTTTTCCGAGCAACACAGCGCAGAACAGGCTGTTGGGGTCAACCCTTTCTATGCAGAGGGAAAGGCAATGAACTGATCCTCGCTTGCATAGCTTGATTTCTACCGCTGTAAAGCAGCCCCAGGACAACGTTTTTGCCAGTATTACATTCAACGTGGCTCTCCCTCTGTGGAGGCCCTCTGAACTGCACTGAAAGAATCCCTGAGCCTACAGAGCCCCCTGGCAACTCTTACCTGTCATCTCTCTATTGTGACGCAAGGTCCACTGTAGGTCCAGCCTGACAGAAAGAACAGAAAAACCGGTCAACTTGTGAGACTTTTGGACGATCCAAAGTCACCTAGGCCTGACTAAGTCATTAAGCAGGTAATGCTATGCACGGCATGCAAAAGTCCCCGCCTGCAACGAAGTGTGATCATAGAAAGGCCCCGTGTGGCCGAAAGTCTCCAGTAGACAGTCAGTGAGTGATGGTAATTGCGCTGTGGGGTCAAGTTGGAAACTGGAGCATGTGAGAGAAGCCCGACTCTCCCCCTTTGGAAACAACTTCGATGCAGCTTCCAAGCTGCCTGAACACCACACCACCAGGACACTGTTCACTGCACAGATGCCTCTGAGGAGCAGTGAGCTTTTGCCAAAAAACCGAACGCTTGCGCTTCCTTCCTGGGAGCTCAGCCCAGAGCATACTCTAGCCTAAGTGCCAACTAAATGTGACCTCTAGTCTCGAGGTAAGGTGCACATTTTCCCTTTACCAGAGGCAGGGGTGCACCAGTTTCCAGGAAGGCTTAGTCAATGGACGGCTTTAGCTTTAGTGTGCCTCACAGCGCTCAAGCCTCTCACGGGGGCATTTCTTTCCAAGGAAGTGCACCGTGTACCAGAAGCCTTCTGAGCACAATCAAGGGATACACGGCTCTGGGACCATCCCTCACTATGCAGGTGAAAGGGCCGGCAACTAATCTGTTCTCTATGGCTAGCGTTCCACAGCTTTGAAACAGCCCCAGGAGCACGGTTCTTGGGCCGGCTTTCTTTCCATGCGGGTCTGCCACGTTGAGGACACCTAAGCTGCCCTGAAAGAAACCACCGGGGCTCCAATCCACTTTGGGGTCTCCTGCTCGACGTCTCTCTAAGTGAGGCAGAAAGTAGACTTTAGGTCCAGCCCGAAATAAAGTAGAGATTGACCGTGAGCCTTGCTAGGCATTTGGAACATGCAAAGTCACCTAGGCCTCCTGAGGGCATTTAGAGGATTATGCCATTCAGCACATGCAGAACACACTGCATCCCAAAGTTTCATCGCAGAAGGCCGAATTGTGTTCCAAGGGCCTCCTTTGGCTTGTCAGAGAAGAGAGGTATATGTGCTGGGTGATCCGGTGTATAATTGAGAAGCCTGGAAAAAGGCAGTATTTTCCCCCATTTGAAAGGTACATAGTGGCGGCCTCAAGGCTGACTGAAAGACAGTGCTGTTACCCGTCTTCTAGTCACTGCTAAGAAGGCCTCAGGGAAGAAAGTGAGTTTTCTCCTATGAATCCAGGTGGTCGCCTGTGCCTTGCTAGGAGTTCACCCCACCGCTTGCCCTAGCTAAAGTGCGAAGTAAACGTGACCCCCAGGCCTCAAGGTAAGCACGAGCGTTTCCTATCAGCAAAGTTTGCTGTGCAGCCATCTCCATGATCCCTGACTCGATAGAGTGCTTTAAATCCTCTACGGCTCTCCGGAGGCCTCAGAGAGACGCATATGAATTCCCTTCTGAGGGAGAGCCTGGGTGCCGTGAGTCCCCTTTTTGTTTTCCGAGCAACACAGCGCAGAACAGGCTGTTGGGGTCAACCCTTTCTATGCAGAGGGAAGGGCAATGAACTGATCCTCGCTTGCATAGCTTGATTTCTACCGCTGTAAAGCAGCCCCAGGACAACGTTTTTGCCAGTATTACATTCAACGTGGCTCTCCCTCTGTGGAGGCCCTCTGAACTGCACTGAAAGAATCCCTGAGCCTACAGTGCCCCCTGGCAACTCTTACCTGTCATCTCTCTATTGTGACGCAAGGACCACTGTAGGTCCAGCCTGACAGAAAGAACAGAAAAACCGGTCAACTTGTGAGACTTTGGACGATCCAAAGCCACCTAGGCATGACTAAGTCATTAAGCAGGTAATGCTATGCACGGCATGCAAAACTCCCCGCCTGCAACGAAGTGTGATCATAGAAAGGCCCCGTGTGGCCGAAAGTCTCCAGTAGACAGTCAGTGAGTGATGGTAATTGCGCTGTGGGGACAAGTTGGAAACTGGAGCATGTGAGAGAAGCCCGACTCTCCCCCTTTGGAAAGCAACTTCGATGCAGCTTCCAAGCTGCCTGAACACCACACCACCAGGACACTGTTCACTGCACAGATGCCTCTGAGGAGCAGTGAGCTTTTGCCAAAGAAACCAAACGCTTGCACTTTCTTCCTGGGAGCTCAGCCCAGAGCATACTGTAGCTAAAGTGCCAACTAAATGTGACCTCTAGTCTCGAGGTAAGGTGCACATTTTCCCTTTACCAGAGGCAGGGGTGCACCAGTTTCCAGGAAGGCTTAGTCAATGGACGGCTTTAGCTTTAGTGTGCCTCACAGCGCTCAAGCCTCTCACGGGGGCATTTCTTTCCAAGGAAGTGCACCGTGTACCAGAAGCCTTCTGAGCACAATCAAGGGGTACACGGCTCTGGGACCATCCCTCACTATGCAGGTGAAAGGGCCGGCAACTAATCTGTTCTCTATGGCTAGCGTTCCACAGCTTTGAAACAGCCCCAGGAGCACGGTTCTTGGGTCGGCTTTCTTTCCATGCGGGTCTGCCACGTTGAGGACACCTAAGCTGCCCTGAAAGAAACCACCGGGGCTCCAATCCACTTTGGGGTCTCCTGCTCGACGTCTCTCTAAGTGAGGCAGAAAGTAGACTTTAGGTCCAGCCCGAAATAAAGTAGAGATTGACCGTGAACCTTGCCAGTCATTTGGAACATGCAAAGTCACCTCGGCCTCCTGAGGGCATTTAGAGGATTATGCCATTCAGCACATGCAGAACACACTGCATCCCAAAGTTTCATCGCAGAAGGCCGAATTGTGTTCCAAGGGCCTCCTTTGGCTTGTCAGAGAAGAGAGGTATATGTGCTGGGTGATCCGGTGTATAATTGAGAAGCCTGGAAAAAGGCAGTATTTTCCCCCATTTGAAAGGTACATAGTGGCGGCCTCAAGGCTGACTGAAAGACAGTGCTGTTACCCGTCTTCTAGTCACTGCTAAGAAGGCCTCAGGGAAGAAAGTGAGTTTTCTCCTATGAATCCAGGTGGTCGCCTGTGCCTTGCTAGGAGTTCACCCCACCGCTTGCCCTAGCTAAAGTGCGAAGTAAACGTGACCCCCAGGCCTCAAGGTAAGCACGAGCGTTTCCTATCAGCAAAGTTTGCTGTGCAGCCATCTCCATGAACCCTGACTCGATAGAGCGCTTTAAATCCTCTACGGCTCTCCGGAGGCCTCAGAGAGACGCGTATGAATTCCCTTCTGAGGGAGAGCCTGGGTGCCGTGAGTACCCTTTTTGTTTTCCGAGCAACACAGCGCAGAACAGGCTGTTGGGGTCAACCCTTTTTATGCAGAGGGAAAGGCAATGAACTGATCCTCGCTTGCATAGCTTGATTTCTACCGCTGTAAAGCAGCCCCAGGACAACGTTTTTGCCAGTATTACATTCAACGTGGCTCTCCCTCTGTGGAGGCCCTCTGAACTGCACTGAAAGAATCCCTGAGCCTACAGAGCCCCCTGGCAACTCTTACCTGTCATCTCTCTATTGTGACGCAAGGTCCACTGTAGGTCCAGCCTGACAGAAAGAACAGAAAAACCAGTCAACTTGTGAGACTTTTGGACGATCCAAAGTCACCTAGGCCTGACTAAGTCATTAAGCAGGTAATGCTATGCACGGCATGCAAAAGTCCCCGCCTGCAACGAAGTGTGATCATAGAAAGGCCCCGTGTGGCCGAAAGTCTCCAGTAGACAGTCAGTGAGTGATGGTAATTGCGCCGTGGGGTCAAGTTGGAAACTGGAGCATGTGAGAGAAGCCCGACTCTCCCCCTTTGGAAACAACTTCGATGCAGCTTCCAAGCTGCCTGAACACCACACCACCAGGACACTGTTCACTGCACAGATGCCTCTGAGGAGCAGTGAGCTTTTGCCAAAGAAACCGAACGCTTGCGCTTCCTTCCTGGGAGCTCAGCCCAGAGCATACTCTAGCCTAAGTGCCAACTAAATGTGACCTCTAGTCTCGAGGTAAGGTGCACATTTTCCCTTTACCAGAGGCAGGGGTGCACCAGTTTCCAGGAAGGCTTAGTCAATGGACGGCTTTAGCTTTAGTGTGCCTCACAGCGCTCAAGCCTCTCACGGGGGCATTTCTTTCCAAGGAAGTGCACCGTGTACCAGAAGCCTTCTGAGCACAATCAAGGGATACACGGCTCTGGGACCATCCCTCACTATGCAGGTGAAAGGGCTGGCAACTAATCTGTTCTCTATGGCTAGCGTTCCACAGCTTTGAAACAGCCCCAGGAGCACGGTTCTTGGGCCGGCTTTCTTTCCATGCGGGTCTGCCACGTTGAGGACACCTAAGCTGCCCTGAAAGAAACCACCGGGGCTCCAATCCACTTTGGGGTCTCCTGCTCGACGTCTCTCTAAGTGAGGCAGAAAGTAGACTTTAGGTCCAGCCAGAAATAAAGTAGAAATTGACCGTGAGCCTTGCTAGGCATTTGGAACATGCAAAGTCACCTAGGCCTCCTGAGGGCATTTAGAGGATTATGCCATTCAGCACATGCAGAACACACTGCATCCCAAAGTTTCATCGCAGAAGGCCGAATTGTGTTCCAAGGGCCTCCTTTGGCTTGTCAGAGAAGAGAGGTATATGTGCTGGGTGATCCGGTGTATAATTGAGAAACCTGGAAAAAGGCAGTATTTTCCCCCATTTGAAAGGTAGATAGTGGCGGCCTCAAGGCTGACTGAAAGACAGTGCTGTTACCCGTCTTCTAGTCACTGCTAAGAAGGCCTCAGGGAAGAAAGTGAGTTTTCTCCTATGAATCCAGGTGGTCGCCTGTGCCTTGCTAGGAGTTCACCCCACCGCTTGCCCTAGCTAAAGTGCGAAGTAAACGTGACCCCCAGGCCTCAAGGTAAGCACGAGCGTTTCCTATCAGCAAAGTTTGCTGTGCAGCCATCTCCATGAACCCTGACTCGATAGAGCGCTTTAAATCCTCTACGGCTCTCCGGAGGCCTCAGAGAGACGCGTATGAATTCCCTTCTGAGGGAGAGCGTGGGTGCCGTGAGTCCCCTTTTTGTTTTCCGAGCAACACAGCGCAGAACAGGCTGTTGGGGTCAACCCTTTCTATGCAGAGGGAAAGGCAATGAACTGATCCTCGCTTGCATAGCTTGATTTCTACCGCTGTAAAGCAGCCCCAGGACAACGTTTTTGCCAGTATTACATTCAACGTGGCTCTCCCTCTGTGGAGGCCCTCTGAACTGCACTGAAAGAATCCCTGAGCCTACAGAGCCCCCTGGCAACTCTTACCTGTCATCTCTCTATTGTGACGCAAGGTCCACTGTAGGTCCAGCCTGACAGAAAGAACAGAAAAACCGGTCAACTTGTGAGACTTTTGGACGATCCAAAGTCACCTAGGCCTGACTAAGTCATTAAGCAGGTAATGCTATGCACGGCATGCAAAAGTCCCCGCCTGCAACGAAGTGTGATCATAGAAAGGCCCCGTGTGGCCGAAAGTCTCCAGTAGACAGTCAGTGAGTGATGGTAATTGCGCTGTGGGGTCAAGTTGGAAACTGGAGCATGTGAGAGAAGCCCGACTCTCCCCCTTTGGAAACAACTTCGATGCAGCTTCCAAGCTGCCTGAACACCACACCACCAGGACACTGTTCACTGCACAGATGCCTCTGAGGAGCAGTGAGCTTTTGCCAAAAAACCGAACGCTTGCGCTTCCTTCCTGGGAGCTCAGCCCAGAGCATACTCTAGCCTAAGTGCCAACTAAATGTGACCTCTAGTCTCGAGGTAAGGTGCACATTTTCCCTTTACCAGAGGCAGGGGTGCACCAGTTTCCAGGAAGGCTTAGTCAATGGACGGCTTTAGCTTTAGTGTGCCTCACAGCGCTCAAGCCTCTCACGGGGGCATTTCTTTCCAAGGAAGTGCACCGTGTACCAGAAGCCTTCTGAGCACAATCAAGGGATACACGGCTCTGGGACCATCCCTCAGTATGCAGGTGAAAGGGCCGGCAACTAATCTGTTCTCTATGGCTAGCGTTCCACAGCTTTGAAACAGCCCCAGGAGCACGGTTCTTGGGTCGGCTTTCTTTCCATGCGTGTCTGCCACGTTGAGGACACCTAAGCTGCCCTGAAAGAAACCACCGGGGCTCCAATCCACTTTGGGGTCTCCTGCTCGACGTCTCTCTAAGTGAGGCAGAAAGTAGACTTTAGGTCCAGCCAGAAATAAAGTAGAAATTGACCGTGAGCCTTGCTAGGCATTTGGAACATGCAAAGTCACCTCGGCCTCCTGAGGGCATTTAGAGGATTATGCCATTCAGCACATGCAGAACACACTGCATCCCAAAGTTTCATCGCAGAAGGCCGAATTGTGTTCCAAGGGCCTCCTTTGGCTTGTCAGAGAAGAGAGGTATATGTGCTGGGTGATCCGGTGTATAATTGAGAAGCCTGGAAAAAGGCAGTATTTTCCCCCATTTGAAAGGTACATAGTGGCGGCCTCAAGGCTGACTGAAAGTCAGTGCTGTTACCCGTCTTCTAGTCACTGCTAAGAATGCCTCAGGGAAGAAAGTGAGTTTTCTCCTATGAATCCTGGTGGTCGCCTGTGCCTTGCTAGGAGTTCACCCCACCGCTTGCCCTAGCTAAAGTGCGAAGTAAACGTGACCCCCAGGCCTCAAGGTAAGCACGAGCGTTTCCTATCAGCAAAGTTTGCTGTGCAGCCATCTCCATGAACCCTGACTCGATAGAGTGCTTTAAATCCTCTACGGCTCTCCGGAGGCCTCAGAGAGACGCGTATGAATTCCCTTCTGAGGGAGAGCCTGGGTGCCGTGAGTCCCCTTTTTGTTTTCCGAGCAACAGAGCGCAAAACAGGCTGTTGGGTTCAACCCTTTCTATGCAGAGGGAAGGGCAATGAACTGATCCTCGCTTGCATAGCTTGATTTCTACCGCTGTAAAGCAGCCCCAGGACAACGTTTTTGCCAGTATTACATTCAACGTGGCTCTCCCTCTGTGGAGGCCCTCTGAACTGCACTGAAAGAATCCCTGAGCCTACAGAGCCCCCTGGCAACTCTTACCTGTCATCTCTCTATAGTGACGCAAGGTCCACTGTAGGTCCAGCCTGACAGAAAGAACAGAAAAACCGGTCAACTTGTGAGACTTTTGGACGATCCAAAGTCACCTAGGCCTGACTAAGTCATTAAGCAGGTAATGCTATGCACGGCATGCAAAACTCCCCGCCTGCAACGAAGTGTGATCATAGAAAGGCCCTGTGTGGCCGAAAGTCTCCAGTAGACAGTCAGTGAGTGATGGTAATTGCGCTGTGGTGTCAAGTTGGAAACTGGAGCATGTGAGAGAAGCCCGACTCTCCCCCTTTGGAAAGCAACTTCGATGCAGCTTCCAAGCTGCCTGAACACCACACCACCAGGACACTGTTCACTGCACAGATGCCTCTGAGGAACAGTGAGCTTTTGCCAAAGAAACCAAACGCTTGCGCTTCCTTCTTGGGAGCTCAGCCCAGAGCATACTGTAGCTAAAGTGCCAACTAAATGTGACCTCTAGTCTCGAGGTAAGGTGCACATTTTCCCTTTACCAGAGGCAGGGGTGCACCAGTTTCCAGGAAGGCTTAGTCAATGGACGGCTTTAGCTTTAGTGTGCCTCACAGCGCTCAAGCCTCTCACGGGGGCATTTCTTTTCAAGGAAGTGCACCGTGTACCCGAAGCCTTCTGAGCACAATCAAGGGATACACGGCTCTGGGACCATCCCTCACTATGCAGGTGAAAGGGCCGGCAACTAATCTGTTCTCTATGGCTAGCGTTCCACAGCTTTGAAACAGCCCCAGGAGCACGGTTCTTGGGTCGGCTTTCTTTCCATGCGGGTCTGCCACGTTGAGGACACCTAAGCTGCCCTGAAAGAAACCACCGGGGCTCCAATCCACTTTGGGGTCTCCTGCTCGACGTCTCTCTAAGTGAGGCAGAAAGTAGACTTTAGGTCCAGCCAGAAATAAAGTAGAAATTGACCGTGAGCCTTGCTAGGCATTTGGAACATGCAAAGTCACCTAGGCCTCCTGAGGGCATTTAGAGGATTATGCCATTCAGCACATGCAGAACACACTGCATCCCAAAGTTTCATCGCAGAAGGCCGAATTGTGTTCCAAGGGCCTCCTTTGGCTTGTCAGAGAAGAGAGGTATATGTGCTGGGTGATCCGGTGTATAATTGAGAAGCCTGGAAAAAGGCAGTATTTTCCCCCATTTGAAAGGTACATAGTGGCGGCCTCAAGGCTGACTGAAAGACAGTGCTGTTACCCGTCTTCTAGTCACTGCTAAGAAGGCCTCAGGGAAGAAAGTGAGTTTTCTCCTATGAATCCAGGTGGTCGCCTGTGCCTTGCTAGGAGTTCACCCCACCGCTTGCCCTAGCTAAAGTGCGAAGTAAACGTGACCCCCAGGCCTCAAGGTAAGCACGAGCGTTTCCTATCAGCAAAGTTTGCTGTGCAGCCATCTCCATGAACCCTGACTCGATAGAGTGCTTTAAATCCTCTACGGCTCTCCGGAGGCCTCAGAGAGACGCGTATGAATTCCCTTCTGAGGGAGAGCGTGGGTGCCATGAGTCCCCTTTTTGTTTTCCGAGCAACACAGCGCAGAACAGGCTGTTGGGTTCAACCCTTGCTATGCAGAGGGAAAGGCAATGAACTGATCCTCGCTTGCATAGCTTGATTTCTACCGCTGTAAAGCAGCCGCAGGACAACGTTTTTGCCAGTATTACATTCAACGTGGCTCTCCCTCTGTGGAGGCCCTCTGAACTGCACTGAAAGAATCCCTGAGCCTACAGAGCCCCCTGGCAACTCTTACCTGTCATCTCTCAAATGTGACGCAAGGACCACTGTAGGTCCAGCCTGACAGAAAGAACAGAAAAAGCGGTCAACTTGTGAGACTTTTGGACGATCCAAAGTCACCTAGGCCTGACTAAGTCATTAAGCAGGTAATGCTATGCACGGCATGCAAAAGTCACCGCCTGCAACGAAGTGTGATCATAGAAAGGCCCCGTGTGGCCGAAAGTCTCCAGTAGACAGTCAGTGAGTGATGGTAATTGCGCCGTGGGGTCAAGTTGGAAACTGGAGCATGTGAGAGAAGCCCGACTCTCCCCCTTTGGAAACAACTTCGATGCAGCTTCCAAGCTGCCTGAACACCACACCACCAGGACACTGTTCACTGCACAGATGCCTCTGAGGAGCAGTGAGCTTTTGCCAAAGAAACCGAACGCTTGCGCTTCCTTCCTGGGAGCTCAGCCCAGAGCATACTCTAGCCTAAGTGCCAACTAAATGTGACCTCTAGTCTCGAGGTAAGGTGCACATTTTCCCTTTACCAGAGGCAGGGGTGCACCAGTTTCCAGGAAGGCTTAGTCAATGGACGGCTTTAGCTTTAGTGTGCCTCACAGCGCTCAAGCCTCTCACGGGGGCATTTCTTTCCAAGGAAGTGCACCGTGTACCAGAAGCCTTCTGAGCACAATCAAGGGATACACGGCTCTGGGACCATCCCTCACTATGCAGGTGAAAGGGCTGGCAACTAATCTGTTCTCTATGGCTAGCGTTCCACAGCTTTGAAACAGCCCCAGGAGCACGGTTCTTGGGCCGGCTTTCTTTCCATGCGGGTCTGCCACGTTGAGGACACCTAAGCTGCCCTGAAAGAAACCACCGGGGCTCCAATCCACTTTGGGGTCTCCTGCTCGACGTCTCTCTAAGTGAGGCAGAAAGTAGACTTTAGGTCCAGCCAGAAATAAAGTAGAAATTGACCGTGAGCCTTGCTAGGCATTTGGAACATGCAAAGTCACCTAGGCCTCCTGAGGGCATTTAGAGGATTATGCCATTCAGCACATGCAGAACACACTGCATCCCAAAGTTTCATCGCAGAAGGCCGAATTGTGTTCCAAGGGCCTCCTTTGGCTTGTCAGAGAAGAGAGGTATATGTGCTGGGTGATCCGGTGTATAATTGAGAAACCTGGAAAAAGGCAGTATTTTCCCCCATTTGAAAGGTAGATAGTGGCGGCCTCAAGGCTGACTGAAAGACAGTGCTGTTACCCGTCTTCTAGTCACTGCTAAGAAGGCCTCAGGGAAGAAAGTGAGTTTTCTCCTATGAATCCAGGTGGTCGCCTGTGCCTTGCTAGGAGTTCACCCCACCGCTTGCCCTAGCTAAAGTGCGAAGTAAACGTGACCCCCAGGCCTCAAGGTAAGCACGAGCGTTTCCTATCAGCAAAGTTTGCTGTGCAGCCATCTCCATGAACCCTGACTCGATAGAGCGCTTTAAATCCTCTACGGCTCTCCGGAGGCCTCAGAGAGACGCGTATGAATTCCCTTCTGAGGGAGAGCCTGGGTGCCGTGAGTCCTTTTTTTGTTTTCCGAGCAACACAGCGCAGAACAGGCTGTTGGGGTCAACCCTTTCTATGCAGAGGGAAAGGCAATGAACTGATCCTCGCTTGCATAGCTTGATTTCTACCGCTGTAAAGCAGCCCCAGGACAACGTTTTTGCCAGTATTACATTCAACGTGGCTCTCCCTCTGTGGAGGCCCTCTGAACTGCACTGAAAGAATCCCTGAGCCTACAGAGCCCCCTGGCAACTCTTACCTGTCATCTCTCTATTGTGACGCAAGGTCCACTGTAGGTCCAGCCTGACAGAAAGAACAGAAAAACCGGTCAACTTGTGAGACTTTTGGACGATCCAAAGTCACCTAGGCCTGACTAAGTCATTAAGCAGGTAATGCTATGCACGGCATGCAAAAGTCCCCGCCTGCAACGAAGTGTGATCATAGAAAGGCCCCGTGTGGCCGAACGTCTCCAGTAGACAGTCAGTGAGTGATGGTAATTGCGCTGTGGGGTCAAGTTGGAAACTGGAGCATGTGAGAGAAGCCCGACTCTCCCCCTTTGGAAAGCAACTTCGATGCAGCTTCCAAGCTGCCTGAACACCACACCACCAGGACACTGTTCACTGCACAGATGCCTCTGAGGAGCAGTGAGCTTTTGCCAAAGAAACCAAACGCTTGCGCTTCCTTCCTGGGAGCTCAGCCCAGAGCATACTGTAGCTAAAGTGCCAACTAAATGTGACCTCTAGTCTCGAGGTAAGGTGCACATTTTCCCTTTACCAGAGGCAGGGGTGCACCAGTTTCCAGGAAGGCTTAGTCAATGGACGGCTTTAGCTTTAGTGTGCCTCACAGCGCTCAAGCCTCTCACGGGGGCATTTCTTTCCAAGGAAGTGCACCGTGTACAAGAAGCCTTCTGAGCACAATCAAGGGATACACGGCTCTGGGACCATCCCTCACTATGCAGGTGAAAGGGCCGGCAACTAATCTGTTCTCTATGGCTAGCGTTCCACAGCTTTGAAACAGCCCCAGGAGCACGGTTCTTGGGTCGGCTTTCTTTCCATGCGGGTCTGCCACGTTGAGGACACCTAAGCTGCCCTGAAAGAAACCACCGGGGCTCCAATCCACTTTGGGGTCTCCTGCTCGACGTCTCTCTAAGTGAGGCAGAAAGTAGACTTTAGGTCCAGCCAGAAATAAAGTAGAAATTGACCGTGAGCCTTGCTAGGCATTTGGAACATGCAAAGTCACCTAGGCCTCCTGAGGGCATTTAGAGGATTATGCCATTCAGCACATGCAGAACACACTGCATCCCAAAGTTTCATCGCAGAAGGCCGAATTGTGTTCCAAGGGCCTCCTTTGGCTTGTCAGAGAAGAGAGGTATATGTGCTGGGTGATCCGGTGTATAATTGAGAAACCTGGAAAAAGGCAGTATTTTCCCCCATTTGAAAGGTACATAGTGGCGGCCTCAAGGCTGACTGAAAGACAGTGCTGTTACCCGTCTTCTAGTCACTGCTAAGAAGGCCTCAGGGAAGAAAGTGAGTTTTCTCCTATGAATCCAGGTGGTCGCCTGTGCCTTGCTAGGAGTTCACCCCACCGCTTGCCCTAGCTAAAGTGCGAAGTAAACGTGACCCCCAGGCCTCAAGGTAAGCACGAGCGTTTCCTATCAGCAAAGTTTGCTGTGCAGCCATCTCCATGAACCCTGACTCGATAGAGCGCTTTAAATCCTCTACGGCTCTCCGGAGGCCTCAGAGAGACGCGTATGAATTCCCTTCTGAGGGAGAGCCTGGGTGCCGTGAGTCCTTTTTTTGTTTTCCGAGCAACACAGCGCAGAACAGGCTGTTGGGGTCAACCCTTTCTATGCAGAGGGAAGGGCAATGAACTGATCCTCGCTTGCATAGCTTGATTTCTACCGCTGTAAAGCAGCCCCAAGACAACGTTTTTGCCAGTATTACATTCAACGTGGCTCTCCCTCTGTGGAGGCCCTCTGAACTGCACTGAAAGAATCCCTGAGCCTACAGAGCCCCCTGGCAACTCTTACCTGTCATCTCTCTATAGTGACGCAAGGTCCACTGTAGGTCCAGCCTGACAGAAAGAACAGAAAAACCGGTCAACTTGTGAGACTTTGGACGATCCAAAGCCACCTAGGCCTGACTAAGTCATTAAGCAGGTAATGCTATGCACGGCATGCAAAAGTCCCCGCCTGCAACGAAGTGTGATCATAGAAAGGCCCCGTGTGGCCGAAAGTCTCCAGTAGACAGTCAGTGAGTGATGGTAATTGCGCTGTGGGGTCAAGTTGGAAACTGGAGCATGTGAGAGAAGCCCGACTCTCCCCCTTTGGAAAGCAACTTCGATGCAGCTTCCAAGCTGCCTGAACACCACACCACCAGGACACTGTTCACTGCACAGATGCCTCTGAGGAGCAGTGAGCTTTTGCCAAAGAAACCAAACGCTTGCGCTTCCTTCCTGGGAGCTCAGCCCAGAGCATACTGTAGCTAAAGTGCCAACTAAATGTGACCTCTAGTCTCGAGGTAAGGTGCACATTTTCCCTTTACCAGAGGCAGGGGTGCACCAGTTTCCAGGAAGGCTTAGTCAATGGACGGCTTTAGCTTTAGTGTGCCTCACAGCGCTCAAGCCTCTCACGGGGGCATTTCTTTCCAAGGAAGTGCACCGTGTACCAGAAGCCTTCTGAGCACAATCAAGGGATACACGGCTCTGGGACCATCCCTCACTATGCAGGTGAAAGGGCCGGCAACTAATCTGTTCTCTATGGCTAGCGTTCCACAGCTTTGAAACAGCCCCAGGAGCACGGTTCTTGGGTCGGCTTTCTTTCCATGCGGGTCTGCCACGTTGAGGACACCTAAGCTGCCCTGAAAGAAACCACCGGGGCTCCAATCCACTTTGGGGTCTCCTGCTCGACGTCTCTCTAAGTGAGGCAGAAAGTAGACTTTAGGTCCAGCCAGAAATAAAGTAGAAATTGACCGTGAGCCTTGCTAGGCATTTGGAACATGCAAAGTCACCTAGGCCTCCTGAGGGCATTTAGAGGATTATGCCATTCAGCACATGCAGAACACACTGCATCCCAAAGTTTCATCGCAGAAGGCCGAATTGTGTTCCAAGGGCCTCCTTTGGCTTGTCAGAGAAGAGAGGTATATGTGCTGGGTGATCCGGTGTATAATTGAGAAACCTGGAAAAAGGCAGTATTTTCCCCCATTTGAAAGGTACATAGTGGCGGCCTCAAGGCTGACTGAAAGACAGTGCTGTTACCCGTCTTCTAGTCACTGCTAAGAAGGCCTCAGGGAAGAAAGTGAGTTTTCTCCTATGAATCCAGGTGGTCGCCTGTGCCTTGCTAGGAGTTCACCCCACCGCTTGCCCTAGCTAAAGTGCGAAGTAAACGTGACCCCCAGGCCTCAAGGTAAGCACGAGCGTTTCCTATCAGCAAAGTTTGCTGTGCAGCCATCTCCATGAACCCTGACTCGATAGAGCGCTTTAAATCCTCTACGGCTCTCCGGAGGCCTCAGAGAGACGCGTATGAATTCCCTTCTGAGGGAGAGCCTGGGTGCCGTGAGTCCTTTTTTTGTTTTCCGAGCAACACAGCGCAGAACAGGCTGTTGGGGTCAACCCTTTCTATGCAGAGGGAAAGGCAATGAACTGATCCTCGCTTGCATAGCTTGATTTCTACCGCTGTAAAGCAGCCCCAGGACAACGTTTTTGCCAGTATTACATTCAACGTGGCTCTCCCTCTGTGGAGGCCCTCTGAACTGCACTGAAAGAATCCCTGAGCCTACAGAGCCCCCTGGCAACTCTTACCTGTCATCTCTCTATTGTGACGCAAGGTCCACTGTAGTTCCAGCCTGACAGAAAGAACAGAAAAACCGGTCAACTTGTGAGACTTTTGGACGATCCAAAGTCACCTAGGCCTGACTAAGTCATTAAGCAGGTAATGCTATGCACGGCATGCAAAAGTCCCCGCCTGCAACGAAGTGTGATCATAGAAAGGCCCCGTGTGGCCGAAAGTCTCCAGTAGACAGTCAGTGAGTGATGGTAATTGCGCTGTGGGGTCAAGTTGGAAACTGGAGCATGTGAGAGAAGCCCGACTCTCCCCCTTTGGAAAGCAACTTCGATGCAGCTTCCAAGCTGCCTGAACACCACACCACCAGGACACTGTTCACTGCACAGATGCCTCTGAGGAGCAGTGAGCTTTTGCCAAAGAATCCAAACGCTTGCGCTTCCTTCCTGGGAGCTCAGCCCAGAGCATACTGTAGCTAAAGTGCCAACTAAATGTGACCTCTAGTCTCGAGGTAAGGTGCACATTTTCCCTTTACCAGAGGCAGGGGTGCACCAGTTTCCAGGAAGGCTTAGTCAATGGACGGCTTTAGCTTTAGTGTGCCTCACAGCGCTCAAGCCTCTCACGGGGGCATTTCTTTCCAAGGAAGTGCACCGTGTACCAGAAGCCTTCTGAGCACAATCAAGGGATACACGGCTCTGGGACCATCCCTCACTATGCAGGTGAAAGGGCCGGCAACTAATCTGTTCTCTATGGCTAGCGTTCCACAGCTTTGAAACAGCCCCAGGAGCACGGTTCTTGGGCCGGCTTTCTTTCCATGCGGGTCTGCCACGTTGAGGACACCTAAGCTGCCCTGAAAGAAACCACCGGGGCTCCAATCCACTTTGGGGTCTCCTGCTCGACGTCTCTCTAAGTGAGGCAGAAAGTAGACTTTAGGTCCAGCCAGAAATAAAGTAGAAATTGACCGTGAGCCTTGCTAGGCATTTGGAACATGCAAAGTCACCTAGGCCTCCTGAGGGCATTTAGAGGATTATGCCATTCAGCACATGCAGAACACACTGCATCCCAAAGTTTCATCGCAGAAGGCCGAATTGTGTTCCAAGGGCCTCCTTTGGCTTGTCAGAGAAGAGAGGTATATGTGCTGGGTGATCCGGTGTATAATTGAGAAGCCTGGAAAAAGGCAGTATTTTCCCCCATTTGAAAGGTACATAGTGGCGGCCTCAAGGCTGACTGAAAGACAGTGCTGTTACCCGTCTTCTAGTCACTGCTAAGAAGGCCTCAGGGAAGAAAGTGAGTTTTCTCCTATGAATCCAGGTGGTCGCCTGTGCCTTGCTAGGAGTTCACCCCACCGCTTGCCCTAGCTAAAGTGCGATGGAAACGTGACCCCCAGACCTCAAGGTAAGCACGAGCGTTTCCTATCAGCAAAGTTTGCTGTGCAGCCATCTCCATGATCCCTGACTCGATAGAGTGCTTTAAATCCTCTACGGCTCTCCGGAGGCCTCAGAGAGACGCATATGAATTCCCTTCTGAGGGAGAGCGTGGGTGCCGTGAGTCCCCTTTTTGTTTTCCGAGCAACACAGCGCAGAACAGGCTGTTGGGGTCAACCCTTTCTATGCAGAGGGAAGGGCAATGAACTGATCCTCGCTTGCATAGCTTGATTTCTACCGCTGTAAAGCAGCCCCAGGACAACGTTTTTGCCAGTATTACATTCAACGTGGCTCTCCCTCTGTGGAGGCCCTCTGAACTGCACTGAAAGAATCCCTGAGCCTACAGTGCCCCCTGGCAACTCTTACCTGTCATCTCTCTATTGTGACGCAAGGACCACTGTAGGTCCAGCCTGACAGAAAGAACAGAAAAACCGGTCAACTTGTGAGACTTTGGACGATCCAAAGCCACCTAGGCATGACTAAGTCATTAAGCAGGTAATGCTATGCACGGCATGCAAAACTCCCCGCCTGCAACGAAGTGTGATCATAGAAAGGCCCCGTGTGGCCGAAAGTCTCCAGTAGACAGTCAGTGAGTGATGGTAATTGCGCTGTGGGGACAAGTTGGAAACTGGAGCATGTGAGAGAAGCCCGACTCTCCCCCTTTGGAAAGCAACTTCGATGCAGCTTCCAAGCTGCCTGAACACCACACCACCAGGACACTGTTCACTGCACAGATGCCTCTGAGGAGCAGTGAGCTTTTGCCAAAGAAACCAAACGCTTGCGCTTCCTTCCTGGGAGCTCAGCCCAGAGCATACTGTAGCTAAAGTGCCAACTAAATGTGACCTCTAGTCTCGAGGTAAGGTGCACATTTTCCCTTTACCAGAGGCAGGGGTGCACCAGTTTCCAGGAAGGCTTAGTCAATGGACGGCTTTAGCTTTAGTGTGCCTCACAGCGCTCAAGCCTCTCACGGGGGCATTTCTTTCCAAGGAAGTGCACCGTGTACCAGAAGCCTTCTGAGCACAATCAAGGGGTACACGGCTCTGGGACCATCCCTCACTATGCAGGTGAAAGGGCCGGCAACTAATCTGTTCTCTATGGCTAGCGTTCCACAGCTTTGAAACAGCCCCAGGAGCACGGTTCTTGGGTCGGCTTTCTTTCCATGCGGGTCTGCCACGTTGAGGACACCTAAGCTGCCCTGAAAGAAACCACCGGGGCTCCAATCCACTTTGGGGTCTCCTGCTCGACGTCTCTCTAAGTGAGGCAGAAAGTAGACTTTAGGTCCAGCCCGAAATAAAGTAGAGATTGACCGTGAACCTTGCCAGGCATTTGGAACATGCAAAGTCACCTCGGCCTCCTGAGGGCATTTAGAGGATTATGCCATTCAGCACATGCAGAACACACTGCATCCCAAAGTTTCATCGCAGAAGGCCGAATTGTGTTCCAAGGGCCTCCTTTGGCTTGTCAGAGAAGAGAGGTATATGTGCTGGGTGATCCGGTGTATAATTGAGAAGCCTGGAAAAAGGCAGTATTTTCCCCCATTTGAAAGGTACATAGTGGCGGCCTCAAGGCTGACTGAAAGACAGTGCTGTTACCCGTCTTCTAGTCACTGCTAAGAAGGCCTCAGGGAAGAAAGTGAGTTTTCTCCTATGAATCCAGGTGGTCGCCTGTGCCTTGCTAGGAGTTCACCCCACCGCTTGCCCTAGCTAAAGTGCGAAGTAAACGTGACCCCCAGGCCTCAAGGTAAGCACGAGCGTTTCCTATCAGCAAAGTTTGCTGTGCAGCCATCTCCATGAACCCTGACTCGATAGAGCGCTTTAAATCCTCTACGGCTCTCCGGAGGCCTCAGAGAGACGCGTATGAATTCCCTTCTGAGGGAGAGCCTGGGTGCCGTGAGTCCTTTTTTTGTTTTCCGAGCAACACAGCGCAGAACAGGCTGTTGGGGTCAACCCTTTCTATGCAGAGGGAAAGGCAATGAACTGATCCTCGCTTGCATAGCTTGATTTCTACCGCTGTAAAGCAGCCCCAGGACAACGTTTTTGCCAGTATTACATTCAACGTGGCTCTCCCTCTGTGGAGGCCCTCTGAACTGCACTGAAAGAATCCCTGAGCCTACAGAGCCCCCTGGCAACTCTTACCTGTCATCTCTCTATTGTGACGCAAGGTCCACTGTAGGTCCAGCCTGACAGAAAGAACAGAAAAACCGGTCAACTTGTGAGACTTTTGGACGATCCAAAGTCACCTAGGCCTGACTAAGTCATTAAGCAGGTAATGCTATGCACGGCATGCAAAACTCCCCGCCTGCAACGAAGTGTGATCATAGAAAGGCCCCGTGTGGCCGAAAGTCTCCAGTAGACAGTCAGTGAGTGATGGTAATTGCGCTGTGGGGTCAAGTTGGAAACTGGAGCATGTGAGAGAAGCCCGACTCTCCCCCTTTGGAAACAACTTCGATGCAGCTTCCAAGCTGCCTGAACACCACACCACCAGGACACTGTTCACTGCACAGATGCCTCTGAGGAGCAGTGAGCTTTTGCCAAAAAACCGAACGCTTGCGCTTCCTTCCTGGGAGCTCAGCCCAGAGCATACTCTAGCCTAAGTGCCAACTAAATGTGACCTCTAGTCTCGAGGTAAGGTGCACATTTTCCCTTTACCAGAGGCAGGGGTGCACCAGTTTCCAGGAAGGCTTAGTCAATGGACGGCTTTAGCTTTAGTGTGCCTCACAGCGCTCAAGCCTCTCACGGGGGCATTTCTTTCCAAGGAAGTGCACCGTGTACCAGAAGCCTTCTGAGCACAATCAAGGGATACACGGCTCTGGGACCATCCCTCACTATGCAGGTGAAAGGGCCGGCAACTAATCTGTTCTCTATGGCTAGCGTTCCACAGCTTTGAAACAGCCCCAGGAGCACGGTTCTTGGGTCGGCTTTCTTTCCATGCGTGTCTGCCACGTTGAGGACACCTAAGCTGCCCTGAAAGAAACCACCGGGGCTCCAATCCACTTTGGGGTCTCCTGCTCGACGTCTCTCTAAGTGAGGCAGAAAGTAGACTTTAGGTCCAGCCCGAAATAAAGTAGAGATTGACCGTGAGCCTTGCTAGGCATTTGGAACATGCAAAGTCACCTCGGCCTCCTGAGGGCATTTAGAGGATTATGCCATTCAGCACATGCAGAACACACTGCATCCCAAAGTTTCATCGCAGAAGGCCGAATTGTGTTCCAAGGGCCTCCTTTGGCTTGTCAGAGAAGAGAGGTATATGTGCTGGGTGATCCGGTGTATAATTGAGAAGCCTGGAAAAAGGCAGTATTTTCCCCCATTTGAAAGTTACATAGTGGCGGCCTCAAGGCTGACTGAAAGACAGTGCTGTTACCCGTCTTCTAGTCACTGCTAAGAATGCCTCAGGGAAGAAAGTGAGTTTTCTCCTATGAATCCTGGTGGTCGCCTGTGCCTTGCTAGGAGTTCACCCCACCGCTTGCCCTAGCTAAAGTGCGAAGTAAACGTGACCCCCAGGCCTCAAGGTAAGCACGAGCGTTTCCTATCAGCAAAGTTTGCTGTGCAGCCATCTCCATGAACCCTGACTCGATAGAGTGCTTTAAATCCTCTACGGCTCGCCGGAGGCCTCAGAGAGACGCGTATGAATTCCCTTCTGAGGGAGAGCCTGGGTGCCGTGAGTCCCCTTTTTGTTTTCCGAGCAACAGAGCGCAGAACAGGCTGTTGGGTTCAACCCTTTCTATGCAGAGGGAAAGGCAATGAACTGATCCTCGCTTGCATAGCTTGATTTCTACCGCTGTAAAGCAGCCCCAGGACAACGTTTTTGCCAGTATTACATTCAACGTGGCTCTCCCTCTGTGGAGGCCCTCTGAACTGCACTGAAAGAATCCCTGAGCCTACAGAGCCCCCTGGCAACTCTTACCTGTCATCTCTCTATAGTGACGCAAGGTCCACTGTAGGTCCAGCCTGACAGAAAGAACAGAAAAACCGGTCAACTTGTGAGACTTTTGGACGATCCAAAGTCACCTAGGCCTGACTAAGTCATTAAGCAGGTAATGCTATGCACGGCATGCAAAACTCCCCGCCAGCAACGAAGTGTGATCATAGAAAGGCCCCGTGTGGCCGAAAGTCTCCAGTAGACAGTCAGTGAGTGATGGTAATTGCGCTGTGGGGTCAAGTTGGAAACTGGAGCATGTGAGAGAAGCCCGACTCTCCCCCTTTGGAAAGCAACTTCGATGCAGCTTCCAAGCTGCCTGAACACCACACCACCAGGACACTGTTCACTGCACAGATGCCTCTGAGGAACAGTGAGCTTTTGCCAAAGAAACCAAACGCTTGCGCTTCCTTCTTGGGAGCTCAGCCCAGAGCATACTGTAGCTAAAGTGCCAACTAAATGTGACCTCTAGTCTCGAGGTAAGGTGCACATTTTCCCTTTACCAGAGGCAGGGGTGCACCAGTTTCCAGGAAGGCTTAGTCAATGGACGGCTTTAGCTTTAGTGTGCCTCACAGCGCTCAAGCCTCTCACGGGGGCATTTCTTTTCAAGGAAGTGCACCGTGTACCCGAAGCCTTATGAGCACAATCAAGGGATACACGGCTCTGGGACCATCCCTCACTATGCAGGTGAAAGGGCCGGCAACTAATCTGTTCTCTATGGCTAGCGTTCCACAGCTTTGAAACAGCCCCAGGAGCACGGTTCTTGGGCCGGCTTTCTTTCCATGCGGGTCTGCCACGTTGAGGACACCTAAGCTGCCCTGAAAGAAACCACCGGGGCTCCAATCCACTTTGGGGTCTCCTGCTCGACGTCTCTCTAAGTGAGGCAGAAAGTAGACTTTAGGTCCAGCCAGAAATAAAGTAGAGATTGACCGTGAGCCTTGCTAGGCATTTAGAACATGCAAAGTCACCTAGGCCTCCTGAGGGCATTTAGAGGATTATGCCATTCAGCACATGCAGAACACACTGCATCCCAAAGTTTCATCGCAGAAGGCCGAATTGTGTTCCAAGGGCCTCCTTTGGCTTGTCAGAGAAGAGAGGTATATGTGCTGGGTGATCCGGTGTATAATTGAGAAGCCTGGAAAAAGGCAGTATTTTCCCCCATTTGAAAGGTACATAGTGGCGGCCTCAAGGCTGACTGAAAGACAGTGCTGTTACCCGTCTTCTAGTCACTGCTAAGAATGCCTCAGGGAAGAAAGTGAGTTTTCTCCTATGAATCCAGGTGGTTGCCTGTGCCTTGCTAGGAGTTCACACCACCGCTTGCCCTAGCTAAAGTGCGAAGTAAACGTGACCCCAAGGCCTCAAGGTAAGCACGAGCGTTTCCTATCAGCAAAGTTTGCTGTGCAGCCATCTCCATGAACCCTGACTCGATAGAGTGCTTTAAATCCTCTACGGCTCCCCGGAGGCCTCAGAGAGACGCGTATGAATTCCCTTCTGAGGGAGAGCCTGGGTGCCGTGAGTCCCCTTTTTGTTTTCCGAGCAACACAGCGCAGAACAGGCTGTTGGGGTCAACCCTTTCTATGCAGAGGGAAAGGCAATGAACTGATCCTCGCTTGCATAGCTTGATTTCTACCGCTGTAAAGCAGCCCCAGGACAACGTTTTTGCCAGTATTACATTCAACGTGGCTCTCCCTCTGTGGAGGCCCTCTGAACTGCACTGAAAGAATCCCTGAGCCTACAGAGCCCCCTGGCAACTCTTACCTGTCATCTCTCTATTGTGACGCAAGGTCCACTGTAGGTCCAGCCTGACAGAAAGAACAGAAAAACCGGTCAACTTGTGAGACTTTTGGATGATCCAATGTCACCTAGGCCTGACTAAGTCATTAAGCAGGTAATGCTATGCACGGCATGCAAAAGTCCCCGCCTGCAACGAAGTGTGATCATAGAAAGGCCCCGTGTGGCCGAACGTCTCCAGTAGACAGTCAGTGAGTGATGGTAATTGCGCTGTGGGGTCAAGTTGGAAACTGGAGCATGTGAGAGAAGCCCGACTCTCCCCCTTTGGAAAGCAACTTCGATGCAGCTTCCAAGCTGCCTGAACACCACACCACCAGGACACTGTTCACTGCACAGATGCCTCTGAGGAGCAGTGAGCTTTTGCCAAAGAAACCAAACGCTTGCGCTTCCTTCCTGGGAGCTCAGCCCAGAGCATACTCTAGTCTAAGTGCCAACTAAATGTGACCTCTAGTCTCGAGGTAAGGTGCACATTTTCCCTTTACCAGAGGCAGGGGTGCACCAGTTTCCAGGAAGGCTTAGTCAATGGACGGCTTTAGCCTTAGTGTGCCTCACAGCGCTCAAGCCTCTCACGGGGGCATTTCTTTCCAAGGAAGTGCACCGTGTACCAGAAGCCTTCTGAGCACAATCAAGGGATACACGGCTCTGGGACCATCCCTCACTATGCAGGTGAAAGGGCCGGCAACTAATCTGTTCTCTATGGCTAGCGTTCCACAGCTTTGAAACAGCCCCAGGAGCACGGTTCTTGGGCCGGCTTTCTTTCCATGCGGGTCTGCCACGTTGAGGACACCTAAGCTGCCCTGAAAGAAACCACCGG
Source organism: Mesoplodon bidens (assembly GCF_964165515.1). Classification (NCBI taxonomy): domain Eukaryota; kingdom Metazoa; phylum Chordata; class Mammalia; order Artiodactyla; family Ziphiidae; genus Mesoplodon; species Mesoplodon bidens. Next base: position 1,529,143 of record NW_027672444.1, on the reverse strand, counting down.
GGCTCCAATCCACTTTGGGGTCTCCTGCTCGACGTCTCTCTAAGTGAGGCAGAAAGTAGACTTTAGGTCCAGCCAGAAATAAAGTAGAGATTGACCGTGAGCCTTGCTAGGCATTTAGAACATGCAAAGTCACCTAGGCCTCCTGAGGGCATTTAGAGGATTATGCCATTCAGCACATGCAGAACACACTGCATCCCAAAGTTTCATCGCAGAAGGCCGAATTGTGTTCCAAGGGCCTCCTTTGGCTTGTCAGAGAAGAGAGGTATATGTGCTGGGTGATCCGGTGTATAATTGAGAAGCCTGGAAAAAGGCAGTATTTTCCCCCATTTGAAAGGTACATAGTGGCGGCCTCAAGGCTGACTGAAAGACAGTGCTGTTACCCGTCTTCTAGTCACTGCTAAGAAGGCCTCAGGGAAGAAAGTGAGTTTTCTCCTATGAATCCAGGTGGTCGCCTGTGCCTTGCTAGGAGTTCACCCCACCGCTTGCCCTAGCTAAAGTGCGAAGTAAACGTGACCCCCAGGCCTCAAGGTAAGCACGAGCGTTTCCTATCAGCAAAGTTTGCTGTGCAGCCATCTCCATGAAGCCTGACTCGATAGAGTGCTTTAAATCCTCTACGGCTCTCCGGAGGCCTCAGAGAGACGCGTATGAATTCCCTTCTGAGGGAGAGCGTGGGTGCCATGAGTCCCCTTTTTGTTTTCCGAGCAACACAGCGCAGAACAGGCTGTTGGGGTCAACCCTTTCTATGCAGAGGGAAGGGCAATGAACTGATCCTCGCTTGCATAGCTTGATTTCTACCGCTGTAAAGCAGCCCCAGGACAACGTTTTTGCCAGTATTACATTCAACGTGGCTCTCCCTCTGTGGAGGCCCTCTGAACTGCACTGAAAGAATCCCTGAGCCTACAGTGCCCCCTGGCAACTCTTACCTGTCATCTCTCTATTAGACGCATGGACCACTGTAGGTCCAGCCTGACAGAAAGAACAGAAAAACCGGTCAACTTGTGAGACTTTGGACGATCCAAAGCCACCTAGGCCTGACTAAGTCATTAAGCAGGTAATGCTATGCACGGCATGCAAAAGTCCCCGCCTGCAACGAAGTGTGATCATAGAAAGGCCCCGTGTGGCCGAAAGTCTCCAGTAGACAGTCAGTGAGTGATGGTAATTGCGCTGTGGGGTCAAGTTGGAAACTGGAGCATGTGAGAGAAGCCCGACTCTCCCCCTTTGGAAACAACTTCGATGCAGCTTCCAAGCTGCCTGAACACCACACCACCAGGACACTGTTCACTGCACAGATGCCTCTGAGGAGCAGTGAGCTTTTGCCAAAAAACCGAACGCTTGCGCTTCCTTCCTGGGAGCTCAGCCCAGAGCATACTCTAGCCTAAGTGCCAACTAAATGTGACCTCTAGTCTCGAGGTAAGGTGCACATTTTCCCTTTACCAGAGGCAGGGGTGCACCAGTTTCCAGGAAGGCTTAGTCAATGGACGGCTTTAGCTTTAGTGTGCCTCACAGCGCTCAAGCCTCTCACGGGGGCATTTCTTTCCAAGGAAGTGCACCGTGTACCAGAAGCCTTCTGAGCACAATCAAGGGATACACGGCTCTGGGACCATCCCTCACTATGCAGGTGAAAGGGCCGGCAACTAATCTGTTCTCTATGGCTAGCGTTCCACAGCTTTGAAACAGCCCCAGGAGCACGGTTCTTGGGCCGGCTTTCTTTCCATGCGGGTCTGCCACGTTGAGGACACCTAAGCTGCCCTGAAAGAAACCACCGGGGCTCCAATCCACTTTGGGGTCTCCTGCTCGACGTCTCTCTAAGTGAGGCAGAAAGTAGACTTTAGGTCCAGCCAGAAATAAAGTAGAAATTGACCGTGAGCCTTGCTAGGCATTTGGAACATGCAAAGTCACCTAGGCCTCCTGAGGGCATTTAGAGGATTATGCCATTCAGCACATGCAGAACACACTGCATCCCAAAGTTTCATCGCAGAAGGCCGAATTGTGTTCCAAGGGCCTCCTTTGGCTTGTCAGAGAAGAGAGGTATATGTGCTGGGTGATCCGGTGTATAATTGAGAAGCCTGGAAAAAGGCAGTATTTTCCCCCATTTGAAAGGTACATAGTGGCGGCCTCAAGGCTGACTGAAAGACAGTGCTGTTACCCGTCTTCTAGTCACTGCTAAGAAGGCCTCAGGGAAGAAAGTGAGTTTTCTCCTATGAATCCAGGTGGTCGCCTGTGCCTTGCTAGGAGTTCACCCCACCGCTTGCCCTAGCTAAAGTGCGAAGTAAACGTGACCCCCAGGCCTCAAGGTAAGCACGAGCGTTTCCTATCAGCAAAGTTTGCTGTGCAGCCATCTCCATGATCCCTGACTCGATAGAGTGCTTTAAATCCTCTACGGCTCTCCGGAGGCCTCAGAGAGACGCATATGAATTCCCTTCTGAGGGAGAGCGTGGGTGCCGTGAGTCCCCTTTTTGTTTTCCGAGCAACACAGCGCAGAACAGGCTGTTGGGGTCAACCCTTTCTATGCAGAGGGAAGGGCAATGAAGTGATCCTCGCTTGCATAGCTTGATTTCTACCGCTGTAAAGCAGCCCCAGGACAACGTTTTTGCCCGTATTACATTCAACGTGGCTCTCCCTCTGTGGAGGCCCTCTGAACTGCACTGAAAGAATCCCTGAGCCTACAGTGCCCCCTGGCAACTCTTACCTGTCATCTCTCTATTGTGACGCAAGGACCACTGTAGGTCCAGCCTGACAGAAAGAACAGAAAAACCGGTCAACTTGTGAGACTTTGGACGATCCAAAGCCACCTAGGCATGACTAAGTCATTAAGCAGGTAATGCTATGCACGGCATGCAAAACTCCCCGCCTGCAACGAAGTGTGATCATAGAAAGGCCCCGTGTGGCCGAAAGTCTCCAGTAGACAGTCAGTGAGTGATGGTAATTGCGCTGTGGGGACAAGTTGGAAACTGGAGCATGTGAGAGAAGCCCGACTCTCCCCCTTTGGAAAGCAACTTCGATGCAGCTTCCAAGCTGCCTGAACACCACACCACCAGGACACTGTTCACTGCACAGATGCCTCTGAGGAGCAGTGAGCTTTTGCCAAAGAAACCAAACGCTTGCGCTTCCTTCCTGGGAGCTCAGCCCAGAGCATACTGTAGCTAAAGTGCCAACTAAATGTGACCTCTAGTCTCGAGGTAAGGTGCACATTTTCCCTTTACCAGAGGCAGGGGTGCACCAGTTTCCAGGAAGGCTTAGTCAATGGACGGCTTTAGCTTTAGTGTGCCTCACAGCGCTCAAGCCTCTCACGGGGGCATTTCTTTCCAAGGAAGTGCACCGTGTACCAGAAGCCTTCTGAGCACAATCAAGGGGTACACGGCTCTGGGACCATCCCTCACTATGCAGGTGAAAGGGCCGGCAACTAATCTGTTCTCTATGGCTAGCGTTCCACAGCTTTGAAACAGCCCCAGGAGCACGGTTCTTGGGTCGGCTTTCTTTCCATGCGGGTCTGCCACGTTGAGGACACCTAAGCTGCCCTGAAAGAAACCACCGGGGCTCCAATCCACTTTGGGGTCTCCTGCTCGACGTCTCTCTAAGTGAGGCAGAAAGTAGACTTTAGGTCCAGCCCGAAATAAAGTAGAGATTGACCGTGAGCCTTGCCAGGCATTTGGAACATGCAAAGTCACCTCGGCCTCCTGAGGGCATTTAGAGGATTATGCCATTCAGCACATGCAGAACACACTGCATCCCAAAGTTTCATCGCAGAAGGCCGAATTGTGTTCCAAGGGCCTCCTTTGGCTTGTCAGAGAAGAGAGGTATATGTGCTGGGTGATCCGGTGTATAATTGAGAAGCCTGGAAAAAGGCAGTATTTTCCCCCATTTGAAAGGTACATAGTGGCGGCCTCAAGGCTGACTGAAAGACAGTGCTGTTACCCGTCTTCTAGTCACTGCTAAGAAGGCCTCAGGGAAGAAAGTGAGTTTTCTCCTATGAATCCAGGTGGTCGCCTGTGCCTTGCTAGGAGTTCACCCCACCGCTTGCCCTAGCTAAAGTGCGAAGTAAACGTGACCCCCAGGCCTCAAGGTAAGCACGAGCGTTTCCTATCAGCAAAGTTTGCTGTGCAGCCATCTCCATGATCCCTGACTCGATAGAGTGCTTTAAATCCTCTACGGCTCTCCGGAGGCCTCAGAGAGACGCATATGAATTCCCTTCTGAGGGAGAGCGTGGGTGCCGTGAGTCCCCTTTTTGTTTTCCGAGCAACACAGCGCAGAACAGGCTGTTGGGGTCAACCCTTTCTATGCAGAGGGAAGGGCAATGAAGTGATCCTCGCTTGCATAGCTTGATTTCTACCGCTGTAAAGCAGCCCCAGGACAACATTTTTGCCAGTATTACATTCAACGTGGCTCTCCCTCTGTGGAGGCCCTCTGAACTGCACTGAAAGAATCCCTGAGCCTACAGTGCCCCCTGGCAACTCTTACCTGTCATCTCTCTATTGTGACGCAAGGACCACTGTAGGTCCAGCCTGACAGAAAGAACAGAAAAACCGGTCAACTTGTGAGACTTTGGACGATCCAAAGCCACCTAGGCATGACTAAGTCATTAAGCAGGTAATGCTATGCACGGCATGCAAAACTCCCCGCCTGCAACGAAGTGTGATCATAGAAAGGCCCCGTGTGGCCGAAAGTCTCCAGTAGACAGTCAGTGAGTGATGGTAATTGCGCTGTGGGGACAAGTTGGAAACTGGAGCATGTGAGAGAAGCCCGACTCTCCCCCTTTGGAAAGCAACTTCGATGCAGCTTCCAAGCTGCCTGAACACCACACCACCAGGACACTGTTCACTGCACAGATGCCTCTGAGGAGCAGTGAGCTTTTGCCAAAGAAACCAAACGCTTGCGCTTCCTTCCTGGGAGCTCAGCCCAGAGCATACTGTAGCTAAAGTGCCAACTAAATGTGACCTCTAGTCTCGAGGTAAGGTGCACATTTTCCCTTTACCAGAGGCAGGGGTGCACCAGTTTCCAGGAAGGCTTAGTCAATGGACGGCTTTAGCTTTAGTGTGCCTCACAGCGCTCAAGCCTCTCACGGGGGCATTTCTTTCCAAGGAAGTGCACCGTGTACCAGAAGCCTTCTGAGCACAATCAAGGGGTACACGGCTCTGGGACCATCCCTCACTATGCAGGTGAAAGGGCCGGCAACTAATCTGTTCTCTATGGCTAGCGTTCCACAGCTTTGAAACAGCCCCAGGAGCACGGTTCTTGGGTCGGCTTTCTTTCCATGCGGGTCTGCCACGTTGAGGACACCTAAGCTGCCCTGAAAGAAACCACCGGGGCTCCAATCCACTTTGGGGTCTCCTGCTCGACGTCTCTCTAAGTGAGGCAGAAAGTAGACTTTAGGTCCAGCCCGAAATAAAGTAGAGATTGACCGTGAGCCTTGCCAGGCATTTGGAACATGCAAAGTCACCTCGGCCTCCTGAGGGCATTTAGAGGATTATGCCATTCAGCACATGCAGAACACACTGCATCCCAAAGTTTCATCGCAGAAGGCCGAATTGTGTTCCAAGGGCCTCCTTTGGCTTGTCAGAGAAGAGAGGTATATGTGCTGGGTGATCCGGTGTATAATTGAGAAGCCTGGAAAAAGGCAGTATTTTCCCCCATTTGAAAGGTACATAGTGGCGGCCTCAAGGCTGACTGAAAGACAGTGCTGTTACCCGTCTTCTAGTCACTGCTAAGAAGGCCTCAGGGAAGAAAGTGAGTTTTCTCCTATGAATCCAGGTGGTCGCCTGTGCCTTGCTAGGAGTTCACCCCACCGCTTGCCCTAGCTAAAGTGCGAAGTAAACGTGACCCCCAGGCCTCAAGGTAAGCACGAGCGTTTCCTATCAGCAAAGTTTGCTGTGCAGCCATCTCCATGAACCCTGACTCGATAGAGCGCTTTAAATCCTCTACGGCTCTCCGGAGGCCTCAGAGAGACGCGTATGAATTCCCTTCTGAGGGAGAGCCTGGGTGCCGTGAGTCCCCTTTTTGTTTTCCGAGCAACACAGCGCAGAACAGGCTGTTGGGGTCAACCCTTTTTATGCAGAGGGAAAGGCAATGAACTGATCCTCGCTTGCATAGCTTGATTTCTACCGCTGTAAAGCAGCCCCAGGACAACGTTTTTGCCAGTATTACATTCAACGTGGCTCTCCCTCTGTGGAGGCCCTCTGAACTGCACTGAAAGAATCCCTGAGCCTACAGAGCCCCCTGGCAACTCTTACCTGTCATCTCTCTATTGTGACGCAAGGTCCACTGTAGGTCCAGCCTGACAGAAAGAACAGAAAAACCGGTCAACTTGTGAGACTTTTGGACGATCCAAAGTCACCTAGGCCTGACTAAGTCATTAAGCAGGTAATGCTATGCACGGCATGCAAAAGTCCCCGCCTGCAACGAAGTGTGATCATAGAAAGGCCCCGTGTGGCCGAAAGTCTCCAGTAGACAGTCAGTGAGTGATGGTAATTGCGCTGTGGGGTCAAGTTGGAAACTGGAGCATGTGAGAGAAGCCCGACTCTCCCCCTTTGGAAACAACTTCGATGCAGCTTCCAAGCTGCCTGAACACCACACCACCAGGACACTGTTCACTGCACAGATGCCTCTGAGGAGCAGTGAGCTTTTGCCAAAAAACCGAACGCTTGCGCTTCCTTCCTGGGAGCTCAGCCCAGAGCATACTCTAGCCTAAGTGCCAACTAAATGTGACCTCTAGTCTCGAGGTAAGGTGCACATTTTCCCTTTACCAGAGGCAGGGGTGCACCAGTTTCCAGGAAGGCTTAGTCAATGGACGGCTTTAGCTTTAGTGTGCCTCACAGCGCTCAAGCCTCTCACGGGGGCATTTCTTTCCAAGGAAGTGCACCGTGTACCAGAAGCCTTCTGAGCACAATCAAGGGATACACGGCTCTGGGACCATCCCTCACTATGCAGGTGAAAGGGCTGGCAACTAATCTGTTCTCTATGGCTAGCGTTCCACAGCTTTGAAACAGCCCCAGGAGCACGGTTCTTGGGCCGGCTTTCTTTCCATGCGGGTCTGCCACGTTGAGGACACCTAAGCTGCCCTGAAAGAAACCACCGGGGCTCCAATCCACTTTGGGGTCTCCTGCTCGACGTCTCTCCAAGTGAGGCAGAAAGTAGACTTTAGGTCCAGCCAGAAATAAAGTAGAAATTGACCGTGAGCCTTGCTAGGCATTTGGAACATGCAAAGTCACCTAGGCCTCCTGAGGGCATTTAGAGGATTATGCCATTCAGCACATGCAGAACACACTGCATCCCAAAGTTTCATCGCAGAAGGCCGAATTGTGTTCCAAGGGCCTCCTTTGGCTTGTCAGAGAAGAGAGGTATATGTGCTGGGTGATCCGGTGTATAATTGAGAAGCCTGGAAAAAGGCAGTATTTTCCCCCATTTGAAAGGTACATAGTGGCGGCCTCAAGGCTGACTGAAAGACAGTGCTGTTACCCGTCTTCTAGTCACTGCTAAGAATGCCTCAGGGAAGAAAGTGAGTTTTCTCCTATGAATCCAGGTGGTCGCCTGTGCCTTGCTAGGAGTTCACCCCACCGCTTGCCCTAGCTAAAGTGCGAAGTAAACGTGACCCCCAGGCCTCAAGGTAAGCACGAGCGTTTCCTATCAGCAAAGTTTGCTGTGCAGCCATCTCCATGAACCCTGACTCGATAGAGTGCTTTAAATCCTCTACGGCTCTCCGGAGGCCTCAGAGAGACGCGTATGAATTCCCTTCTGAGGGAGAGCGTGGGTGCCATGTGTCCCCTTTTTGTTTTCCGAGCAACACAGCGCAGAACAGGCTGTTGGGGTCAACCCTTTCTATGCAGAGGGAAGGGCAATGAACTGATCCTCGCTTGCATAGCTTGATTTCTACCGCTGTAAAGCAGCCCCAGGACAACGTTTTTGCCAGTATTACATTCAACGTGGCTCTCCCTCTGTGGAGGCCCTCTGAACTGCACTGAAAGAATCCCTGAGCCTACAGTGCCCCCTGGCAACTCTTACCTGTCATCTCTCTATTGTGACGCAAGGACCACTGTAGGTCCAGCCTGACAGAAAGAACAGAAAAACCGGTCAACTTGTGAGACTTTGGACGATCCAAAGCCACCTAGGCCTGACTAAGTCATTAAGCAGGTAATGCTATGCACGGCATGCAAAAGTCCCCGCCTGCAACGAAGTGTGATCATAGAAAGGCCCCGTGTGGCCGAAAGTCTCCAGTAGACAGTCAGTGAGTGATGGTAATTGCGCTGTGGGGTCAAGTTGGAAACTGGAGCATGTGAGAGAAGCCCGACTCTCCCCCTTTGGAAAGCAACTTCGATGCAGTTTCCAAGCTGCCTGAACACCACACCACCAGGACACTGTTCACTGCACAGATGCCTCTGAGGAGCAGTGAGCTTTTGCCAAAGAAACCAAACGCTTGCGCTTCCTTCCTGGGAGCTCAGCCCAGAGCATACTGTAGCTAAAGTGCCAACTAAATGTGACCTCTAGTCTCGAGGTAAGGTGCACATTTTCCCTTTACCAGAGGCAGGGGTGCACCAGTTTCCAGGAAGGCTTAGTCAATGGACGGCTTTAGCTTTAGTGTGCCTCACAGCGCTCAAGCCTCTCACGGGGGCATTTCTTTCCAAGGAAGTGCACCGTGTACCAGAAGCCTTCTGAGCACAATCAAGGGATACACGGCTCTGGGACCATCCCTCACTATGCAGGTGAAAGGGCCGGCAACTAATCTGTTCTCTATGGCTAGCGTTCCACAGCTTTGAAACAGCCCCAGGAGCACGGTTCTTGGGCAGGCTTTCTTTCCATGCGGGTCTGCCACGTTGAGGACACCTAAGCTGCCCTGAAAGAAACCACCGGGGCTCCAATCCACTTTGGGGTCTCCTGCTCGACGTCTCTCTAAGTGAGGCAGAAAGTAGACTTTAGGTCCAGCCAGAAATAAAGTAGAAATTGACCGTGAGCCTTGCTAGGCATTTGGAACATGCAAAGTCACCTAGGCCTCCTGAGGGCATTTAGAGGATTATGCCATTCAGCACATGCAGAACACACTGCATCCCAAAGTTTCATCGCAGAAGGCCGAATTGTGTTCCAAGGGCCTCCTTTGGCTTGTCAGAGAAGAGAGGTATATGTGCTGGGTGATCCGGTGTATAATTGAGAAACCTGGAAAAAGGCAGTATTTTCCCCCATTTGAAAGGTACATAGTGGCGGCCTCAAGGCTGACTGAAAGACAGTGCTGTTACCCGTCTTCTAGTCACTGCTAAGAAGGCCTCAGGGAAGAAAGTGAGTTTTCTCCTATGAATCCAGGTGGTCGCCTGTGCCTTGCTAGGAGTTCACCCCACCGCTTGCCCTAGCTAAAGTGCGAAGTAAACGTGACCCCCAGGCCTCAAGGTAAGCACGAGCGTTTCCTATCAGCAAAGTTTGCTGTGCAGCCATCTCCATGAACCCTGACTCGATAGAGCGCTTTAAATCCTCTACGGCTCTCCGGAGGCCTCAGAGAGACGCGTATGAATTCCCTTCTGAGGGAGAGCCTGGGTGCCGTGAGTCCTTTTTTTGTTTTCCGAGCAACCCAGCGCAGAACAGGCTGTTGGGGTCAACCCTTTCTATGCAGAGGGAAAGGCAATGAACTGATCCTCGCTTGCATAGCTTGATTTCTACCGCTGTAAAGCAGCCCCAGGACAACGTTTTTGCCAGTATTACATTCAACGTGGCTCTCCCTCTGTGGAGGCCCTCTGAACTGCACTGAAAGAATCCCTGAGCCTACAGAGCCCCCTGGCAACTCTTACCTGTCATCTCTCTATTGTGACGCAAGGTCCACTGTAGGTCCAGCCTGACAGAAAGAACAGAAAAACCGGTCAACTTGTGAGACTTTTGGACGATCCAAAGTCACCTAGGCCTGACTAAGTCATTAAGCAGGTAATGCTATGCACGGCATGCAAAAGTCCCCGCCTGCAACGAAGTGTGATCATAGAAAGGCCCCGTGTGGCCGAAAGTCTCCAGTAGACAGTCAGTGAGTGATGGTAATTGCGCTGTGGGGTCAAGTTGGAAACTGGAGCATGTGAGAGAAGCCCGACTCTCCCCCTTTGGAAACAACTTCGATGCAGCTTCCAAGCTGCCTGAACACCACACCACCAGGACACTGTTCACTGCACAGATGCCTCTGAGGAGCAGTGAGCTTTTGCCAAAAAACCGAACGCTTGCGCTTCCTTCCTGGGAGCTCAGCCCAGAGCATACTCTAGCCTAAGTGCCAACTAAATGTGACCTCTAGTCTCGAGGTAAGGTGCACATTTTCCCTTTACCAGAGGCAGGGGTGCACCAGTTTCCAGGAAGGCTTAGTCAATGGACGGCTTTAGCTTTAGTGTGCCTCACAGCGCTCAAGCCTCTCACGGGGGCATTTCTTTCCAAGGAAGTGCACCGTGTACCAGAAGCCTTCTGAGCACAATCAAGGGATACACGGCTCTGGGACCATCCCTCACTATGCAGGTGAAAGGGCCGGCAACTAATCTGTTCTCTATGGCTAGCGTTCCACAGCTTTGAAACAGCCCCAGGAGCACGGTTCTTGGGTCGGCTTTCTTTCCATGCGTGTCTGCCACGTTGAGGACACCTAAGCTGCCCTGAAAGAAACCACCGGGGCTCCAATCCACTTTGGGGTCTCCTGCTCGACGTCTCTCTAAGTGAGGCAGAAAGTAGACTTTAGGTCCAGCCCGAAATAAAGTAGAAATTGACCGTGAGCCTTGCTAGGCATTTGGAACATGCAAAGTCACCTCGGCCTCCTGAGGGCATTTAGAGGATTATGCCATTCAGCACATGCAGAACACACTGCATCCCAAAGTTTCATCGCAGAAGGCCGAATTGTGTTCCAAGGGCCTCCTTTGGCTTGTCAGAGAAGAGAGGTATATGTGCTGGGTGATCCGGTGTATAATTGAGAAACCTGGAAAAAGGCAGTATTTTCCCCCATTTGAAAGGTACATAGTGGCGGCCTCAAGGCTGACTGAAAGACAGTGCTGTTACCCGTCTTCTAGTCACTGCTAAGAAGGCCTCAGGGAAGAAAGTGAGTTTTCTCCTATGAATCCAGGTGGTCGCCTGTGCCTTGCTAGGAGTTCACCCCACCGCTTGCCCTAGCTAAAGTGCGAAGTAAACGTGACCCCCAGGCCTCAAGGTAAGCACGAGCGTTTCCTATAAGCAAAGTTTGCTGTGCAGCCATCTCCATGAACCCTGACTCGATAGAGCGCTTTAAATCCTCTACGGCTCTCCGGAGGCCTCAGAGAGACGCGTATGAATTCCCTTCTGAGGGAGAGCCTGGGTGCCGTGAGTCCCCTTTTTGTTTTCCGAGCAACACAGCGCAGAACAGGCTGTTGGGGTCAACCCTTTCTATGCAGAGGGAAAGGCAATGAACTGATCCTCGCTTGCATAGCTTGATTTCTACCGCTGTAAAGCAGCCCCAGGACAACGTTTTTGCCAGTATTACATTCAACGTGGCTCTCCCTCTGTGGAGGCCCTCTGAACTGCACTGAAAGAATCCCTGAGCCTACAGATCCCCCTGGCAACTCTTACCTGTCATCTCTCTATTGTGACGCAAGGTCCACTGTAGGTCCAGCCTGACAGAAAGAACAGAAAAACCGGTCAACTTGTGAGACTTTTGGATGATCCAAAGTCACCTAGGCCTGACTAAGTCATTAAGCAGGTAATGCTATGCACGGCATGCAAAAGTCCCCGCCTGCAACGAAGTGTGATCATAGAAAGGCCCGTGTGGCCGAAAGTCTCCAGTAGACAGTCAGTGAGTGATGGTAATTGCGCTGTGGGGTCAAGTTGGAAACTGGAGCATGTGAGAGAAGCCCGACTCTCCCCCTTTGGAAACAACTTCGATGCAGCTTCCAAGCTGCCTGAACACCACACCACCAGGACACTGTTCACTGCACAGATGCCTCTGAGGAGCAGTGAGCTTTTGCCAAAAAACCGAACGCTTGCGCTTCCTTCCTGGGAGCTCAGCCCAGAGCATACTCTAGCCTAAGTGCCAACTAAATGTGACCTCTAGTCTCGAGGTAAGGTGCACATTTTCCCTTTACCAGAGGCAGGGGTGCACCAGTTTCCAGGAAGGCTTAGTCAATGGACGGCTTTAGCTTTAGTGTGCCTCACAGCGCTCAAGCCTCTCACGGGGGCATTTCTTTCCAAGGAAGTGCACCGTGTACCAGAAGCCTTCTGAGCACAATCAAGGGATACACGGCTCTGGGACCATCCCTCACTATGCAGGTGAAAGGGCCGGCAACTAATCTGTTCTCTATGGCTAGCGTTCCACAGCTTTGAAACAGCCCCAGGAGCACGGTTCTTGGGCCGGCTTTCTTTCCATGCGGGTCTGCCACGTTGAGGACACCTAAGCTGCCCTGAAAGAAACCACCGGGGCTCCAATCCACTTTGGGGTCTCCTGCTCGACGTCTCTCTAAGTGAGGCAGAAAGTAGACTTTAGGTCCAGCCAGAAATAAAGTAGAAATTGACCGTGAGCCTTGCTAGGCATTTGGAACATGCAAAGTCACCTAGGCCTCCTGAGGGCATTTAGAGGATTATGCCATTCAGCACATGCAGAACACACTGCATCCCAAAGTTTCATCGCAGAAGGCCGAATTGTGTTCCAAGGGCCTCCTTTGGCTTGTCAGAGAAGAGAGGTATATGTGCTGGGTGATCCGGTGTATAATTGAGAAGCCTGGAAAAAGGCAGTATTTTCCCCCATTTGAAATGTACATAGTGGCGGCCTCAAGGCTGACTGAAAGACAGTGCTGTTACCCGTCTTCTAGTCACTGCTAAGAAGGCCTCAGGGAAGAAAGTGAGTTTTCTCCTATGAATCCAGGTGGTCGCCTGTGCCTTGCTAGGAGTTCACCCCACCGCTTGCCCTAGCTAAAGTGCGAAGTAAACGTGACCCCCAGGCCTCAAGGTAAGCACGAGCGTTTCCTATCAGCAAAGTTTGCTGTGCAGCCATCTCCATGAAGCCTGACTCGATAGAGTGCTTTAAATCCTCTACGGCTCTCCGGAGGCCTCAGAGAGACGCGTATGAATTCCCTTCTGAGGGAGAGCGTGGGTGCCATGAGTCCCCTTTTTGTTTTCCGAGCAACACAGCGCAGAACAGGCTGTTGGGGTCAACCCTTTCTATGCAGAGGGAAGGGCAATGAACTGATCCTCGCTTGCATAGCTTGATTTCTACCGCTGTAAAGCAGCCCCAGGACAACGTTTTTGCCAGTATTACATTCAACGTGGCTCTCCCTCTGTGGAGGCCCTCTGAACTGCACTGAAAGAATCCCTGAGCCTACAGTGCCCCCTGGCAACTCTTACCTGTCATCTCTCTATTAGACGCATGGACCACTGTAGGTCCAGCCTGACAGAAAGAACAGAAAAACCGGTCAACTTGTGAGACTTTGGACGATCCAAAGCCACCTAGGCCTGACTAAGTCATTAAGCAGGTAATGCTATGCACGGCATGCAAAAGTCCCCGCCTGCAACGAAGTGTGATCATAGAAAGGCCCCGTGTGGCCGAAAGTCTCCAGTAGACAGTCAGTGAGTGATGGTAATTGCGCTGTGGGGTCAAGTTGGAAACTGGAGCATGTGAGAGAAGCCCGACTCTCCCCCTTTTGAAAGCAACTTCGATGCAGCTTCCAAGCTGCCTGAACACCACACCACCAGGACACTGTTCACTGCACAGATGCCTCTGAGGAGCAGTGAGCTTTTGCCAAAGAATCCAAACGCTTGCGCTTCCTTCCTGGGAGCTCAGCCCAGAGCATACTGTAGCTAAAGTGCCAACTAAATGTGACCTCTAGTCTCGAGGTAAGGTGCACATTTTCCCTTTACCAGAGGCAGGGGTGCACCAGTTTCCAGGAAGGCTTAGTCAATGGACGGCTTTAGCTTTAGTGTGCCTCACAGCGCTCAAGCCTCTCACGGGGGCATTTCTTTCCAAGGAAGTGCACCGTGTACCAGAAGCCTTCTGAGCACAATCAAGGGATACACGGCTCTGGGACCATCCCTCACTATGCAGGTGAAAGGGCCGGCAACTAATCTGTTCTCTATGGCTAGCGTTCCACAGCTTTGAAACAGCCCCAGGAGCACGGTTCTTGGGCCGGCTTTCTTTCCATGCGGGTCTGCCACGTTGAGGACACCTAAGCTGCCCTGAAAGAAACCACCGGGGCTCCAATCCACTTTGGGGTCTCCTGCTCGACGTCTCTCCAAGTGAGGCAGAAAGTAGACTTTAGGTCCAGCCAGAAATAAAGTAGAAATTGACCGTGAGCCTTGCTAGGCATTTGGAACATGCAAAGTCACCTAGGCCTCCTGAGGGCATTTAGAGGATTATGCCATTCAGCACATGCAGAACACACTGCATCCCAAAGTTTCATCGCAGAAGGCCGAATTGTGTTCCAAGGGCCTCCTTTGGCTTGTCAGAGAAGAGAGGTATATGTGCTGGGTGATCCGGTGTATAATTGAGAAGCCTGGAAAAAGGCAGTATTTTCCCCCATTTGAAAGGTACATAGTGGCGGCCTCAAGGCTGACTGAAAGACAGTGCTGTTACCCGTCTTCTAGTCACTGCTAAGAAGGCCTCAGGGAAGAAAGTGAGTTTTCTCCTATGAATCCAGGTGGTCGCCTGTGCCTTGCTAGGAGTTCACCCCACCGCTTGCCCTAGCTAAAGTGCGAAGTAAACGTGACCCCCAGGCCTCAAGGTAAGCACGAGCGTTTCCTATCAGCAAAGTTTGCTGTGCAGCCATCTCCATGAACCCTGACTCGATAGAGTGCTTTAAATCCTCTACGGCTCTCCGGAGGCCTCAGAGAGACGCGTATGAATTCCCTTCTGAGGGAGAGCGTGGGTGCCATGAGTCCCCTTTTTGTTTTCCGAGCAACACAGCGCAGAACAGGCTGTTGGGGTCAACCCTTTCTATGCAGAGGGAAGGGCAATGAACTGATCCTCGCTTGCATAGCTTGATTTCTACCGCTGTAAAGCAGCCCCAGGACAACGTTTTTGCCAGTATTACATTCAACGTGGCTCTCCCTCTGTGGAGGCCCTCTGAACTGCACTGAAAGAATCCCTGAGCCTACAGTGCCCCCTGGCAACTCTTACCTGTCATCTCTCTATTGTGACGCAAGGACCACTGTAGGTCCAGCCTGACAGAAAGAACAGAAAAACCGGTCAACTTGTGAGACTTTGGACGATCCAAAGCCACCTAGGCCTGACTAAGTCATTAAGCAGGTAATGCTATGCACGGCATGCAAAAGTCCCCGCCTGCAACGAAGTGTGATCATAGAAAGGCCCCGTGTGGCCGAAAGTCTCCAGTAGACAGTCAGTGAGTGATGGTAATTGCGCTGTGGGGTCAAGTTGGAAACTGGAGCATGTGAGAGAAGCCCGACTCTCCCCCTTTGGAAAGCAACTTCGATGCAGTTTCCAAGCTGCCTGAACACCACACCACCAGGACACTGTTCACTGCACAGATGCCTCTGAGGAGCAGTGAGCTTTTGCCAAAGAAACCAAACGCTTGCGCTTCCTTCCTGGGAGCTCAGCCCAGAGCATACTGTAGCTAAAGTGCCAACTAAATGTGACCTCTAGTCTCGAGGTAAGGTGCACATTTTCCCTTTACCAGAGGCAGGGGTGCACCAGTTTCCAGGAAGGCTTAGTCAATGGACGGCTTTAGCTTTAGTGTGCCTCACAGCGCTCAAGCCTCTCACGGGGGCATTTCTTTCCAAGGAAGTGCACCGTGTACCAGAAGCCTTCTGAGCACAATCAAGGGATACACGGCTCTGGGACCATCCCTCACTATGCAGGTGAAAGGGCCGGCAACTAATCTGTTCTCTATGGCTAGCGTTCCACAGCTTTGAAACAGCCCCAGGAGCACGGTTCTTGGGCAGGCTTTCTTTCCATGCGGGTCTGCCACGTTGAGGACACCTAAGCTGCCCTGAAAGAAACCACCGGGGCTCCAATCCACTTTGGGGTCTCCTGCTCGACGTCTCTCTAAGTGAGGCAGAAAGTAGACTTTAGGTCCAGCCAGAAATAAAGTAGAAATTGACCGTGAGCCTTGCTAGGCATTTGGAACATGCAAAGTCACCTAGGCCTCCTGAGGGCATTTAGAGGATTATGCCATTCAGCACATGCAGAACACACTGCATCCCAAAGTTTCATCGCAGAAGGCCGAATTGTGTTCCAAGGGCCTCCTTTGGCTTGTCAGAGAAGAGAGGTATATGTGCTGGGTGATCCGGTGTATAATTGAGAAACCTGGAAAAAGGCAGTATTTTCCCCCATTTGAAAGGTACATAGTGGCGGCCTCAAGGCTGACTGAAAGACAGTGCTGTTACCCGTCTTCTAGTCACTGCTAAGAAGGCCTCAGGGAAGAAAGTGAGTTTTCTCCTATGAATCCAGGTGGTCGCCTGTGCCTTGCTAGGAGTTCACCCCACCGCTTGCCCTAGCTAAAGTGCGAAGTAAACGTGACCCCCAGGCCTCAAGGTAAGCACGAGCGTTTCCTATCAGCAAAGTTTGCTGTGCAGCCATCTCCATGAACCCTGACTCGATAGAGCGCTTTAAATCCTCTACGGCTCTCCGGAGGCCTCAGAGAGACGCGTATGAATTCCCTTCTGAGGGAGAGCCTGGGTGCCGTGAGTCCTTTTTTTGTTTTCCGAGCAACCCAGCGCAGAACAGGCTGTTGGGGTCAACCCTTTCTATGCAGAGGGAAAGGCAATGAACTGATCCTCGCTTGCATAGCTTGATTTCTACCGCTGTAAAGCAGCCCCAGGACAACGTTTTTGCCAGTATTACATTCAACGTGGCTCTCCCTCTGTGGAGGCCCTCTGAACTGCACTGAAAGAATCCCTGAGCCTACAGAGCCCCCTGGCAACTCTTACCTGTCATCTCTCTATTGTGACGCAAGGTCCACTGTAGGTCCAGCCTGACAGAAAGAACAGAAAAACCGGTCAACTTGTGAGACTTTTGGACGATCCAAAGTCACCTAGGCCTGACTAAGTCATTAAGCAGGTAATGCTATGCACGGCATGCAAAAGTCCCCGCCTGCAACGAAGTGTGATCATAGAAAGGCCCCGTGTGGCCGAAAGTCTCCAGTAGACAGTCAGTGAGTGATGGTAATTGCGCTGTGGGGTCAAGTTGGAAACTGGAGCATGTGAGAGAAGCCCGACTCTCCCCCTTTGGAAACAACTTCGATGCAGCTTCCAAGCTGCCTGAACACCACACCACCAGGACACTGTTCACTGCACAGATGCCTCTGAGGAGCAGTGAGCTTTTGCCAAAAAACCGAACGCTTGCGCTTCCTTCCTGGGAGCTCAGCCCAGAGCATACTCTAGCCTAAGTGCCAACTAAATGTGACCTCTAGTCTCGAGGTAAGGTGCACATTTTCCCTTTACCAGAGGCAGGGGTGCACCAGTTTCCAGGAAGGCTTAGTCAATGGACGGCTTTAGCTTTAGTGTGCCTCACAGCGCTCAAGCCTCTCACGGGGGCATTTCTTTCCAAGGAAGTGCACCGTGTACCAGAAGCCTTCTGAGCACAATCAAGGGATACACGGCTCTGGGACCATCCCTCACTATGCAGGTGAAAGGGCCGGCAACTAATCTGTTCTCTATGGCTAGCGTTCCACAGCTTTGAAACAGCCCCAGGAGCACGGTTCTTGGGTCGGCTTTCTTTCCATGCGTGTCTGCCACGTTGAGGACACCTAAGCTGCCCTGAAAGAAACCACCGGGGCTCCAATCCACTTTGGGGTCTCCTGCTCGACGTCTCTCTAAGTGAGGCAGAAAGTAGACTTTAGGTCCAGCCCGAAATAAAGTAGAAATTGACCGTGAGCCTTGCTAGGCATTTGGAACATGCAAAGTCACCTCGGCCTCCTGAGGGCATTTAGAGGATTATGCCATTCAGCACATGCAGAACACACTGCATCCCAAAGTTTCATCGCAGAAGGCCGAATTGTGTTCCAAGGGCCTCCTTTGGCTTGTCAGAGAAGAGAGGTATATGTGCTGGGTGATCCGGTGTATAATTGAGAAACCTGGAAAAAGGCAGTATTTTCCCCCATTTGAAAGGTACATAGTGGCGGCCTCAAGGCTGACTGAAAGACAGTGCTGTTACCCGTCTTCTAGTCACTGCTAAGAAGGCCTCAGGGAAGAAAGTGAGTTTTCTCCTATGAATCCAGGTGGTCGCCTGTGCCTTGCTAGGAGTTCACCCCACCGCTTGCCCTAGCTAAAGTGCGAAGTAAACGTGACCCCCAGGCCTCAAGGTAAGCACGAGCGTTTCCTATAAGCAAAGTTTGCTGTGCAGCCATCTCCATGAACCCTGACTCGATAGAGCGCTTTAAATCCTCTACGGCTCTCCGGAGGCCTCAGAGAGACGCGTATGAATTCCCTTCTGAGGGAGAGCCTGGGTGCCGTGAGTCCCCTTTTTGTTTTCCGAGCAACACAGCGCAGAACAGGCTGTTGGGGTCAACCCTTTCTATGCAGAGGGAAAGGCAATGAACTGATCCTCGCTTGCATAGCTTGATTTCTACCGCTGTAAAGCAGCCCCAGGACAACGTTTTTGCCAGTATTACATTCAACGTGGCTCTCCCTCTGTGGAGGCCCTCTGAACTGCACTGAAAGAATCCCTGAGCCTACAGATCCCCCTGGCAACTCTTACCTGTCATCTCTCTATTGTGACGCAAGGTCCACTGTAGGTCCAGCCTGACAGAAAGAACAGAAAAACCGGTCAACTTGTGAGACTTTTGGATGATCCAAAGTCACCTAGGCCTGACTAAGTCATTAAGCAGGTAATGCTATGCACGGCATGCAAAAGTCCCCGCCTGCAACGAAGTGTGATCATAGAAAGGCCCGTGTGGCCGAAAGTCTCCAGTAGACAGTCAGTGAGTGATGGTAATTGCGCTGTGGGGTCAAGTTGGAAACTGGAGCATGTGAGAGAAGCCCGACTCTCCCCCTTTGGAAACAACTTCGATGCAGCTTCCAAGCTGCCTGAACACCACACCACCAGGACACTGTTCACTGCACAGATGCCTCTGAGGAGCAGTGAGCTTTTGCCAAAAAACCGAACGCTTGCGCTTCCTTCCTGGGAGCTCAGCCCAGAGCATACTCTAGCCTAAGTGCCAACTAAATGTGACCTCTAGTCTCGAGGTAAGGTGCACATTTTCCCTTTACCAGAGGCAGGGGTGCACCAGTTTCCAGGAAGGCTTAGTCAATGGACGGCTTTAGCTTTAGTGTGCCTCACAGCGCTCAAGCCTCTCACGGGGGCATTTCTTTCCAAGGAAGTGCACCGTGTACCAGAAGCCTTCTGAGCACAATCAAGGGATACACGGCTCTGGGACCATCCCTCACTATGCAGGTGAAAGGGCCGGCAACTAATCTGTTCTCTATGGCTAGCGTTCCACAGCTTTGAAACAGCCCCAGGAGCACGGTTCTTGGGCCGGCTTTCTTTCCATGCGGGTCTGCCACGTTGAGGACACCTAAGCTGCCCTGAAAGAAACCACCGGGGCTCCAATCCACTTTGGGGTCTCCTGCTCGACGTCTCTCTAAGTGAGGCAGAAAGTAGACTTTAGGTCCAGCCAGAAATAAAGTAGAAATTGACCGTGAGCCTTGCTAGGCATTTGGAACATGCAAAGTCACCTAGGCCTCCTGAGGGCATTTAGAGGATTATGCCATTCAGCACATGCAGAACACACTGCATCCCAAAGTTTCATCGCAGAAGGCCGAATTGTGTTCCAAGGGCCTCCTTTGGCTTGTCAGAGAAGAGAGGTATATGTGCTGGGTGATCCGGTGTATAATTGAGAAGCCTGGAAAAAGGCAGTATTTTCCCCCATTTGAAAGGTACATAGTGGCGGCCTCAAGGCTGACTGAAAGACAGTGCTGTTACCCGTCTTCTAGTCACTGCTAAGAAGGCCTCAGGGAAGAAAGTGAGTTTTCTCCTATGAATCCAGGTGGTCGCCTGTGCCTTGCTAGGAGTTCACCCCACCGCTTGCCCTAGCTAAAGTGCGAAGTAAACGTGACCCCCAGGCCTCAAGGTAAGCACGAGCGTTTCCTATCAGCAAAGTTTGCTGTGCAGCCATCTCCATGAAGCCTGACTCGATAGAGTGCTTTAAATCCTCTACGGCTCTCCGGAGGCCTCAGAGAGACGCGTATGAATTCCCTTCTGAGGGAGAGCGTGGGTGCCATGAGTCCCCTTTTTGTTTTCCGAGCAACACAGCGCAGAACAGGCTGTTGGGGTCAACCCTTTCTATGCAGAGGGAAGGGCAATGAACTGATCCTCGCTTGCATAGCTTGATTTCTACCGCTGTAAAGCAGCCCCAGGACAACGTTTTTGCCAGTATTACATTCAACGTGGCTCTCCCTCTGTGGAGGCCCTCTGAACTGCACTGAAAGAATCCCTGAGCCTACAGTGCCCCCTGGCAACTCTTACCTGTCATCTCTCTATTAGACGCATGGACCACTGTAGGTCCAGCCTGACAGAAAGAACAGAAAAACCGGTCAACTTGTGAGACTTTGGACGATCCAAAGCCACCTAGGCCTGACTAAGTCATTAAGCAGGTAATGCTATGCACGGCATGCAAAAGTCCCCGCCTGCAACGAAGTGTGATCATAGAAAGGCCCCGTGTGGCCGAAAGTCTCCAGTAGACAGTCAGTGAGTGATGGTAATTGCGCTGTGGGGTCAAGTTGGAAACTGGAGCATGTGAGAGAAGCCCGACTCTCCCCCTTTTGAAAGCAACTTCGATGCAGCTTCCAAGCTGCCTGAACACCACACCACCAGGACACTGTTCACTGCACAGATGCCTCTGAGGAGCAGTGAGCTTTTGCCAAAGAATCCAAACGCTTGCGCTTCCTTCCTGGGAGCTCAGCCCAGAGCATACTGTAGCTAAAGTGCCAACTAAATGTGACCTCTAGTCTCGAGGTAAGGTGCACATTTTCCCTTTACCAGAGGCAGGGGTGCACCAGTTTCCAGGAAGGCTTAGTCAATGGACGGCTTTAGCTTTAGTGTGCCTCACAGCGCTCAAGCCTCTCACGGGGGCATTTCTTTCCAAGGAAGTGCACCGTGTACCAGAAGCCTTCTGAGCACAATCAAGGGATACACGGCTCTGGGACCATCCCTCACTATGCAGGTGAAAGGGCCGGCAACTAATCTGTTCTCTATGGCTAGCGTTCCACAGCTTTGAAACAGCCCCAGGAGCACGGTTCTTGGGCCGGCTTTCTTTCCATGCGGGTCTGCCACGTTGAGGACACCTAAGCTGCCCTGAAAGAAACCACCGGGGCTCCAATCCACTTTGGGGTCTCCTGCTCGACGTCTCTCCAAGTGAGGCAGAAAGTAGACTTTAGGTCCAGCCAGAAATAAAGTAGAAATTGACCGTGAGCCTTGCTAGGCATTTGGAACATGCAAAGTCACCTAGGCCTCCTGAGGGCATTTAGAGGATTATGCCATTCAGCACATGCAGAACACACTGCATCCCAAAGTTTCATCGCAGAAGGCCGAATTGTGTTCCAAGGGCCTCCTTTGGCTTGTCAGAGAAGAGAGGTATATGTGCTGGGTGATCCGGTGTATAATTGAGAAACCTGGAAAAAGGCAGTATTTTCCCCCATTTGAAAGGTACATAGTGGCGGCCTCAAGGCTGACTGAAAGACAGTGCTGTTACCCGTCTTCTAGTCACTGCTAAGAAGGCCTCAGGGAAGAAAGTGAGTTTTCTCCTATGAATCCAGGTGGTCGCCTGTGCCTTGCTAGGAGTTCACCCCACCGCTTGCCCTAGCTAAAGTGCGAAGTAAACGTGACCCCCAGGCCTCAAGGTAAGCACGAGCGTTTCCTATCAGCAAAGTTTGCTGTGCAGCCATCTCCATGAACCCTGACTCGATAGAGCGCTTTAAATCCTCTACGGCTCTCCGGAGGCCTCAGAGAGACGCGTATGAATTCCCTTCTGAGGGAGAGCCTGGGTGCCGTGAGTCCTTTTTTTGTTTTCGGAGCAACACAGCGCAGAACAGGCTGTTGGGGTCAACCCTTTCTATGCAGAGGGAAAGGCAATGAACTGATCCTCGCTTGCATAGCTTGATTTCTACCGCTGTAAAGCAGCCCCAGGACAACGTTTTTGCCAGTATTACATTCAACGTGGCTCTCCCTCTGTGGAGGCCCTCTGAACTGCACTGAAAGAATCCCTGAGCCTACAGAGCCCCCTGGCAACTCTTACCTGTCATCTCTCTATTGTGACGCAAGGTCCACTGTAGGTCCAGCCTGACAGAAAGAACAGAAAAACCGGTCAACTTGTGAGACTTTTGGACGATCCAAAGTCACCTAGGCCTGACTAAGTCATTAAGCAGGTAATGCTATGCACGGCATGCAAAAGTCCCCGCCTGCAACGAAGTGTGATCATAGAAAGGCCCCGTGTGGCCGAAAGTCTCCAGTAGACAGTCAGTGAGTGATGGTAATTGCGCTGTGGGGTCAAGTTGGAAACTGGAGCATGTGAGAGAAGCCCGACTCTCCCCCTTTGGAAACAACTTCGATGCAGCTTCCAAGCTGCCTGAACACCACACCACCAGGACACTGTTCACTGCACAGATGCCTCTGAGGAGCAGTGAGCTTTTGCAAAAAAACCGAACGCTTGCGCTTCCTTCCTGGGAGCTCAGCCCAGAGCATACTCTAGCCTAAGTGCCAACTAAATGTGACCTCTAGTCTCGAGGTAAGGTGCACATTTTCCCTTTACCAGAGGCAGGGGTGCACCAGTTTCCAGGAAGGCTTAGTCAATGGACGGCTTTAGCTTTAGTGTGCCTCACAGCGCTCAAGCCTCTCACGGGGGCATTTCTTTCCAAGGAAGTGCACCGTGTACCAGAAGCCTTCTGAGCACAATCAAGGGATACACGGCTCTGGGACCATCCCTCACTATGCAGGTGAAAGGGCCGGCAACTAATCTGTTCTCTATGGCTAGCGTTCCACAGCTTTGAAACAGCCCCAGGAGCACGGTTCTTGGGCCGGCTTTCTTTCCATGCGGGTCTGCCACGTTGAGGACACCTAAGCTGCCCTGAAAGAAACCACCGGGGCTCCAATCCACTTTGGGGTCTCCTGCTCGACGTCTCTCTAAGTGAGGCAGAAAGTAGACTTTAGGTCCAGCCAGAAATAAAGTAGAAATTGACCGTGAGCCTTGCTAGGCATTTGGAACATGCAAAGTCACCTAGGCCTCCTGCGGGCATTTAGAGGATTATGCCATTCAGCACATGCAGAACACACTGCATCCCAAAGTTTCATCGCAGAAGGCCGAATTGTGTTCCAAGGGCCTCCTTTGGCTTGTCAGAGAAGAGAGGTATATGTGCTGGGTGATCCGGTGTATAATTGAGAAGCCTGGAAAAAGGCAGTATTTTCCCCCATTTGAAAGGTACATAGTGGCGGCCTCAAGGCTGACTGAAAGACAGTGCTGTTACCCGTCTTCTAGTCACTGCTAAGAAGGCCTCAGGGAAGAAAGTGAGTTTTCTCCTATGAATCCAGGTGGTCGCCTGTGCCTTGCTAGGAGTTCACCCCACCGCTTGCCCTAGCTAAAGTGCGAAGTAAACGTGACCCCCAGGCCTCAAGGTAAGCACGAGCGTTTCCTATCAGCAAAGTTTGCTGTGCAGCCATCTCCATGATCCCTGACTCGATAGAGTGCTTTAAATCCTCTACGGCTCTCCGGAGGCCTCAGAGAGACGCATATGAATTCCCTTCTGAGGGAGAGCGTGGGTGCCGTGAGTCCCCTTTTTGTTTTCCGAGCAACACAGCGCAGAACAGGCTGTTGGGGTCAACCCTTTCTATGCAGAGGGAAGGGCAATGAACTGATCCTCGCTTGCATAGCTTGATTTCTACCGCTGTAAAGCAGCCCCAGGACAACGTTTTTGCCAGTATTACATTCAACGTGGCTCTCCCTCTGTGGAGGCCCTCTGAACTGCACTGAAAGAATCCCTGAGCCTACAGTGCCCCCTGGCAACTCTTACCTGTCATCTCTCTATTGTGACGCAAGGACCACTGTAGGTCCAGCCTGACAGAAAGAACAGAAAAACCGGTCAACTTGTGAGACTTTGGACGATCCAAAGCCACCTAGGCATGACTAAGTCATTAAGCAGGTAATGCTATGCACGGCATGCAAAAGTCCCCGCCTGCAACGAAGTGTGATCATAGAAAGGCCCCGTGTGGCCGAAAGTCTCCAGTAGACAGTCAGTGAGTGATGGTAATTGCGCTGTGGGGTCAAGTTGGAAACTGGAGCATGTGAGAGAAGCCCGACTCTCCCCCTTTGGAAAGCAACTTCGATGCAGCTTCCAAGCTGCCTGAACACCACACCACCAGGACACTGTTCACTGCACAGATGCCTCTGAGGAGCAGTGAGCTTTTGCCAAAGAAACCGAACACTTGCGCTTCCTTCCTGGGAGCTCAGCCCAGAGCATACTGTAGCTAAAGTGCCAACTAAATGTGACCTCTAGTCTCGAGGTAAGGTGCACATTTTCCCTTTACCAGAGGCAGGGGTGCACCAGTTTCCAGGAAGGCTTAGTCAATGGACGGCTTTAGCTTTAGTGTGCCTCACAGCGCTCAAGCCTCTCACGGGGGCATTTCTTTCCAAGGAAGTGCACCGTGTACCAGAAGCCTTCTGAGCACAATCAAGGGGTACACGGCTCTGGGACCATCCCTCACTATGCAGGTGAAAGGGCCGGCAACTAATCTGTTCTCTATGGCTAGCGTTCCACAGCTTTGAAACAGCCCCAGGAGCACGGTTCTTGGGTCGGCTTTCTTTCCATGCGGGTCTGCCACGTTGAGGACACCTAAGCTGCCCTGAAAGAAACCACCGGGGCTCCAATCCACTTTGGGGTCTCCTGCTCGACGTCTCTCTAAGTGAGGCAGAAAGTAGACTTTAGGTCCAGCCCGAAATAAAGTAGAGATTGACCGTGAGCCTTGCCAGGCATTTGGAACATGCAAAGTCACCTCGGCCTCCTGAGGGCATTTAGAGGATTATGCCATTCAGCACATGCAGAACACACTGCATCCCAAAGTTTCATCGCAGAAGGCCGAATTGTGTTCCAAGGGCCTCCTTTGGCTTGTCAGAGAAGAGAGGTATATGTGCTGGGTGATCCGGTGTATAATTGAGAAGCCTGGAAAACGGCAGTATTTTCCCCCATTTGAAAGGTACATAGTGGCGGCCTCAAGGCTGACTGAAAGACAGTGCTGTTACCCGTCTTCTAGTCACTGCTAAGAAGGCCTCAGGGAAGAAAGTGAGTTTTCTCCTATGAATCCAGGTGGTCGCCTGTGCCTTGCTAGGAGTTCACCCCACCGCTTGCCCTAGCTAAAGTGCGAAGTAAACGTGACCCCCAGGCCTCAAGGTAAGCACGAGCGTTTCCTATCAGCAAAGTTTGCTGTGCAGCCATCTCCATGAACCCTGACTCGATAGAGCGCTTTAAATCCTCTACGGCTCTCCGGAGGCCTCAGAGAGACGCGTATGAATTCCCTTCTGAGGGAGAGCCTGGGTGCCGTGAGTCTCCTTTTTGTTTTCCGAGCAACACAGCGCAGAACAGGCTGTTGGGGTCAACCCTTTTTATGCAGAGGGAAAGGCAATGAACTGATCCTCGCTTGCATAGCTTGATTTCTACCGCTGTAAAGCAGCCCCAGGACAACGTTTTTGCCAGTATTACATTCAACGTGGCTCTCCCTCTGTGGAGGCCCTCTGAACTGCACTGAAAGAATCCCTGAGCCTACAGAGCCCCCTGGCAACTCTTACCTGTCATCTCTCTATTGTGACGCAAGGTCCACTGTAGGTCCAGCCTGACAGAAAGAACAGAAAAACCAGTCAACTTGTGAGACTTTTGGACGATCCAAAGTCACCTAGGCCTGACTAAGTCATTAAGCAGGTAATGCTATGCACGGCATGCAAAAGTCCCCGCCTGCAACGAAGTGTGATCATAGAAAGGCCCCGTGTGGCCGAAAGTCTCCAGTAGACAGTCAGTGAGTGATGGTAATTGCGCTGTGGGGTCAAGTTGGAAACTGGAGCATGTGAGAGAAGCCCGACTCTCCCCCTTTGGAAACAACTTCGATGCAGCTTCCAAGCTGCCTGAACACCACACCACCAGGACACTGTTCACTGCACAGATGCCTCTGAGGAGCAGTGAGCTTTTGCCAAAGAAACCGAACGCTTGCGCTTCCTTCCTGGGTTCTCAGCCCAGAGCATACTCTAGCCTAAGTGCCAACTAAATGTGACCTCTAGTCTCGAGGTAAGGTGCACATTTTCCCTTTACCAGAGGCAGGGGTGCACCAGTTTCCAGGAAGGCTTAGTCAATGGACGGCTTTAGCTTTAGTGTGCCTCACAGCGCTCAAGCCTCTCACGGAGGCATTTCTTTCCAAGGAAGTGCACCGTGTACCAGAAGCCTTCTGAGCACAATCAAGGGATACACGGCTCTGGGACCATCCCTCACTATGCAGGTGAAAGGGCTGGCAACTAATCTGTTCTCTATGGCTAGCGTTCCACAGCTTTGAAACAGCCCCAGGAGCACGGTTCTTGGGCCGGCTTTCTTTCCATGCGGGTCTGCCACGTTGAGGACACCTAAGCTGCCCTGAAAGAAACCACCGGGGCTCCAATCCACTTTGGGGTCTCCTGCTCGACGTCTCTCTAAGTGAGGCAGAAAGTAGACTTTAGGTCCAGCCAGAAATAAAGTAGAAATTGACCGTGAGCCTTGCTAGGCATTTGGAACATGCAAAGTCACCTAGGCCTCCTGAGGGCATTTAGAGGATTATGCCATTCAGCACATGCAGAACACACTGCATCCCAAAGTTTCATCGCAGAAGGCCGAATTGTGTTCCAAGGGCCTCCTTTGGCTTGTCAGAGAAGAGAGGTATATGTGCTGGGTGATCCGGTGTATAATTGAGAAGCCTGGAAAAAGGCAGTATTTTCCCCCATTTGAAAGGTACATAGTGGCGGCCTCAAGGCTGACTGAAAGACAGTGCTGTTACCCGTCTTCTAGTCACTGCTAAGAAGGCCTCAGGGAAGAAAGTGAGTTTTCTCCTATGAATCCAGGTGGTCGCCTGTGCCTTGCTAGGAGTTCACCCCACCGCTTGCCCTAGCTAAAGTGCGAAGTAAACGTGACCCCCAGGCCTCAAGGTAAGCACGAGCGTTTCCTATCAGCAAAGTTTGCTGTGCAGCCATCTCCATGAACCCTGACTCGATAGAGTGCTTTAAATCCTCTACGGCTCTCCGGAGGCCTCAGAGAGACGCGTATGAATTCCCTTCTGAGGGAGAGCGTGGGTGCCATGAGTCCCCTTTTTGTTTTCCGAGCAACACAGCGCAGAACAGGCTGTTGGGGTCAACCCTTTCTATGCAGAGGGAAGGGCAATGAACTGATCCTCGCTTGCATAGCTTGATTTCTACCGCTGTAAAGCAGCCCCAGGACAACGTTTTTGCCAGTATTACATTCAACGTGGCTCTCCCTCTGTGGAGGCCCTCTGAACTGCACTGAAAGAATCCCTGAGCCTACAGTGCCCCCTGGCAACTCTTACCTGTCATCTCTCTATTGTGACGCAAGGACCACTGTAGGTCCAGCCTGACAGAAAGAACAGAAAAACCGGTCAACTTGTGAGATTTTGGACGATCCAAAGCCACCTAGGCCTGACTAAGTCATTAAGCAGGTAATGCTATGCACGGCATGCAAAAGTCCCCGCCTGCAACGAAGTGTGATCATAGAAAGGCCCCGTGTGGCCGAAAGTCTCCAGTAGACAGTCAGTGAGTGATGGTAATTGCGCTGTGGGGTCAAGTTGGAAACTGGAGCATGTGAGAGAAGCCCGACTCTCCCCCTTTGGAAAGCAACTTCGATGCAGTTTCCAAGCTGCCTGAACACCACACCACCAGGACACTGTTCACTGCACAGATGCCTCTGAGGAGCAGTGAGCTTTTGCCAAAGAAACCAAACGCTTGCGCTTCCTTCCTGGGAGCTCAGCCCAGAGCATACTGTAGCTAAAGTGCCAACTAAATGTGACCTCTAGTCTCGAGGTAAGGTGCACATTTTCCCTTTACCAGAGGCAGGGGTGCACCAGTTTCCAGGAAGGCTTAGTCAATGGACGGCTTTAGCTTTAGTGTGCCTCACAGCGCTCAAGCCTCTCACGGGGGCATTTCTTTCCAAGGAAGTGCACCGTGTACCAGAAGCCTTCTGAGCACAATCAAGGGATACACGGCTCTGGGACCATCCCTCACTATGCAGGTGAAAGGGCCGGCAACTAATCTGTTCTCTATGGCTAGCGTTCCACAGCTTTGAAACAGCCCCAGGAGCACGGTTCTTGGGTCGGCTTTCTTTCCATGCGGGTCTGCCACGTTGAGGACACCTAAGCTGCCCTGAAAGAAACCACCGGGGCTCCAATCCACTTTGGGGTCTCCTGCTCGACGTCTCTCTAAGTGAGGCAGAAAGTAGACTTTAGGTCCAGCCAGAAATAAAGTAGAAATTGACCGTGAGCCTTGCTAGGCATTTGGAACATGCAAAGTCACCTAGGCCTCCTGAGGGCATTTAGAGGATTATGCCATTCAGCACATGCAGAACACACTGCATCCCAAAGTTTCATCGCAGAAGGCCGAATTGTGTTCCAAGGGCCTCCTTTGGCTTGTCAGAGAAGAGAGGTATATGTGCTGGGTGATCCGGTGTATAATTGAGAAACCTGGAAAAAGGCAGTATTTTCCCCCATTTGAAAGGTACATAGTGGCGGCCTCAAGGCTGACTGAAAGACAGTGCTGTTACCCGTCTTCTAGTCACTGCTAAGAAGGCCTCAGGGAAGAAAGTGAGTTTTCTCCTATGAATCCAGGTGGTCGCCTGTGCCTTGCTAGGAGTTCACCCCACCGCTTGCCCTAGCTAAAGTGCGAAGTAAACGTGACCCCCAGGCCTCAAGGTAAGCACGAGCGTTTCCTATCAGCAAAGTTTGCTGTGCAGCCATCTCCATGAACCCTGACTCGATAGAGCGCTTTAAATCCTCTACGGCTCTCCGGAGGCCTCAGAGAGACGCGTATGAATTCCCTTCTGAGGGAGAGCCTGGGTGCCGTGAGTCCTTTTTTTGTTTTCCGAGCAACACAGCGCAGAACAGGCTGTTGGGGTCAACCCTTTCTATGCAGAGGGAAAGGCAATGAACTGATCCTCGCTTGCATAGCTTGATTTCTACCGCTGTAAAGCAGCCCCAGGACAACGTTTTTGCCAGTATTACATTCAACGTGGCTCTCCCTCTGTGGAGGCCCTCTGAACTGCACTGAAAGAATCCCTGAGCCTACAGAGCCCCCTGGCAACTCTTACCTGTCATCTCTCTATTGTGACGCAAGGTCCACTGTAGGTCCAGCCTGACAGAAAGAACAGAAAAACCGGTCAACTTGTGAGACTTTTGGACGATCCAAAGTCACCTAGGCCTGACTAAGTCATTAAGCAGGTAATGCTATGCACGGCATGCAAAACTCCCCGCCTGCAACGAAGTGTGATCATAGAAAGGCCCCGTGTGGCCGAAAGTCTCCAGTAGACAGTCAGTGAGTGATGGTAATTGCGCTGTGGGGTCAAGTTGGAAACTGGAGCATGTGAGAGAAGCCCGACTCTCCCCCTTTGGAAACAACTTCGATGCAGCTTCCAAGCTGCCTGAACACCACACCACCAGGACACTGTTCACTGCACAGATGCCTCTGAGGAGCAGTGAGCTTTTGCCAAAAAACCGAACGCTTGCGCTTCCTTCCTGGGAGCTCAGCCCAGAGCATACTCTAGCCTAAGTGCCAACTAAATGTGACCTCTAATCTCGAGGTAAGGTGCACATTTTCCCTTTACCAGAGGCAGGGGTGCACCAGTTTCCAGGAAGGCTTAGTCAATGGACGGCTTTAGCTTTAGTGTGCCTCACAGCGCTCAAGCCTCTCACGGGGGCATTTCTTTCCAAGGAAGTGCACCGTGTACCAGAAGCCTTCTGAGCACAATCAAGGGATACACGGCTCTGGGACCATCCCTCACTATGCAGGTGAAAGGGCCGGCAACTAATCTGTTCTCTATGGCTAGCGTTCCACAGCTTTGAAACAGCCCCAGGAGCACGGTTCTTGGGTCGGCTTTCTTTCCATGCGTGTCTGCCACGTTGAGGACACCTAAGCTGCCCTGAAAGAAACCACCGGGGCTCCAATCCACTTTGGGGTCTCCTGCTCGACGTCTCTCTAAGTGAGGCAGAAAGTAGACTTTAGGTCCAGCCCGAAATAAAGTAGAGATTGACCGTGAGCCTTGCTAGGCATTTGGAACATGCAAAGTCACCTCGGCCTCCTGAGGGCATTTAGAGGATTATGCCATTCAGCACATGCAGAACACACTGCATCCCAAAGTTTCATCGCAGAAGGCCGAATTGTGTTCCAAGGGCCTCCTTTGGCTTGTCAGAGAAGAGAGGTATATGTGCTGGGTGATCCGGTGTATAATTGAGAAACCTGGAAAAAGGCAGTATTTTCCCCCATTTGAAAGGTACATAGTGGCGGCCTCAAGGCTGACTGAAAGACAGTGCTGTTACCCGTCTTCTAGTCACTGCTAAGAAGGCCTCAGGGAAGAAAGTGAGTTTTCTCCTATGAATCCAGGTGGTCGCCTGTGCCTTGCTAGGAGTTCACCCCACCGCTTGCCCTAGCTAAAGTGCGAAGTAAACGTGACCCCCAGGCCTCAAGGTAAGCACGAGCGTTTCCTATAAGCAAAGTTTGCTGTGCAGCCATCTCCATGAACCCTGACTCGATAGAGCGCTTTAAATCCTCTACGGCTCTCCGGAGGCCTCAGAGAGACGCGTATGAATTCCCTTCTGAGGGAGAGCCTGGGTGCCGTGAGTCCCCTTTTTGTTTTCCGAGCAACACAGCGCAGAACAGGCTGTTGGGGTCAACCCTTTCTATGCAGAGGGAAAGGCAATGAACTGATCCTCGCTTGCATAGCTTGATTTCTACCGCTGTAAAGCAGCCCCAGGACAACGTTTTTGCCAGTATTACATTCAACGTGGCTCTCCCTCTGTGGAGGCCCTCTGAACTGCACTGAAAGAATCCCTGAGCCTACAGATCCCCCTGGCAACTCTTACCTGTCATCTCTCTATTGTGACGCAAGGTCCACTGTAGGTCCAGCCTGACAGAAAGAACAGAAAAACCGGTCAACTTGTGAGACTTTTGGATGATCCAAAGTCACCTAGGCCTGACTAAGTCATTAAGCAGGTAATGCTATGCACGGCATGCAAAAGTCCCCGCCTGCAACGAAGTGTGATCATAGAAAGGCCCCGTGTGGCCGAAAGTCTCCAGTAGACAGTCAGTGAGTGATGGTAATTGCGCTGTGGGGTCAAGTTGGAAACTGGAGCATGTGAGAGAAGCCCGACTCTCCCCCTTTGGAAAGCAACTTCGATGCAGCTTCCAAGCTGCCTGAACACCACACCACCAGGACACTGTTCACTGCACAGATGCCTCTGAGGAGCAGTGAGCTTTTGCCAAAGAAACCGAACGCTTGCGCTTCCTTCCTGGGAGCTCAGCCCAGAGCATACTCTAGCCTAAGTGCCAACTAAATGTGACCTCTAGTCTCGAGGTAAGGTGCACATTTTCCCTTTACCAGAGGCAGGGGTGCACCAGTTTCCAGGAAGGCTTAGTCAATGGACGGCTTTAGCTTTAGTGTGCCTCACAGCGCTCAAGCCTCTCACGGGGGCATTTCTTTCCAAGGAAGTGCACCGTGTACCAGAAGCCTTCTGAGCACAATCAAGGGATACACGGCTCTGGGACCATCCCTCACTATGCAGGTGAAAGGGCCGGCAACTAATCTGTTCTCTATGGCTAGCGTTCCACAGCTTTGAAACAGCCCCAGGAGCACGGTTCTTGGGCCGGCTTTCTTTCCATGCGGGTCTGCCACGTTGAGGACACCTAAGCTGCCCTGAAAGAAACCACCGGGGCTCCAATCCACTTTGGGGTCTCCTGCTCGACGTCTCTCTAAGTGAGGCAGAAAGTAGACTTTAGGTCCAGCCAGAAATAAAGTAGAAATTGACCGTGAGCCTTGCTAGGCATTTGGAACATGCAAAGTCACCTAGGCCTCCTGAGGGCATTTAGAGGATTATGCCATTCAGCACATGCAGAACACACTGCATCCCAAAGTTTCATCGCAGAAGGCCGAATTGTGTTCCAAGGGCCTCCTTTGGCTTGTCAGAGAAGAGAGGTATATGTGCTGGGTGATCCGGTGTATAATTGAGAAGCCTGGAAAAAGGCAGTATTTTCCCCCATTTGAAAGGTACATAGTGGCGGCCTCAAGGCTGACTGAAAGACAGTGCTGTTACCCGTCTTCTAGTCACTGCTAAGAAGGCCTCAGGGAAGAAAGTGAGTTTTCTCCTATGAATCCAGGTGGTCGCCTGTGCCTTGCTAGGAGTTCACCCCACCGCTTGCCCTAGCTAAAGTGCGAAGTAAACGTGACCCCCAGGCCTCAAGGTAAGCACGAGCGTTTCCTATCAGCAAAGTTTGCTGTGCAGCCATCTCCATGAACCCTGACTCGATAGAGTGCTTTAAATCCTCTACGGCTCTCCGGAGGCCTCAGAGAGACGCGTATGAATTCCCTTCTGAGGGAGAGCGTGGGTGCCATGAGTCCCCTTTTTGTTTTCCGAGCAACACAGCGCAGAACAGGCTGTTGGGGTCAACCCTTTCTATGCAGAGGGAAGGGCAATGAACTGATCCTCGCTTGCATAGCTTGATTTCTACCGCTGTAAAGCAGCCCCAGGACAACGTTTTTGCCAGTATTACATTCAACGTGGCTCTCCCTCTGTGGAGGCCCTCTGAACTGCACTGAAAGAATCCCTGAGCCTACAGTGCCCCCTGGCAACTCTTACCTGTCATCTCTCTATTAGACGCATGGACCACTGTAGGTCCAGCCTGACAGAAAGAACAGAAAAACCGGTCAACTTGTGAGACTTTGGACGATCCAAAGCCACCTAGGCCTGACTAAGTCATTAAGCAGGTAATGCTATGCACGGCATGCAAAAGTCCCCGCCTGCAACGAAGTGTGATCATAGAAAGGCCCCGTGTGGCCGAAAGTCTCCAGTAGACAGTCAGTGAGTGATGGTAATTGCGCTGTGGGGTCAAGTTGGAAACTGGAGCATGTGAGAGAAGCCCGACTCTCCCCCTTTGGAAAGCAACTTCGATGCAGCTTCCAAGCTGCCTGAACACCACACCACCAGGACACTGTTCACTGCACAGATGCCTCTGAGGAGCAGTGAGCTTTTGCCAAAGAATCCAAACGCTTGCGCTTCCTTCCTGGGAGCTCAGCCCAGAGCATACTGTAGCTAAAGTGCCAACTAAATGTGACCTCTAGTCTCGAGGTAAGGTGCACATTTTCCCTTTACCAGAGGCAGGGGTGCACCAGTTTCCAGGAAGGCTTAGTCAATGGACGGCTTTAGCTTTAGTGTGCCTCACAGCGCTCAAGCCTCTCACGGGGGCATTTCTTTCCAAGGAAGTGCACCGTGTACCAGAAGCCTTCTGAGCACAATCAAGGGATACACGGCTCTGGGACCATCCCTCACTATGCAGGTGAAAGGGCCGGCAACTAATCTGTTCTCTATGGCTAGCGTTCCACAGCTTTGAAACAGCCCCAGGAGCACGGTTCTTGGGCCGGCTTTCTTTCCATGCGGGTCTGCCACGTTGAGGACACCTAAGCTGCCCTGAAAGAAACCACCGGGGCTCCAATCCACTTTGGGGTCTCCTGCTCGACGTCTCTCCAAGTGAGGCAGAAAGTAGACTTTAGGTCCAGCCAGAAATAAAGTAGAAATTGACCGTGAGCCTTGCTAGGCATTTGGAACATGCAAAGTCACCTAGGCCTCCTGAGGGCATTTAGAGGATTATGCCATTCAGCACATGCAGAACACACTGCATCCCAAAGTTTCATCGCAGAAGGCCGAATTGTGTTCCAAGGGCCTCCTTTGGCTTGTCAGAGAAGAGAGGTATATGTGCTGGGTGATCCGGTGTATAATTGAGAAGCCTGGAAAAAGGCAGTATTTTCCCCCATTTGAAAGGTACATAGTGGCGGCCTCAAGGCTGACTGAAAGACAGTGCTGTTACCCGTCTTCTAGTCACTGCTAAGAAGGCCTCAGGGAAGAAAGTGAGTTTTCTCCTATGAATCCAGGTGGTCGCCTGTGCCTTGCTAGGAGTTCACCCCACCGCTTGCCCTAGCTAAAGTGCGAAGTAAACGTGACCCCCAGGCCTCAAGGTAAGCACGAGCGTTTCCTATCAGCAAAGTTTGCTGTGCAGCCATCTCCATGAACCCTGACTCGATAGAGTGCTTTAAATCCTCTACGGCTCTCCGGAGGCCTCAGAGAGACGCGTATGAATTCCCTTCTGAGGGAGAGCGTGGGTGCCATGAGTCCCCTTTTTGTTTTCCGAGCAACACAGCGCAGAACAGGCTGTTGGGGTCAACCCTTTCTATGCAGAGGGAAGGGCAATGAACTGATCCTCGCTTGCATAGCTTGATTTCTACCGCTGTAAAGCAGCCCCAGGACAACGTTTTTGCCAGTATTACATTCAACGTGGCTCTCCCTCTGTGGAGGCCCTCTGAACTGCACTGAAAGAATCCCTGAGCCTACAGTGCCCCCTGGCAACTCTTACCTGTCATCTCTCTATTGTGACGCAAGGACCACTGTAGGTCCAGCCTGACAGAAAGAACAGAAAAACCGGTCAACTTGTGAGACTTTGGACGATCCAAAGCCACCTAGGCCTGACTAAGTCATTAAGCAGGTAATGCTATGCACGGCATGCAAAAGTCCCCGCCTGCAACGAAGTGTGATCATAGAAAGGCCCCGTGTGGCCGAAAGTCTCCAGTAGACAGTCAGTGAGTGATGGTAATTGCGCTGTGGGGTCAAGTTGGAAACTGGAGCATGTGAGAGAAGCCCGACTCTCCCCCTTTGGAAAGCAACTTCGATGCAGTTTCCAAGCTGCCTGAACACCACACCACCAGGACACTGTTCACTGCACAGATGCCTCTGAGGAGCAGTGAGCTTTTGCCAAAGAAACCAAACGCTTGCGCTTCCTTCCTGGGAGCTCAGCCCAGAGCATACTGTAGCTAAAGTGCCAACTAAATGTGACCTCTAGTCTCGAGGTAAGGTGCACATTTTCCCTTTACCAGAGGCAGGGGTGCACCAGTTTCCAGGAAGGCTTAGTCAATGGACGGCTTTAGCTTTAGTGTGCCTCACAGCGCTCAAGCCTCTCACGGGGGCATTTCTTTCCAAGGAAGTGCACCGTGTACCAGAAGCCTTCTGAGCACAATCAAGGGATACACGGCTCTGGGACCATCCCTCACTATGCAGGTGAAAGGGCCGGCAACTAATCTGTTCTCTATGGCTAGCGTTCCACAGCTTTGAAACAGCCCCAGGAGCACGGTTCTTGGGTCGGCTTTCTTTCCATGCGGGTCTGCCACGTTGAGGACACCTAAGCTGCCCTGAAAGAAACCACCGGGGCTCCAATCCACTTTGGGGTCTCCTGCTCGACGTCTCTCTAAGTGAGGCAGAAAGTAGACTTTAGGTCCAGCCCGAAATAAAGTAGAGATTGACCGTGAGCCTTGCTAGGCATTTGGAACATGCAAAGTCACCTCGGCCTCCTGAGGGCATTTAGAGGATTATGCCATTCAGCACATGCAGAACACACTGCATCCCAAAGTTTCATCGCAGAAGGCCGAATTGTGTTCCACGGGCCTCCTTTGGCTTGTCAGAGAAGAGAGGTATATGTGCTGGGTGATCCGGTGTATAATTGAGAAACCTGGAAAAAGGCAGTATTTTCCCCCATTTGAAAGGTACATAGTGGCGGCCTCAAGGCTGACTGAAAGACAGTGCTGTTACCCGTCTTCTAGTCACTGCTAAGAAGGCCTCAGGGAAGAAAGTGAGTTTTCTCCTATGAATCCAGGTGGTCGCCTGTGCCTTGCTAGGAGTTCACCCCACCGCTTGCCCTAGCTAAAGTGCGAAGTAAACGTGACCCCCAGGCCTCAAGGTAAGCACGAGCGTTTCCTATCAGCAAAGTTTGCTGTGCAGCCATCTCCATGAACCCTGACTCGATAGAGCGCTTTAAATCCTCTACGGCTCTCCGGAGGCCTCAGAGAGACGCGTATGAATTCCCTTCTGAGGGAGAGCCTGGGTGCCGTGAGTCCTTTTTTTGTTTTCCGAGCAACCCAGCGCAGAACAGGCTGTTGGGGTCAACCCTTTCTATGCAGAGGGAAAGGCAATGAACTGATCCTCGCTTGCATAGCTTGATTTCTACCGCTGTAAAGCAGCCCCAGGACAACGTTTTTGCCAGTATTACATTCAACGTGGCTCTCCCTCTGTGGAGGCCCTCTGAACTGCACTGAAAGAATCCCTGAGCCTACAGAGCCCCCTGGCAACTCTTACCTGTCATCTCTCTATTGTGACGCAAGGTCCACTGTAGGTCCAGCCTGACAGAAAGAACAGAAAAACCGGTCAACTTGTGAGACTTTTGGACGATCCAAAGTCACCTAGGCCTGACTAAGTCATTAAGCAGGTAATGCTATGCACGGCATGCAAAAGTCCCCGCCTGCAACGAAGTGTGATCATAGAAAGGCCCCGTGTGGCCGAAAGTCTCCAGTAGACAGTCAGTGAGTGATGGTAATTGCGCTGTGGGGTCAAGTTGGAAACTGGAGCATGTGAGAGAAGCCCGACTCTCCCCCTTTGGAAACAACTTCGATGCAGCTTCCAAGCTGCCTGAACACCACACCACCAGGACACTGTTCACTGCACAGATGCCTCTGAGGAGCAGTGAGCTTTTGCCAAAAAACCGAACGCTTGCGCTTCCTTCCTGGGAGCTCAGCCCAGAGCATACTCTAGCCTAAGTGCCAACTAAATGTGACCTCTAGTCTCGAGGTAAGGTGCACATTTTCCCTTTACCAGAGGCAGGGGTGCACCAGTTTCCAGGAAGGCTTAGTCAATGGACGGCTTTAGCTTTAGTGTGCCTCACAGCGCTCAAGCCTCTCACGGGGGCATTTCTTTCCAAGGAAGTGCACCGTGTACCAGAAGCCTTCTGAGCACAATCAAGGGATACACGGCTCTGGGACCATCCCTCACTATGCAGGTGAAAGGGCCGGCAACTAATCTGTTCTCTATGGCTAGCGTTCCACAGCTTTGAAACAGCCCCAGGAGCACGGTTCTTGGGTCGGCTTTCTTTCCATGCGTGTCTGCCACGTTGAGGACACCTAAGCTGCCCTGAAAGAAACCACCGGGGCTCCAATCCACTTTGGGGTCTCCTGCTCGACGTCTCTCTAAGTGAGGCAGAAAGTAGACTTTAGGTCCAGCCCGAAATAAAGTAGAGATTGACCGTGAGCCTTGCTAGGCATTTGGAACATGCAAAGTCACCTCGGCCTCCTGAGGGCATTTAGAGGATTATGCCATTCAGCACATGCAGAACACACTGCATCCCAAAGTTTCATCGCAGAAGGCCGAATTGTGTTCCAAGGGCCTCCTTTGGCTTGTCAGAGAAGAGAGGTATATGTGCTGGGTGATCCGGTGTATAATTGAGAAACCTGGAAAAAGGCAGTATTTTCCCCCATTTGAAAGGTACATAGTGGCGGCCTCAAGGCTGACTGAAAGACAGTGCTGTTACCCGTCTTCTAGTCACTGCTAAGAAGGCCTCAGGGAAGAAAGTGAGTTTTCTCCTATGAATCCAGGTGGTCGCCTGTGCCTTGCTAGGAGTTCACCCCACCGCTTGCCCTAGCTAAAGTGCGAAGTAAACGTGACCCCCAGGCCTCAAGGTAAGCACGAGCGTTTCCTATAAGCAAAGTTTGCTGTGCAGCCATCTCCATGAACCCTGACTCGATAGAGCGCTTTAAATCCTCTACGGCTCTCCGGAGGCCTCAGAGAGACGCGTATGAATTCCCTTCTGAGGGAGAGCCTGGGTGCCGTGAGTCCCCTTTTTGTTTTCCGAGCAACACAGCGCAGAACAGGCTGTTGGGGTCAACCCTTTCTATGCAGAGGGAAAGGCAATGAACTGATCCTCGCTTGCATAGCTTGATTTCTACCGCTGTAAAGCAGCCCCAGGACAACGTTTTTGCCAGTATTACATTCAACGTGGCTCTCCCTCTGTGGAGGCCCTCTGAACTGCACTGAAAGAATCCCTGAGCCTACAGATCCCCCTGGCAACTCTTACCTGTCATCTCTCTATTGTGACGCAAGGTCCACTGTAGGTCCAGCCTGACAGAAAGAACAGAAAAACCGGTCAACTTGTGAGACTTTTGGATGATCCAAAGTCACCTAGGCCTGACTAAGTCATTAAGCAGGTAATGCTATGCACGGCATGCAAAAGTCCCCGCCTGCAACGAAGTGTGATCATAGAAAGGCCCCGTGTGGCCGAAAGTCTCCAGTAGACAGTCAGTGAGTGATGGTAATTGCGCTGTGGGGTCAAGTTGGAAACTGGAGCATGTGAGAGAAGCCCGACTCTCCCCCTTTGGAAAGCAACTTCGATGCAGCTTCCAAGCTGCCTGAACACCACACCACCAGGACACTGTTCACTGCACAGATGCCTCTGAGGAGCAGTGAGCTTTTGCCAAAGAAACCGAACGCTTGCGCTTCCTTCCTGGGAGCTCAGCCCAGAGCATACTCTAGCCTAAGTGCCAACTAAATGTGACCTCTAGTCTCGAGGTAAGGTGCACATTTTCCCTTTACCAGAGGCAGGGGTGCACCAGTTTCCAGGAAGGCTTAGTCAATGGACGGCTTTAGCTTTAGTGTGCCTCACAGCGCTCAAGCCTCTCACGGGGGCATTTCTTTCCAAGGAAGTGCACCGTGTACCAGAAGCCTTCTGAGCACAATCAAGGGATACACGGCTCTGGGACCATCCCTCACTATGCAGGTGAAAGGGCCGGCAACTAATCTGTTCTCTATGGCTAGCGTTCCACAGCTTTGAAACAGCCCCAGGAGCACGGTTCTTGGGCCGGCTTTCTTTCCATGCGGGTCTGCCACGTTGAGGACACCTAAGCTGCCCTGAAAGAAACCACCGGGGCTCCAATCCACTTTGGGGTCTCCTGCTCGACGTCTCTCTAAGTGAGGCAGAAAGTAGACTTTAGGTCCAGCCAGAAATAAAGTAGAAATTGACCGTGAGCCTTGCTAGGCATTTGGAACATGCAAAGTCACCTAGGCCTCCTGAGGGCATTTAGAGGATTATGCCATTCAGCACATGCAGAACACACTGCATCCCAAAGTTTCATCGCAGAAGGCCGAATTGTGTTCCAAGGGCCTCCTTTGGCTTGTCAGAGAAGAGAGGTATATGTGCTGGGTGATCCGGTGTATAATTGAGAAGCCTGGAAAAAGGCAGTATTTTCCCCCATTTGAAAGGTACATAGTGGCGGCCTCAAGGCTGACTGAAAGACAGTGCTGTTACCCGTCTTCTAGTCACTGCTAAGAAGGCCTCAGGGAAGAAAGTGAGTTTTCTCCTATGAATCCAGGTGGTCGCCTGTGCCTTGCTAGGAGTTCACCCCACCGCTTGCCCTAGCTAAAGTGCGAAGTAAACGTGACCCCCAGGCCTCAAGGTAAGCACGAGCGTTTCCTATCAGCAAAGTTTGCTGTGCAGCCATCTCCATGAACCCTGACTCGATAGAGTGCTTTAAATCCTCTACGGCTCTCCGGAGGCCTCAGAGAGACGCGTATGAATTCCCTTCTGAGGGAGAGCGTGGGTGCCATGAGTCCCCTTTTTGTTTTCCGAGCAACACAGCGCAGAACAGGCTGTTGGGGTCAACCCTTTCTATGCAGAGGGAAGGGCAATGAACTGATCCTCGCTTGCATAGCTTGATTTCTACCGCTGTAAAGCAGCCCCAGGACAACGTTTTTGCCAGTATTACATTCAACGTGGCTCTCCCTCTGTGGAGGCCCTCTGAACTGCACTGAAAGAATCCCTGAGCCTACAGTGCCCCCTGGCAACTCTTACCTGTCATCTCTCTATTAGACGCATGGACCACTGTAGGTCCAGCCTGACAGAAAGAACAGAAAAACCGGTCAACTTGTGAGACTTTGGACGATCCAAAGCCACCTAGGCCTGACTAAGTCATTAAGCAGGTAATGCTATGCACGGCATGCAAAAGTCCCCGCCTGCAACGAAGTGTGATCATAGAAAGGCCCCGTGAGGCCGAAAGTCTCCAGTAGACAGTCAGTGAGTGATGGTAATTGCGCTGTGGGGTCAAGTTGGAAACTGGAGCATGTGAGAGAAGCCCGACTCTCCCCCTTTGGAAAGCAACTTCGATGCAGCTTCCAAGCTGCCTGAACACCACACCACCAGGACACTGTTCACTGCACAGATGCCTCTGAGGAGCAGTGAGCTTTTGCCAAAGAATCCAAACGCTTGCGCTTCCTTCCTGGGAGCTCAGCCCAGAGCATACTCTAGCCTAAGTGCCAACTAAATGTGACCTCTAGTCTCGAGGTAAGGTGCACATTTTCCCTTTACCAGAGGCAGGGGTGCACCAGTTTCCAGGAAGGCTTAGTCAATGGACGGCTTTAGCTTTAGTGTGCCTCACAGCGCTCAAGCCTCTCACGGGGGCATTTCTTTCCAAGGAAGTGCACCGTGTACCAGAAGCCTTCTGAGCACAATCAAGGGATACACGGCTCTGGGACCATCCCTCACTATGCAGGTGAAAGGGCCGGCAACTAATCTGTTCTCTATGGCTAGCGTTCCACAGCTTTGAAACAGCCCCAGGAGCACGGTTCTTGGGCCGGCTTTCTTTCCATGCGGGTCTGCCACGTTGAGGACACCTAAGCTGCCCTGAAAGAAACCACCGGGGCTCCAATCCACTTTGGGGTCTCCTGCTCGACGTCTCTCCAAGTGAGGCAGAAAGTAGACTTTAGGTCCAGCCCGAAATAAAG
Organism: Mesoplodon bidens; assembly: GCF_964165515.1. Lineage (NCBI taxonomy): Eukaryota > Metazoa > Chordata > Mammalia > Artiodactyla > Ziphiidae > Mesoplodon > Mesoplodon bidens. Next base: position 1,488,387 of record NW_027672444.1, on the reverse strand, counting down.
TAGAAATTGACCGTGAGCCTTGCTAGGCATTTGGAACATGCAAAGTCACCTAGGCCTCCTGAGGGCATTTAGAGGATTATGCCATTCAGCACATGCAGAACACACTGCATCCCAAAGTTTCATCGCAGAAGGCCGAATTGTGTTCCAAGGGCCTCCTTTGGCTTGTCAGAGAAGAGAGGTATATGTGCTGGGTGATCCGGTGTATAATTGAGAAACCTGGAAAAAGGCAGTATTTTCCCCCATTTGAAAGGTACATAGTGGCGGCCTCAAGGCTGACTGAAAGACAGTGCTGTTACCCGTCTTCTAGTCACTGCTAAGAAGGCCTCAGGGAAGAAAGTGAGTTTTCTCCTATGAATCCAGGTGGTCGCCTGTGCCTTGCTAGGAGTTCACCCCACCGCTTGCCCTAGCTAAAGTGCGAAGTAAACGTGACCCCCAGGCCTCAAGGTAAGCACGAGCGTTTCCTATCAGCAAAGTTTGCTGTGCAGCCATCTCCATGAACCCTGACTCGATAGAGCGCTTTAAATCCTCTACGGCTCTCCGGAGGCCTCAGAGAGACGCGTATGAATTCCCTTCTGAGGGAGAGCCTGGGTGCCGTGAGTCCTTTTTTTGTTTTCCGAGCAACACAGCGCAGAACAGGCTGTTGGGGTCAACCCTTTCTATGCAGAGGGAAAGGCAATGAACTGATCCTCGCTTGCATAGCTTGATTTCTACCGCTGTAAAGCAGCCCCAGGACAACGTTTTTGCCAGTATTACATTCAACGTGGCTCTCCCTCTGTGGAGGCCCTCTGAACTGCACTGAAAGAATCCCTGAGCCTACAGAGCCCCCTGGCAACTCTTACCTGTCATCTCTCTATTGTGACGCAAGGTCCACTGTAGGTCCAGCCTGACAGAAAGAACAGAAAAACCGGTCAACTTGTGAGACTTTTGGACGATCCAAAGTCACCTAGGCCTGACTAAGTCATTAAGCAGGTAATGCTATGCACGGCATGCAAAAGTCCCCGCCTGCAACGAAGTGTGATCATAGAAAGGCCCCGTGTGGCCGAAAGTCTCCAGTAGACAGTCAGTGAGTGATGGTAATTGCGCTGTGGGGTCAAGTTGGAAACTGGAGCATGTGAGAGAAGCCCGACTCTCCCCCTTTGGAAACAACTTCGATGCAGCTTCCAAGCTGCCTGAACACCACACCACCAGGACACTGTTCACTGCACAGATGCCTCTGAGGAGCAGTGAGCTTTTGCCAAAAAACCGAACGCTTGCGCTTCCTTCCTGGGAGCTCAGCCCAGAGCATACTCTAGCCTAAGTGCCAACTAAATGTGACCTCTAGTCTCGAGGTAAGGTGCACATTTTCCCTTTACCAGAGGCAGGGGTGCACCAGTTTCCAGGAAGGCTTAGTCAATGGACGGCTTTAGCTTTAGTGTGCCTCACAGCGCTCAAGCCTCTCACGGGGGCATTTCTTTCCAAGGAAGTGCACCGTGTACCAGAAGCCTTCTGAGCACAATCAAGGGATACACGGCTCTGGGACCATCCCTCACTATGCAGGTGAAAGGGCCGGCAACTAATCTGTTCTCTATGGCTAGCGTTCCACAGCTTTGAAACAGCCCCAGGAGCACGGTTCTTGGGTCGGCTTTCTTTCCATGCGTGTCTGCCACGTTGAGGACACCTAAGCTGCCCTGAAAGAAACCACCGGGGCTCCAATCCACTTTGGGGTCTCCTGCTCGACGTCTCTCTAAGTGAGGCAGAAAGTAGACTTTAGGTCCAGCCAGAAATAAAGTAGAAATTGACCGTGAGCCTTGCTAGGCATTTGGAACATGCAAAGTCACCTAGGCCTCCTGAGGGCATTTAGAGGATTATGCCATTCAGCACATGCAGAACACACTGCATCCCAAAGTTTCATCGCAGAAGGCCGAATTGTGTTCCAAGGGCCTCCTTTGGCTTGTCAGAGAAGAGAGGTATATGTGCTGGGTGATCCGGTGTATAATTGAGAAGCCTGGAAAAAGGCAGTATTTTCCCCCATTTGAAAGGTACATAGTGGCGGCCTCAAGGCTGACTGAAAGTCAGTGCTGTTACCCGTCTTCTAGTCACTGCTAAGAATGCCTCAGGGAAGAAAGAGAGTTTTCTCCTATGAATCCTGGTGGTCGCCTGTGCCTTGCTAGGAGTTCACCCCACCGCTTGCCCTAGCTAAAGTGCGAAGTAAACGTGACCCCCAGGCCTCAAGGTAAGCACGAGCGTTTCCTATCAGCAAAGTTTGCTGTGCAGCCATCTCCATGAACCCTGACTCGATAGAGTGCTTTAAATCCTCTACGGCTCTCCGGAGGCCTCAGAGAGACGCGTATGAATTCCCTTCTGAGGGAGAGCGTGGGTGCCATGAGTCCCCTTTTTGTTTTCCGAGCAACACAGCGCAGAACAGGCTGTTGGGGTCAACCCTTTCTATGCAGAGGGAAGGGCAATGAACTGATCCTCGCTTGCATAGCTTGATTTCTACCGCTGTAAAGCAGCCCCAGGACAACGTTTTTGCCAGTATTACATTCAACGTGGCTCTCCCTCTGTGGAGGCCCTCTGAACTGCACTGAAAGAATCCCTGAGCCTACAGTGCCCCCTGGCAACTCTTACCTGTCATCTCTCTATTGTGACGCAAGGACCACTGTAGGTCCAGCCTGACAGAAAGAACAGAAAAACCGGTCAACTTGTGAGACTTTGGACGATCCAAAGCCACCTAGGCCTGACTAAGTCATTAAGCAGGTAATGCTATGCACGGCATGCAAAAGTCCCCGCCTGCAACGAAGTGTGATCATAGAAAGGCCCCGTGTGGCCGAAAGTCTCCAGTAGACAGTCAGTGAGTGATGGTAATTGCGCTGTGGGGTCAAGTTGGAAACTGGAGCATGTGAGAGAAGCCCGACTCTCCCCCTTTGGAAAGCAACTTCGATGCAGTTTCCAAGCTGCCTGAACACCACACCACCAGGACACTGTTCACTGCACAGATGCCTCTGAGGAGCAGTGAGCTTTTGCCAAAGAAACCAAACGCTTGCGCTTCCTTCCTGGGAGCTCAGCCCAGAGCATACTGTAGCTAAAGTGCCAACTAAATGTGACCTCTAGTCTCGAGGTAAGGTGCACATTTTCCCTTTACCAGAGGCAGGGGTGCACCAGTTTCCAGGAAGGCTTAGTCAATGGACGGCTTTAGCTTTAGTGTGCCTCACAGCGCTCAAGCCTCTCACGGGGGCATTTCTTTCCAAGGAAGTGCACCGTGTACAAGAAGCCTTCTGAGCACAATCAAGGGATACACGGCTCTGGGACCATCCCTCACTATGCAGGTGAAAGGGCCGGCAACTAATCTGTTCTCTATGGCTAGCGTTCCACAGCTTTGAAACAGCCCCAGGAGCACGGTTCTTGGGTCGGCTTTCTTTCCATGCGGGTCTGCCACGTTGAGGACACCTAAGCTGCCCTGAAAGAAACCACCGGGGCTCCAATCCACTTTGGGGTCTCCTGCTCGACGTCTCTCTAAGTGAGGCAGAAAGTAGACTTTAGGTCCAGCCCGAAATAAAGTAGAAATTGACCGTGAGCCTTGCTAGGCATTTGGAACATGCAAAGTCACCTAGGCCTCCTGAGGGCATTTAGAGGATTATGCCATTCAGCACATGCAGAACACACTGCATCCCAAAGTTTCATCGCAGAAGGCCGAATTGTGTTCCAAGGGCCTCCTTTGGCTTGTCAGAGAAGAGAGGTATATGTGCTGGGTGATCCGGTGTATAATTGAGAAACCTGGAAAAAGGCAGTATTTTCCCCCATTTGAAAGGTACATAGTGGCGGCCTCAAGGCTGACTGAAAGACAGTGCTGTTACCCGTCTTCTAGTCACTGCTAAGAAGGCCTCAGGGAAGAAAGTGAGTTTTCTCCTATGAATCCAGGTGGTCGCCTGTGCCTTGCTAGGAGTTCACCCCACCGCTTGCCCTAGCTAAAGTGCGAAGTAAACGTGACCCCCAGGCCTCAAGGTAAGCACGAGCGTTTCCTATCAGCAAAGTTTGCTGTGCAGCCATCTCCATGAACCCTGACTCGATAGAGCGCTTTAAATCCTCTACGGCTCTCCGGAGGCCTCAGAGAGACGCGTATGAATTCCCTTCTGAGGGAGAGCCTGGGTGCCGTGAGTCCTTTTTTTGTTTTCCGAGCAACACAGCGCAGAACAGGCTGTTGGGGTCAACCCTTTCTATGCAGAGGGAAGGGCAATGAACTGATCCTCGCTTGCATAGCTTGATTTCTACCGCTGTAAAGCAGCCCCAGGACAACGTTTTTGCCAGTATTACATTCAACGTGGCTCTCCCTCTGTGGAGGCCCTCTGAACTGCACTGAAAGAATCCCTGAGCCTACAGAGCCCCCTGGCAACTCTTACCTGTCATCTCTCTATAGTGACGCAAGGTCCACTGTAGGTCCAGCCTGACAGAAAGAACAGAAAAACCGGTCAACTTGTGAGACTTTGGACGATCCAAAGCCACCTAGGCCTGACTAAGTCATTAAGCAGGTAATGCTATGCACGGCATGCAAAAGTCCCCGCCTGCAACGAAGTGTGATCATAGAAAGGCCCCGTGTGGCCGAAAGTCTCCTGTAGACAGTCAGTGAGTGATGGTAATTGTGCTGTGGGGTCAAGTTGGAAACTGGAGCATGTGAGAGAAGCCCGACTCTCCCCCTTTGGAAAGCAACTTCGATGCAGCTTCCAAGCTGCCTGAACACCACACCACCAGGACACTGTTCACTGCACAGATGCCTCTGAGGAGCAGTGAGCTTTTGCCAAAGAATCCAAACGCTTGCGCTTCCTTCCTGGGAGCTCAGCCCAGAGCATACTGTAGCTAAAGTGCCAACTAAATGTGACCTCTAGTCTCGAGGTAAGGTGCACATTTTCCCTTTACCAGAGGCAGGGGTGCACCAGTTTCCAGGAAGGCTTAGTCAATGGACGGCTTTAGCTTTAGTGTGCCTCACAGCGCTCAAGCCTCTCACGGGGGCATTTCTTTCCAAGGAAGTGCACCGTGTACCAGAAGCCTTCTGAGCACAATCAAGGGATACACGGCTCTGGGACCATCCCTCACTATGCAGGTGAAAGGGCCGGCAACTAATCTGTTCTCTATGGCTAGCGTTCCACAGCTTTGAAACAGCCCCAGGAGCACGGTTCTTGGGTCGGCTTTCTTTCCATGCGGGTCTGCCACGTTGAGGACACCTAAGCTGCCCTGAAAGAAACCACCGGGGCTCCAATCCACTTTGGGGTCTCCTGCTCGACGTCTCTCTAAGTGAGGCAGAAAGTAGACTTTAGGTCCAGCCAGAAATAAAGTAGAAATTGACCGTGAGCCTTGCTAGGCATTTGGAACATGCAAAGTCACCTAGGCCTCCTGAGGGCATTTAGAGGATTATGCCATTCAGCACATGCAGAACACACTGCATCCCAAAGTTTCATCGCAGAAGGCCGAATTGTGTTCCAAGGGCCTCCTTTGGCTTGTCAGAGAAGAGAGGTATATGTGCTGGGTGATCCGGTGTATAATTGAGAAGCCTGGAAAAAGGCAGTATTTTCCCCCATTTGAAAGGTACATAGTGGCGGCCTCAAGGCTGACTGAAAGACAGTGCTGTTACCCGTCTTCTAGTCACTGCTAAGAAGGCCTCAGGGAAGAAAGTGAGTTTTCTCCTATGAATCCAGGTGGTCGCCTGTGCCTTGCTAGGAGTTCACCCCACCGCTTGCCCTAGCTAAAGTGCGAAGTAAACGTGACCCCCAGGCCTCAAGGTAAGCACGAGCGTTTCCTATCAGCAAAGTTTGCTGTGCAGCCATCTCCATGAACCCTGACTCGATAGAGCGCTTTAAATCCTCTACGGCTCTCCGGAGGCCTCAGAGAGACGCGTATGAATTCCCTTCTGAGGGAGAGCCTGGGTGCCGTGAGTCCTTTTTTTGTTTTCCGAGCAACACAGCGCAGAACAGGCTGTTGGGGTCAACCCTTTCTATGCAGAGGGAAAGGCAATGAACTGATCCTCGCTTGCATAGCTTGATTTCTACCGCTGTAAAGCAGCCCCAGGACAACGTTTTTGCCAGTATTACATTCAACGTGGCTCTCCCTCTGTGGAGGCCCTCTGAACTGCACTGAAAGAATCCCTGAGCCTACAGAGCCCCCTGGCAACTCTTACCTGTCATCTCTCTATTGTGACGCAAGGTCCACTGTAGGTCCAGCCTGACAGAAAGAACAGAAAAACCGGTCAACTTGTGAGACTTTTGGACGATCCAAAGTCACCTAGGCCTGACTAAGTCATTAAGCAGGTAATGCTATGCACGGCATGCAAAACTCCCCGCCTGCAACGAAGTGTGATCATAGAAAGGCCCCGTGTGGCCGAAAGTCTCCAGTAGACAGTCAGTGAGTGATGGTAATTGCGCTGTGGGGTCAAGTTGGAAACTGGAGCATGTGAGAGAAGCCCGACTCTCCCCCTTTGGAAACAACTTCGATGCAGCTTCCAAGCTGCCTGAACACCACACCACCAGGACACTGTTCACTGCACAGATGCCTCTGAGGAGCAGTGAGCTTTTGCCAAAAAACCGAACGCTTGCGCTTCCTTCCTGGGAGCTCAGCCCAGAGCATACTCTAGCCTAAGTGCCAACTAAATGTGACCTCTAGTCTCGAGGTAAGGTGCACATTTTCCCTTTACCAGAGGCAGGGGTGCACCAGTTTCCAGGAAGGCTTAGTCAATGGACGGCTTTAGCTTTAGTGTGCCTCACAGCGCTCAAGCCTCTCACGGGGGCATTTCTTTCCAAGGAAGTGCACCGTGTACCAGAAGCCTTCTGAGCACAATCAAGGGATACACGGCTCTGGGACCATCCCTCACTATGCAGGTGAAAGGGCCGGCAACTAATCTGTTCTCTATGGCTAGCGTTCCACAGCTTTGAAACAGCCCCAGGAGCACGGTTCTTGGGCCGGCTTTCTTTCCATGCGGGTCTGCCACGTTGAGGACACCTAAGCTGCCCTGAAAGAAACCACCGGGGCTCCAATCCACTTTGGGGTCTCCTGCTCGACGTCTCTCTAAGTGAGGCAGAAAGTAGACTTTAGGTCCAGCCCGAAATAAAGTAGAGATTGACCGTGAGCCTTGCTAGGCATTTGGAACATGCAAAGTCACCTAGGCCTCCTGAGGGCATTTAGAGGATTATGCCATTCAGCACATGCAGAACACACTGCATCCCAAAGTTTCATCGCAGAAGGCCGAATTGTGTTCCAAGGGCCTCCTTTGGCTTGTCAGAGAAGAGAGGTATATGTGCTGGGTGATCCGGTGTATAATTGAGAAGCCTGGAAAAAGGCAGTATTTTCCCCCATTTGAAAGGTACATAGTGGCGGCCTCAAGGCTGACTGAAAGACAGTGCTGTTACCCGTCTTCTAGTCACTGCTAAGAAGGCCTCAGGGAAGAAAGTGAGTTTTCTCCTATGAATCCAGGTGGTCGCCTGTGCCTTGCTAGGAGTTCACCCCACCGCTTGCCCTAGCTAAAGTGCGAAGTAAACGTGACCCCCAGGCCTCAAGGTAAGCACGAGCGTTTCCTATCAGCAAAGTTTGCTGTGCAGCCATCTCCATGATCCCTGACTCGATAGAGTGCTTTAAATCCTCTACGGCTCTCCGGAGGCCTCCGAGAGACGCATATGAATTCCCTTCTGAGGGAGAGCGTGGGTGCCGTGAGTCCCCTTTTTGTTTTCCGAGCAACACAGCGCAGAACAGGCTGTTGGGGTCAACCCTTTCTATGCAGAGGGAAGGGCAATGAACTGATCCTCGCTTGCATAGCTTGATTTCTACCGCTGTAAAGCAGCCCCAGGACAACGTTTTTGCCAGTATTACATTCAACGTGGCTCTCCCTCTGTGGAGGCCCTCTGAACTGCACTGAAAGAATCCCTGAGCCTACAGTGCCCCCTGGCAACTCTTACCTGTCATCTCTCTATTGTGACGCAAGGACCACTGTAGGTCCAGCCTGACAGAAAGAACAGAAAAACCGGTCAACTTGTGAGACTTTGGACGATCCAAAGCCACCTAGGCATGACTAAGTCATTAAGCAGGTAATGCTATGCACGGCATGCAAAACTCCCCGCCTGCAACGAAGTGTGATCATAGAAAGGCCCCGTGTGGCCGAAAGTCTCCAGTAGACAGTCAGTGAGTGATGGTAATTGCGCTGTGGGGACAAGTTGGAAACTGGAGCATGTGAGAGAAGCCCGACTCTCCCCCTTTGGAAAGCAACTTCGATGCAGCTTCCAAGCTGCCTGAACACCACACCACCAGGACACTGTTCACTGCACAGATGCCTCTGAGGAGCAGTGAGCTTTTGCCAAAGAAACCAAACGCTTGCGCTTCCTTCCTGGGAGCTCAGCCCAGAGCATACTGTAGCTAAAGTGCCAACTAAATGTGACCTCTAGTCTCGAGGTAAGGTGCACATTTTCCCTTTACCAGAGGCAGGGGTGCACCAGTTTCCAGGAAGGCTTAGTCAATGGACGGCTTTAGCTTTAGTGTGCCTCACAGCGCTCAAGCCTCTCACGGGGGCATTTCTTTCCAAGGAAGTGCACCGTGTACCAGAAGCCTTCTGAGCACAATCAAGGGGTACACGGCTCTGGGACCATCCCTCACTATGCAGGTGAAAGGGCCGGCAACTAATCTGTTCTCTATGGCTAGCGTTCCACAGCTTTGAAACAGCCCCAGGAGCACGGTTCTTGGGTCGGCTTTCTTTCCATGCGGGTCTGCCACGTTGAGGACACCTAAGCTGCCCTGAAAGAAACCACCGGGGCTCCAATCCACTTTGGGGTCTCCTGCTCGACGTCTCTCTAAGTGAGGCAGAAAGTAGACTTTAGGTCCAGCCCGAAATAAAGTAGAGATTGACCGTGAGCCTTGCCAGGCATTTGGAACATGCAAAGTCACCTCGGCCTCCTGAGGGCATTTAGAGGATTATGCCATTCAGCACATGCAGAACACACTGCATCCCAAAGTTTCATCGCAGAAGGCCGAATTGTGTTCCAAGGGCCTCCTTTGGCTTGTCAGAGAAGAGAGGTATATGTGCTGGGTGATCCGGTGTATAATTGAGAAGCCTGGAAAAAGGCAGTATTTTCCCCCATTTGAAAGGTACATAGTGGCGGCCTCAAGGCTGACTGAAAGACAGTGCTGTTACCCGTCTTCTAGTCACTGCTAAGAAGGCCTCAGGGAAGAAAGTGAGTTTTCTCCTATGAATCCAGGTGGTCGCCTGTGCCTTGCTAGGAGTTCACCCCACCGCTTGCCCTAGCTAAAGTGCGAAGTAAACGTGACCCCCAGGCCTCAAGGTAAGCACGAGCGTTTCCTATCAGCAAAGTTTGCTGTGCAGCCATCTCCATGAACCCTGACTCGATAGAGCGCTTTAAATCCTCTACGGCTCTCCGGAGGCCTCAGAGAGACGCGTATGAATTCCCTTCTGAGGGAGAGCCTGGGTGCCGTGAGTCCCCTTTTTGTTTTCCGAGCAACACAGCGCAGAACAGGCTGTTGGGGTCAACCCTTTCTATGCAGAGGGAAAGGCAATGAACTGATCCTCGCTTGCATAGCTTGATTTCTACCGCTGTAAAGCAGCCCCAGGACAACGTTTTTGCCAGTATTACATTCAACGTGGCTCTCCCTCTGTGGAGGCCCTCTGAACTGCACTGAAAGAATCCCTGAGCCTACAGAGCCCCCTGGCAACTCTTACCTGTCATCTCTCTATTGTGACGCAAGGTCCACTGTAGGTCCAGCCTGACAGAAAGAACAGAAAAACCAGTCAACTTGTGAGACTTTTGGACGATCCAAAGTCACCTAGGCCTGACTAAGTCATTAAGCAGGTAATGCTATGCACGGCATGCAAAAGTCCCCGCCTGCAACGAAGTGTGATCATAGAAAGGCCCCGTGTGGCCGAAAGTCTCCAGTAGACAGTCAGTGAGTGATGGTAATTGCGCTGTGGGGTCAAGTTGGAAACTGGAGCATGTGAGAGAAGCCCGACTCTCCCCCTTTGGAAACAACTTCGATGCAGCTTCCAAGCTGCCTGAACACCACACCACCAGGACACTGTTCACTGCACAGATGCCTCTGAGGAGCAGTGAGCTTTTGCCAAAGAAACCGAACGCTTGCGCTTCCTTCCTGGGAGCTCAGCCCAGAGCATACTCTAGCCTAAGTGCCAACTAAATGTGACCTCTAGTCTCGAGGTAAGGTGCACATTTTCCCTTTACCAGAGGCAGGGGTGCACCAGTTTCCAGGAAGGCTTAGTCAATGGACGGCTTTAGCTTTAGTGTGCCTCACAGCGCTCAAGCCTCTCACGGGGGCATTTCTTTCCAAGGAAGTGCACCGTGTACCAGAAGCCTTCTGAGCACAATCAAGGGATACACGGCTCTGGGACCATCCCTCACTATGCAGGTGAAAGGGCTGGCAACTAATCTGTTCTCTATGGCTAGCGTTCCACAGCTTTGAAACAGCCCCAGGAGCACGGTTCTTGGGCCGGCTTTCTTTCCATGCGGGTCTGCCACGTTGAGGACACCTAAGCTGCCCTGAAAGAAACCACCGGGGCTCCAATCCACTTTGGGGTCTCCTGCTCGACGTCTCTCTAAGTGAGGCAGAAAGTAGACTTTAGGTCCAGCCAGAAATAAAGTAGAAATTGACCGTGAGCCTTGCTAGGCATTTGGAACATGCAAAGTCACCTAGGCCTCCTGAGGGCATTTAGAGGATTATGCCATTCAGCACATGCAGAACACACTGCATCCCAAAGTTTCATCGCAGAAGGCCGAATTGTGTTCCAAGGGCCTCCTTTGGCTTGTCAGAGAAGAGAGGTATATGTGCTGGGTGATCCGGTGTATAATTGAGAAGCCTGGAAAAAGGCAGTATTTTCCCCCATTTGAAAGGTACATAGTGGCGGCCTCAAGGCTGACTGAAAGACAGTGCTGTTACCCGTCTTCTAGTCACTGCTAAGAAGGCCTCAGGGAAGAAAGTGAGTTTTCTCCTATGAATCCAGGTGGTCGCCTGTGCCTTGCTAGGAGTTCACCCCACCGCTTGCCCTAGCTAAAGTGCGAAGTAAACGTGACCCCCAGGCCTCAAGGTAAGCACGAGCGTTTCCTATCAGCAAAGTTTGCTGTGCAGCCATCTCCATGAACCCTGACTCGATAGAGTGCTTTAAATCCTCTACGGCTCTCCGGAGGCCTCAGAGAGACGCGTATGAATTCCCTTCTGAGGGAGAGCGTGGGTGCCATGAGTCCCCTTTTTGTTTTCCGAGCAACACAGCGCAGAACAGGCTGTTGGGGTCAACCCTTTCTATGCAGAGGGAAGGGCAATGAAGTGATCCTCGCTTGCATAGCTTGATTTCTACCGCTGTAAAGCAGCCCCAGGACAACGTTTTTGCCAGTATTACATTCAACGTGGCTCTCCCTCTGTGGAGGCCCTCTGAACTGCACTGAAAGAATCCCTGAGCCTACAGTGCCCCCTGGCAACTCTTACCTGTCATCTCTCTATTGTGACGCAAGGACCACTGTAGGTCCAGCCTGACAGAAAGAACAGAAAAACCGGTCAACTTGTGAGACTTTGGACGATCCAAAGCCACCTAGGCCTGACTAAGTCATTAAGCAGGTAATGCTATGCACGGCATGCAAAAGTCCCCGCCTGCAACGAAGTGTGATCATAGAAAGGCCCCGTGTGGCCGAAAGTCTCCAGTAGACAGTCAGTGAGTGATGGTAATTGCGCTGTGGGGTCAAGTTGGAAACTGGAGCATGTGAGAGAAGCCCGACTCTCCCCCTTTGGAAAGCAACTTCGATGCAGTTTCCAAGCTGCCTGAACACCACACCACCAGGACACTGTTCACTGCACAGATGCCTCTGAGGAGCAGTGAGCTTTTGCCAAAGAAACCAAACGCTTGCGCTTCCTTCCTGGGAGCTCAGCCCAGAGCATACTGTAGCTAAAGTGCCAACTAAATGTGACCTCTAGTCTCGAGGTAAGGTGCACATTTTCCCTTTACCAGAGGCAGGGGTGCACCAGTTTCCAGGAAGGCTTAGTCAATGGACGGCTTTAGCTTTAGTGTGCCTCACAGCGCTCAAGCCTCTCACGGGGGCATTTCTTTCCAAGGAAGTGCACCGTGTACCAGAAGCCTTCTGAGCACAATCAAGGGATACACGGCTCTGGGACCATCCCTCACTATGCAGGTGAAAGGGCCGGCAACTAATCTGTTCTCTATGGCTAGCGTTCCACAGCTTTGAAACAGCCCCAGGAGCACGGTTCTTGGGCAGGCTTTCTTTCCATGCGGGTCTGCCACGTTGAGGACACCTAAGCTGCCCTGAAAGAAACCACCGGGGCTCCAATCCACTTTGGGGTCTCCTGCTCGACGTCTCTCTAAGTGAGGCAGAAAGTAGACTTTAGGTCCAGCCAGAAATAAAGTAGAAATTGACCGTGAGCCTTGCTAGGCATTTGGAACATGCAAAGTCACCTAGGCCTCCTGAGGGCATTTAGAGGATTATGCCATTCAGCACATGCAGAACACACTGCATCCCAAAGTTTCATCGCAGAAGGCCGAATTGTGTTCCAAGGGCCTCCTTTGGCTTGTCAGAGAAGAGAGGTATATGTGCTGGGTGATCCGGTGTATAATTGAGAAACCTGGAAAAAGGCAGTATTTTCCCCCATTTGAAAGGTACATAGTGGCGGCCTCAAGGCTGACTGAAAGACAGTGCTGTTACCCGTCTTCTAGTCACTGCTAAGAAGGCCTCAGGGAAGAAAGTGAGTTTTCTCCTATGAATCCAGGTGGTCGCCTGTGCCTTGCTAGGAGTTCACCCCACCGCTTGCCCTAGCTAAAGTGCGAAGTAAACGTGACCCCCAGGCCTCAAGGTAAGCACGAGCGTTTCCTATCAGCAAAGTTTGCTGTGCAGCCATCTCCATGAACCCTGACTCGATAGAGCGCTTTAAATCCTCTACGGCTCTCCGGAGGCCTCAGAGAGACGCGTATGAATTCCCTTCTGAGGGAGAGCCTGGGTGCCGTGAGTCCTTTTTTTGTTTTCCGAGCAACCCAGCGCAGAACAGGCTGTTGGGGTCAACCCTTTCTATGCAGAGGGAAAGGCAATGAACTGATCCTCGCTTGCATAGCTTGATTTCTACCGCTGTAAAGCAGCCCCAGGACAACGTTTTTGCCAGTATTACATTCAACGTGGCTCTCCCTCTGTGGAGGCCCTCTGAACTGCACTGAAAGAATCCCTGAGCCTACAGAGCCCCCTGGCAACTCTTACCTGTCATCTCTCTATTGTGACGCAAGGTCCACTGTAGGTCCAGCCTGACAGAAAGAACAGAAAAACCGGTCAACTTGTGAGACTTTTGGACGATCCAAAGTCACCTAGGCCTGACTAAGTCATTAAGCAGGTAATGCTCTGCACGGCATGCAAAAGTCCCCGCCTGCAACGAAGTGTGATCATAGAAAGGCCCCGTGTGGCCGAAAGTCTCCAGTAGACAGTCAGTGAGTGATGGTAATTGCGCTGTGGGGTCAAGTTGGAAACTGGAGCATGTGAGAGAAGCCCGACTCTCCCCCTTTGGAAACAACTTCGATGCAGCTTCCAAGCTGCCTGAACACCACACCACCAGGACACTGTTCACTGCACAGATGCCTCTGAGGAGCAGTGAGCTTTTGCCAAAAAACCGAACGCTTGCGCTTCCTTCCTGGGAGCTCAGCCCAGAGCATACTCTAGCCTAAGTGCCAACTAAATGTGACCTCTAGTCTCGAGGTAAGGTGCACATTTTCCCTTTACCAGAGGCAGGGGTGCACCAGTTTCCAGGAAGGCTTAGTCAATGGACGGCTTTAGCTTTAGTGTGCCTCACAGCGCTCAAGCCTCTCACGGGGGCATTTCTTTCCAAGGAAGTGCACCGTGTACCAGAAGCCTTCTGAGCACAATCAAGGGATACACGGCTCTGGGACCATCCCTCACTATGCAGGTGAAAGGGCCGGCAACTAATCTGTTCTCTATGGCTAGCGTTCCACAGCTTTGAAACAGCCCCAGGAGCACGGTTCTTGGGTCGGCTTTCTTTCCATGCGTGTCTGCCACGTTGAGGACACCTAAGCTGCCCTGAAAGAAACCACCGGGGCTCCAATCCACTTTGGGGTCTCCTGCTCGACGTCTCTCTAAGTGAGGCAGAAAGTAGACTTTAGGTCCAGCCCGAAATAAAGTAGAGATTGACCGTGAGCCTTGCTAGGCATTTGGAACATGCAAAGTCACCTCGGCCTCCTGAGGGCATTTAGAGGATTATGCCATTCAGCACATGCAGAACACACTGCATCCCAAAGTTTCATCGCAGAAGGCCGAATTGTGTTCCAAGGGCCTCCTTTGGCTTGTCAGAGAAGAGAGGTATATGTGCTGGGTGATCCGGTGTATAATTGAGAAACCTGGAAAAAGGCAGTATTTTCCCCCATTTGAAAGGTACATAGTGGCGGCCTCAAGGCTGACTGAAAGACAGTGCTGTTACCCGTCTTCTAGTCACTGCTAAGAAGGCCTCAGGGAAGAAAGTGAGTTTTCTCCTATGAATCCAGGTGGTCGCCTGTGCCTTGCTAGGAGTTCACCCCACCGCTTGCCCTAGCTAAAGTGCGAAGTAAACGTGACCCCCAGGCCTCAAGGTAAGCACGAGCGTTTCCTATAAGCAAAGTTTGCTGTGCAGCCATCTCCATGAACCCTGACTCGATAGAGCGCTTTAAATCCTCTACGGCTCTCCGGAGGCCTCAGAGAGACGCGTATGAATTCCCTTCTGAGGGAGAGCCTGGGTGCCGTGAGTCCCCTTTTTGTTTTCCGAGCAACACAGCGCAGAACAGGCTGTTGGGGTCAACCCTTTCTATGCAGAGGGAAAGGCAATGAACTGATCCTCGCTTGCATAGCTTGATTTCTACCGCTGTAAAGCAGCCCCAGGACAACGTTTTTGCCAGTATTACATTCAACGTGGCTCTCCCTCTGTGGAGGCCCTCTGAACTGCACTGAAAGAATCCCTGAGCCTACAGATCCCCCTGGCAACTCTTACCTGTCATCTCTCTATTGTGACGCAAGGTCCACTGTAGGTCCAGCCTGACAGAAAGAACAGAAAAACCGGTCAACTTGTGAGACTTTTGGATGATCCAAAGTCACCTAGGCCTGACTAAGTCATTAAGCAGGTAATGCTATGCACGGCATGCAAAAGTCCCCGCCTGCAACGAAGTGTGATCATAGAAAGGCCCCGTGTGGCCGAAAGTCTCCAGTAGACAGTCAGTGAGTGATGGTAATTGCGCTGTGGGGTCAAGTTGGAAACTGGAGCATGTGAGAGAAGCCCGACTCTCCCCCTTTGGAAACAACTTCGATGCAGCTTCCAAGCTGCCTGAACACCACACCACCAGGACACTGTTCACTGCACAGATGCCTCTGAGGAGCAGTGAGCTTTTGCCAAAAAACCGAACGCTTGCGCTTCCTTCCTGGGAGCTCAGCCCAGAGCATACTCTAGCCTAAGTGCCAACTAAATGTGACCTCTAGTCTCGAGGTAAGGTGCACATTTTCCCTTTACCAGAGGCAGGGGTGCACCAGTTTCCAGGAAGGCTTAGTCAATGGACGGCTTTAGCTTTAGTGTGCCTCACAGCGCTCAAGCCTCTCACGGGGGCATTTCTTTCCAAGGAAGTGCACCGTGTACCAGAAGCCTTCTGAGCACAATCAAGGGATACACGGCTCTGGGACCATCCCTCACTATGCAGGTGAAAGGGCCGGCAACTAATCTGTTCTCTATGGCTAGTGTTCCACAGCTTTGAAACAGCCCCAGGAGCACGGTTCTTGGGCCGGCTTTCTTTCCATGCGGGTCTGCCACGTTGAGGACACCTAAGCTGCCCTGAAAGAAACCACCGGGGCTCCAATCCACTTTGGGGTCTCCTGCTCGACGTCTCTCCAAGTGAGGCAGAAAGTAGACTTTAGGTCCAGCCAGAAATAAAGTAGAAATTGACCGTGAGCCTTGCTAGGCATTTGGAACATGCAAAGTCACCTAGGCCTCCTGAGGGCATTTAGAGGATTATGCCATTCAGCACATGCAGAACACACTGCATCCCAAAGTTTCATCGCAGAAGGCCGAATTGTGTTCCAAGGGCCTCCTTTGGCTTGTCAGAGAAGAGAGGTATATGTGCTGGGTGATCCGGTGTATAATTGAGAAGCCTGGAAAAAGGCAGTATTTTCCCCCATTTGAAAGGTACATAGTGGCGGCCTCAAGGCTGACTGAAAGACAGTGCTGTTACCCGTCTTCTAGTCACTGCTAAGAAGGCCTCAGGGAAGAAAGTGAGTTTTCTCCTATGAATCCAGGTGGTCGCCTGTGCCTTGCTAGGAGTTCCCCCACCGCTTGCCCTAGCTAAAGTGCGAAGTAAACGTGACCCCCAGGCCTCAAGGTAAGCACGAGCGTTTCCTATCAGCAAAGTTTGCTGTGCAGCCATCTCCATGAACCCTGACTCGATAGAGTGCTTTAAATCCTCTACGGCTCTCCGGAGGCCTCAGAGAGACGCGTATGAATTCCCTTCTGAGGGAGAGCGTGGGTGCCATGAGTCCCCTTTTTGTTTTCCGAGCAACACAGCGCAGAACAGGCTGTTGGGGTCAACCCTTTCTATGCAGAGGGAAGGGCAATGAACTGATCCTCGCTTGCATAGCTTGATTTCTACCGCTGTAAAGCAGCCCCAGGACAACGTTTTTGCCAGTATTACATTCAACGTGGCTCTCCCTCTGTGGAGGCCCTCTGAACTGCACTGAAAGAATCCCTGAGCCTACAGTGCCCCCTGGCAACTCTTACCTGTCATCTCTCTATTAGACGCATGGACCACTGTAGGTCCAGCCTGACAGAAAGAACAGAAAAACCGGTCAACTTGTGAGACCTTGGACGATCCAAAGCCACCTAGGCCTGACTAAGTCATTAAGCAGGTAATGCTATGCACGGCATGCAAAAGTCCCCGCCTGCAACGAAGTGTGATCATAGAAAGGCCCCGTGAGGCCGAAAGTCTCCAGTAGACAGTCAGTGAGTGATGGTAATTGCGCTGTGGGGTCAAGTTGGAAACTGGAGCATGTGAGAGAAGCCCGACTCTCCCCCTTTGGAAAGCAACTTCGATGCAGCTTCCAAGCTGCCTGAACACCACACCACCAGGACACTGTTCACTGCACAGATGCCTCTGAGGAGCAGTGAGCTTTTGCCAAAGAATCCAAACGCTTGCGCTTCCTTCCTGGGAGCTCAGCCCAGAGCATACTGTAGCTAAAGTGCCAACTAAATGTGACCTCTAGTCTCGAGGTAAGGTGCACATTTTCCCTTTACCAGAGGCAGGGGTGCACCAGTTTCCAGGAAGGCTTAGTCAATGGACGGCTTTAGCTTTAGTGTGCCTCACAGCGCTCAAGCCTCTCACGGGGGCATTTCTTTCCAAGGAAGTGCACCGTGTACCAGAAGCCTTCTGAGCACAATCAAGGGATACACGGCTCTGGGACCATCCCTCACTATGCAGGTGAAAGGGCCGGCAACTAATCTGTTCTCTATGGCTAGCGTTCCACAGCTTTGAAACAGCCCCAGGAGCACGGTTCTTGGGCCGGCTTTCTTTCCATGCGGGTCTGCCACGTTGAGGACACCTAAGCTGCCCTGAAAGAAACCACCGGGGCTCCAATCCACTTTGGGGTCTCCTGCTCGACGTCTCTCCAAGTGAGGCAGAAAGTAGACTTTAGGTCCAGCCAGAAATAAAGTAGAAATTGACCGTGAGCCTTGCTAGGCATTTGGAACATGCAAAGTCACCTAGGCCTCCTGAGGGCATTTAGAGGATTATGCCATTCAGCACATGCAGAACACACTGCATCCCAAAGTTTCATCGCAGAAGGCCGAATTGTGTTCCAAGGGCCTCCTTTGGCTTGTCAGAGAAGAGAGGTATATGTGCTGGGTGATCCGGTGTATAATTGAGAAACCTGGAAAAAGGCAGTATTTTCCCCCATTTGAAAGGTACATAGTGGCGGCCTCAAGGCTGACTGAAAGACAGTGCTGTTACCCGTCTTCTAGTCACTGCTAAGAAGGCCTCAGGGAAGAAAGTGAGTTTTCTCCTATGAATCCAGGTGGTCGCCTGTGCCTTGCTAGGAGTTCACCCCACCGCTTGCCCTAGCTAAAGTGCGAAGTAAACGTGACCCCCAGGCCTCAAGGTAAGCACGAGCGTTTCCTATCAGCAAAGTTTGCTGTGCAGCCATCTCCATGAACCCTGACTCGATAGAGCGCTTTAAATCCTCTACGGCTCTCCGGAGGCCTCAGAGAGACGCGTATGAATTCCCTTCTGAGGGAGAGCCTGGGTGCCGTGAGTCCTTTTTTTGTTTTCCGAGCAACCCAGCGCAGAACAGGCTGTTGGGGTCAACCCTTTCTATGCAGAGGGAAAGGCAATGAACTGATCCTCGCTTGCATAGCTTGATTTCTACCGCTGTAAAGCAGCCCCAGGACAACGTTTTTGCCAGTATTACATTCAACGTGGCTCTCCCTCTGTGGAGGCCCTCTGAACTGCACTGAAAGAATCCCTGAGCCTACAGAGCCCCCTGGCAACTCTTACCTGTCATCTCTCTATTGTGACGCAAGGTCCACTGTAGGTCCAGCCTGACAGAAAGAACAGAAAAACCGGTCAACTTGTGAGACTTTTGGACGATCCAAAGTCACCTAGGCCTGACTAAGTCATTAAGCAGGTAATGCTATGCACGGCATGCAAAAGTCCCCGCCTGCAACGAAGTGTGATCATAGAAAGGCCCCGTGTGGCCGAAAGTCTCCAGTAGACAGTCAGTGAGTGATGGTAATTGCGCTGTGGGGTCAAGTTGGAAACTGGAGCATGTGAGAGAAGCCCGACTCTCCCCCTTTGGAAACAACTTCGATGCAGCTTCCAAGCTGCCTGAACACCACACCACCAGGACACTGTTCACTGCACAGATGCCTCTGAGGAGCAGTGAGCTTTTGCAAAAAAACCGAACGCTTGCGCTTCCTTCCTGGGAGCTCAGCCCAGAGCATACTCTAGCCTAAGTGCCAACTAAATGTGACCTCTAGTCTCGAGGTAAGGTGCACATTTTCCCTTTACCAGAGGCAGGGGTGCACCAGTTTCCAGGAAGGCTTAGTCAATGGACGGCTTTAGCTTTAGTGTGCCTCACAGCGCTCAAGCCTCTCACGGGGGCATTTCTTTCCAAGGAAGTGCACCGTGTACCAGAAGCCTTCTGAGCACAATCAAGGGGTACACGGCTCTGGGACCATCCCTCACTATGCAGGTGAAAGGGCCGGCAACTAATCTGTTCTCTATGGCTAGCGTTCCACAGCTTTGAAACAGCCCCAGGAGCACGGTTCTTGGGTCGGCTTTCTTTCCATGCGGGTCTGCCACGTTGAGGACACCTAAGCTGCCCTGAAAGAAACCACCGGGGCTCCAATCCACTTTGGGGTCTCCTGCTCGACGTCTCTCTAAGTGAGGC
This sequence comes from Mesoplodon bidens, assembly GCF_964165515.1. NCBI lineage: Eukaryota > Metazoa > Chordata > Mammalia > Artiodactyla > Ziphiidae > Mesoplodon > Mesoplodon bidens. The sequence goes on along the minus strand of NW_027672444.1, from coordinate 1,468,969 downwards.
AGAAAGTAGACTTTAGGTCCAGCCCGAAATAAAGTAGAGATTGACCGTGAGCCTTGCCAGGCATTTGGAACATGCAAAGTCACCTCGGCCTCCTGAGGGCATTTAGAGGATTATGCCATTCAGCACATGCAGAACACACTGCATCCCAAAGTTTCATCGCAGAAGGCCGAATTGTGTTCCAAGGGCCTCCTTTGGCTTGTCAGAGAAGAGAGGTATATGTGCTGGGTGATCCGGTGTATAATTGAGAAGCCTGGAAAACGGCAGTATTTTCCCCCATTTGAAAGGTACATAGTGGCGGCCTCAAGGCTGACTGAAAGACAGTGCTGTTACCCGTCTTCTAGTCACTGCTAAGAAGGCCTCAGGGAAGAAAGTGAGTTTTCTCCTATGAATCCAGGTGGTCGCCTGTGCCTTGCTAGGAGTTCACCCCACCGCTTGCCCTAGCTAAAGTGCGAAGTAAACGTGACCCCCAGGCCTCAAGGTAAGCACGAGCGTTTCCTATAAGCAAAGTTTGCTGTGCAGCCATCTCCATGAACCCTGACTCGATAGAGCGCTTTAAATCCTCTACGGCTCTCCGGAGGCCTCAGAGAGACGCGTATGAATTCCCTTCTGAGGGAGAGCCTGGGTGCCGTGAGTCTCCTTTTTGTTTTCCGAGCAACACAGCGCAGAACAGGCTGTTGGGGTCAACCCTTTTTATGCAGAGGGAAAGGCAATGAACTGATCCTCGCTTGCATAGCTTGATTTCTACCGCTGTAAAGCAGCCCCAGGACAACGTTTTTGCCAGTATTACATTCAACGTGGCTCTCCCTCTGTGGAGGCCCTCTGAACTGCACTGAAAGAATCCCTGAGCCTACAGAGCCCCCTGGCAACTCTTACCTGTCATCTCTCTATTGTGACGCAAGGTCCACTGTAGGTCCAGCCTGACAGAAAGAACAGAAAAACCAGTCAACTTGTGAGACTTTTGGACGATCCAAAGTCACCTAGGCCTGACTAAGTCATTAAGCAGGTAATGCTATGCACGGCATGCAAAAGTCCCCGCCTGCAACGAAGTGTGATCATAGAAAGGCCCCGTGTGGCCGAAAGTCTCCAGTAGACAGTCAGTGAGTGATGGTAATTGCGCTGTGGGGTCAAGTTGGAAACTGGAGCATGTGAGAGAAGCCCGACTCTCCCCCTTTGGAAACAACTTCGATGCAGCTTCCAAGCTGCCTGAACACCACACCACCAGGACACTGTTCACTGCACAGATGCCTCTGAGGAGCAGTGAGCTTTTGCCAAAGAAACCGAACGCTTGCGCTTCCTTCCTGGGAGCTCAGCCCAGAGCATACTCTAGCCTAAGTGCCAACTAAATGTGACCTCTAGTCTCGAGGTAAGGTGCACATTTTCCCTTTACCAGAGGCAGGGGTGCACCAGTTTCCAGGAAGGCTTAGTCAATGGACGGCTTTAGCTTTAGTGTGCCTCACAGCGCTCAAGCCTCTCACGGAGGCATTTCTTTCCAAGGAAGTGCACCGTGTACCAGAAGCCTTCTGAGCACAATCAAGGGATACACGGCTCTGGGACCATCCCTCACTATGCAGGTGAAAGGGCTGGCAACTAATCTGTTCTCTATGGCTAGCGTTCCACAGCTTTGAAACAGCCCCAGGAGCACGGTTCTTGGGCCGGCTTTCTTTCCATGCGGGTCTGCCACGTTGAGGACACCTAAGCTGCCCTGAAAGAAACCACCGGGGCTCCAATCCACTTTGGGGTCTCCTGCTCGACGTCTCTCTAAGTGAGGCAGAAAGTAGACTTTAGGTCCAGCCAGAAATAAAGTAGAAATTGACCGTGAGCCTTGCTAGGCATTTGGAACATGCAAAGTCACCTAGGCCTCCTGAGGGCATTTAGAGGATTATGCCATTCAGCACATGCAGAACACACTGCATCCCAAAGTTTCATCGCAGAAGGCCGAATTGTGTTCCAAGGGCCTCCTTTGGCTTGTCAGAGAAGAGAGGTATATGTGCTGGGTGATCCGGTGTATAATTGAGAAGCCTGGAAAAAGGCAGTATTTTCCCCCATTTGAAAGGTACATAGTGGCGGCCTCAAGGCTGACTGAAAGACAGTGCTGTTACCCGTCTTCTAGTCACTGCTAAGAAGGCCTCAGGGAAGAAAGTGAGTTTTCTCCTATGAATCCAGGTGGTCGCCTGTGCCTTGCTAGGAGTTCACCCCACCGCTTGCCCTAGCTAAAGTGCGAAGTAAACGTGACCCCCAGGCCTCAAGGTAAGCACGAGCGTTTCCTATCAGCAAAGTTTGCTGTGCAGCCATCTCCATGAACCCTGACTCGATAGAGTGCTTTAAATCCTCTACGGCTCTCCGGAGGCCTCAGAGAGATGCGTATGAATTCCCTTCTGAGGGAGAGCGTGGGTGCCATGAGTCCCCTTTTTGATTTCCGAGCAACACAGCGCAGAACAGGCTGTTGGGGTCAACCCTTTCTATGCAGAGGGAAGGGCAATGAACTGATCCTCGCTTGCATAGCTTGATTTCTACCGCTGTAAAGCAGCCCCAGGACAACGTTTTTGCCAGTATTACATTCAACGTGGCTCTCCCTCTGTGGAGGCCCTCTGAACTGCACTGAAAGAATCCCTGAGCCTACAGTGCCCCCTGGCAACTCTTACCTGTCATCTCTCTATTGTGACGCAAGGACCACTGTAGGTCCAGCCTGACAGAAAGAACAGAAAAACCGGTCAACTTGTGAGACTTTGGACGATCCAAAGCCACCTAGGCCTGACTAAGTCATTAAGCAGGTAATGCTATGCACGGCATGCAAAAGTCCCCGCCTGCAACGAAGTGTGATCATAGAAAGGCCCCGTGTGGCCGAAAGTCTCCAGTAGACAGTCAGTGAGTGATGGTAATTGCGCTGTGGGGTCAAGTTGGAAACTGGAGCATGTGAGAGAAGCCCGACTCTCCCCCTTTGGAAAGCAACTTCGATGCAGTTTCCAAGCTGCCTGAACACCACACCACCAGGACACTGTTCACTGCACAGATGCCTCTGAGGAGCAGTGAGCTTTTGCCAAAGAAACCAAACGCTTGCGCTTCCTTCCTGGGAGCTCAGCCCAGAGCATACTGTAGCTAAAGCGCCAACTAAATGTGACCTCTAGTCTCGAGGTAAGGTGCACATTTTCCCTTTACCAGAGGCAGGGGTGCACCAGTTTCCAGGAAGGCTTAGTCAATGGACGGCTTTAGCTTTAGTGTGCCTCACAGCGCTCAAGCCTCTCACGGGGGCATTTCTTTCCAAGGAAGTGCACCGTGTACCAGAAGCCTTCTGAGCACAATCAAGGGATACACGGCTCTGGGACCATCCCTCACTATGCAGGTGAAAGGGCCGGCAACTAATCTGTTCTCTATGGCTAGCGTTCCACAGCTTTGAAACAGCCCCAGGAGCACGGTTCTTGGGTCGGCTTTCTTTCCATGCGGGTCTGCCACGTTGAGGACACCTAAGCTGCCCTGAAAGAAACCACCGGGGCTCCAATCCACTTTGGGGTCTCCTGCTCGACGTCTCTCTAAGTGAGGCAGAAAGTAGACTTTAGGTCCAGCCAGAAATAAAGTAGAAATTGACCGTGAGCCTTGCTAGGCATTTGGAACATGCAAAGTCACCTAGGCCTCCTGAGGGCATTTAGAGGATTATGCCATTCAGCACATGCAGAACACACTGCATCCCAAAGTTTCATCGCAGAAGGCCGAATTGTGTTCCAAGGGCCTCCTTTGGCTTGTCAGAGAAGAGAGGTATATGTGCTGGGTGATCCGGTGTATAATTGAGAAACCTGGAAAAAGGCAGTATTTTCCCCCATTTGAAAGGTACATAGTGGCGGCCTCAAGGCTGACTGAAAGACAGTGCTGTTACCCGTCTTCTAGTCACTGCTAAGAAGGCCTCAGGGAAGAAAGTGAGTTTTCTCCTATGAATCCAGGTGGTCGCCTGTGCCTTGCTAGGAGTTCACCCCACCGCTTGCCCTAGCTAAAGTGCGAAGTAAACGTGACCCCCAGGCCTCAAGGTAAGCACGAGCGTTTCCTATCAGCAAAGTTTGCTGTGCAGCCATCTCCATGAACCCTGACTCGATAGAGCGCTTTAAATCCTCTACGGCTCTCCGGAGGCCTCAGAGAGACGCGTATGAATTCCCTTCTGAGGGAGAGCCTGGGTGCCGTGAGTCCTTTTTTTGTTTTCCGAGCAACCCAGCGCAGAACAGGCTGTTGGGGTCAACCCTTTCTATGCAGAGGGAAAGGCAATGAACTGATCCTCGCTTGCATAGCTTGATTTCTACCGCTGTAAAGCAGCCCCAGGACAACGTTTTTGCCAGTATTACATTCAACGTGGCTCTCCCTCTGTGGAGGCCCTCTGAACTGCACTGAAAGAATCCCTGAGCCTACAGAGCCCCCTGGCAACTCTTACCTGTCATCTCTCTATTGTGACGCAAGGTCCACTGTAGGTCCAGCCTGACAGAAAGAACAGAAAAACCGGTCAACTTGTGAGACTTTTGGACGATCCAAAGTCACCTAGGCCTGACTAAGTCATTAAGCAGGTAATGCTCTGCACGGCATGCAAAAGTCCCCGCCTGCAACGAAGTGTGATCATAGAAAGGCCCCGTGTGGCCGAAAGTCTCCAGTAGACAGTCAGTGAGTGATGGTAATTGCGCTGTGGGGTCAAGTTGGAAACTGGAGCATGTGAGAGAAGCCCGACTCTCCCCCTTTGGAAACAACTTCGATGCAGCTTCCAAGCTGCCTGAACACCACACCACCAGGACACTGTTCACTGCACAGATGCCTCTGAGGAGCAGTGAGCTTTTGCCAAAAAACCGAACGCTTGCGCTTCCTTCCTGGGAGCTCAGCCCAGAGCATACTCTAGCCTAAGTGCCAACTAAATGTGACCTCTAGTCTCGAGGTAAGGTGCACATTTTCCCTTTACCAGAGGCAGGGGTGCACCAGTTTCCAGGAAGGCTTAGTCAATGGACGGCTTTAGCTTTAGTGTGCCTCACAGCGCTCAAGCCTCTCACGGGGGCATTTCTTTCCAAGGAAGTGCACCGTGTACCAGAAGCCTTCTGAGCACAATCAAGGGATACACGGCTCTGGGACCATCCCTCACTATGCAGGTGAAAGGGCCGGCAACTAATCTGTTCTCTATGGCTAGCGTTCCACAGCTTTGAAACAGCCCCAGGAGCACGGTTCTTGGGTCGGCTTTCTTTCCATGCGTGTCTGCCACGTTGAGGACACCTAAGCTGCCCTGAAAGAAACCACCGGGGCTCCAATCCACTTTGGGGTCTCCTGCTCGACGTCTCTCTAAGTGAGGCAGAAAGTAGACTTTAGGTCCAGCCCGAAATAAAGTAGAGATTGACCGTGAGCCTTGCTAGGCATTTGGAACATGCAAAGTCACCTCGGCCTCCTGAGGGCATTTAGAGGATTATGCCATTCAGCACATGCAGAACACACTGCATCCCAAAGTTTCATCGCAGAAGGCCGAATTGTGTTCCAAGGGCCTCCTTTGGCTTGTCAGAGAAGAGAGGTATATGTGCTGGGTGATCCGGTGTATAATTGAGAAACCTGGAAAAAGGCAGTATTTTCCCCCATTTGAAAGGTACATAGTGGCGGCCTCAAGGCTGACTGAAAGACAGTGCTGTTACCCGTCTTCTAGTCACTGCTAAGAAGGCCTCAGGGAAGAAAGTGAGTTTTCTCCTATGAATCCAGGTGGTCGCCTGTGCCTTGCTAGGAGTTCACCCCACCGCTTGCCCTAGCTAAAGTGCGAAGTAAACGTGACCCCCAGGCCTCAAGGTAAGCACGAGCGTTTCCTATAAGCAAAGTTTGCTGTGCAGCCATCTCCATGAACCCTGACTCGATAGAGCGCTTTAAATCCTCTACGGCTCTCCGGAGGCCTCAGAGAGACGCGTATGAATTCCCTTCTGAGGGAGAGCCTGGGTGCCGTGAGTCCCCTTTTTGTTTTCCGAGCAACACAGCGCAGAACAGGCTGTTGGGGTCAACCCTTTCTATGCAGAGGGAAAGGCAATGAACTGATCCTCGCTTGCATAGCTTGATTTCTACCGCTGTAAAGCAGCCCCAGGACAACGTTTTTGCCAGTATTACATTCAACGTGGCTCTCCCTCTGTGGAGGCCCTCTGAACTGCACTGAAAGAATCCCTGAGCCTACAGATCCCCCTGGCAACTCTTACCTGTCATCTCTCTATTGTGACGCAAGGTCCACTGTAGGTCCAGCCTGACAGAAAGAACAGAAAAACCGGTCAACTTGTGAGACTTTTGGACGATCCAAAGTCACCTAGGCCTGACTAAGTCATTAAGCAGGTAATGCTATGCACGGCATGCAAAAGTCCCCGCCTGCAACGAAGTGTGATCATAGAAAGGCCCCGTGTGGCCGAAAGTCTCCAGTAGACAGTCAGTGAGTGATGGTAATTGCGCTGTGGGGTCAAGTTGGAAACTGGAGCATGTGAGAGAAGCCCGACTCTCCCCCTTTGGAAAGCAACTTCGATGCAGCTTCCAAGCTGCCTGAACACCACACCACCAGGACACTGTTCACTGCACAGATGCCTCTGAGGAGCAGTGAGCTTTTGCCAAAGAAACCGAACGCTTGCGCTTCCTTCCTGGGAGCTCAGCCCAGAGCATACTCTAGCCTAAGTGCCAACTAAATGTGACCTCTAGTCTCGAGGTAAGGTGCACATTTTCCCTTTACCAGAGGCAGGGGTGCACCAGTTTCCAGGAAGGCTTAGTCAATGGACGGCTTTAGCTTTAGTGTGCCTCACAGCGCTCAAGCCTCTCACGGGGGCATTTCTTTCCAAGGAAGTGCACCGTGTACCAGAAGCCTTCTGAGCACAATCAAGGGATACACGGCTCTGGGACCATCCCTCACTATGCAGGTGAAAGGGCCGGCAACTAATCTGTTCTCTATGGCTAGCGTTCCACAGCTTTGAAACAGCCCCAGGAGCACGGTTCTTGGGCCGGCTTTCTTTCCATGCGGGTCTGCCACGTTGAGGACACCTAAGCTGCCCTGAAAGAAACCACCGGGGCTCCAATCCACTTTGGGGTCTCCTGCTCGACGTCTCTCTAAGTGAGGCAGAAAGTAGACTTTAGGTCCAGCCAGAAATAAAGTAGAAATTGACCGTGAGCCTTGCTAGGCATTTGGAACATGCAAAGTCACCTAGGCCTCCTGAGGGCATTTAGAGGATTATGCCATTCAGCACATGCAGAACACACTGCATCCCAAAGTTTCATCGCAGAAGGCCGAATTGTGTTCCAAGGGCCTCCTTTGGCTTGTCAGAGAAGAGAGGTATATGTGCTGGGTGATCCGGTGTATAATTGAGAAGCCTGGAAAAAGGCAGTATTTTCCCCCATTTGAAAGGTACATAGTGGCGGCCTCAAGGCTGACTGAAAGACAGTGCTGTTACCCGTCTTCTAGTCACTGCTAAGAAGGCCTCAGGGAAGAAAGTGAGTTTTCTCCTATGAATCCAGGTGGTCGCCTGTGCCTTGCTAGGAGTTCACCCCACCGCTTGCCCTAGCTAAAGTGCGAAGTAAACGTGACCCCCAGGCCTCAAGGTAAGCACGAGCGTTTCCTATCAGCAAAGTTTGCTGTGCAGCCATCTCCATGAACCCTGACTCGATAGAGTGCTTTAAATCCTCTACGGCTCTCCGGAGGCCTCAGAGAGACGCGTATGAATTCCCTTCTGAGGGAGAGCGTGGGTGCCATGAGTCCCCTTTTTGTTTTCCGAGCAACACAGCGCAGAACAGGCTGTTGGGGTCAACCCTTTCTATGCAGAGGGAAGGGCAATGAACTGATCCTCGCTTGCATAGCTTGATTTCTACCGCTGTAAAGCAGCCCCAGGACAACGTTTTTGCCAGTATTACATTCAACGTGGCTCTCCCTCTGTGGAGGCCCTCTGAACTGCACTGAAAGAATCCCTGAGCCTACAGTGCCCCCTGGCAACTCTTACCTGTCATCTCTCTATTAGACGCATGGACCACTGTAGGTCCAGCCTGACAGAAAGAACAGAAAAACCGGTCAACTTGTGAGACTTTGGACGATCCAAAGCCACCTAGGCCTGACTAAGTCATTAAGCAGGTAATGCTATGCACGGCATGCAAAACTCCCCGCCTGCAACGAAGTGTGATCATAGAAAGGCCCCGTGTGGCCGAAAGTCTCCAGTAGACAGTCAGTGAGTGATGGTAATTGCGCTGTGGGGTCAAGTTGGAAACTGGAGCATGTGAGAGAAGCCCGACTCTCCCCCTTTGGAAAGCAACTTCGATGCAGCTTCCAAGCTGCCTGAACACCACACCACCAGGACACTGTTCACTGCACAGATGCCTCTGAGGAGCAGTGAGCTTTTGCCAAAGAAACCAAACGCTTGCGCTTCCTTCCTGGGAGCTCAGCCCAGAGCATACTGTAGCTAAGGTGCCAACTAAATGTGACCTCTAGTCTCGAGGTAAGGTGCACATTTTCCCTTTACCAGAGGCAGGGGTGCACCAGTTTCCAGGAAGGCTTAGTCAATGGACGGCTTTAGCTTTAGTGTGCCTCACAGCGCTCAAGCCTCTCACGGGGGCATTTCTTTCCAAGGAAGTGCACCGTGTACCAGAAGCCTTCTGAGCACAATCAAGGGATACACGGCTCTGGGACCATCCCTCAGTATGCAGGTGAAAGGGCCGGCAACTAATCTGTTCTCTATGGCTAGCGTTCCACAGCTTTGAAACAGCCCCAGGAGCACGGTTCTTGGGCCGGCTTTCTTTCCATGCGGGTCTGCCACGTTGAGGACACCTAAGCTGCCCTGAAAGAAACCACCGGGGCTCCAATCCACTTTGGGGTCTCCTGCTCGACGTCTCTCCAAGTGAGGCAGAAAGTAGACTTTAGGTCCAGCCAGAAATAAAGTAGAAATTGACCGTGAGCCTTGCTAGGCATTTGGAACATGCAAAGTCACCTAGGCCTCCTGAGGGCATTTAGAGGATTATGCCATTCAGCACATGCAGAACACACTGCATCCCAAAGTTTCATCGCAGAAGGCCGAATTGTGTTCCAAGGGCCTCCTTTGGCTTGTCAGAGAAGAGAGGTATATGTGCTGGGTGATCCGGTGTATAATTGAGAAACCTGGAAAAAGGCAGTATTTTCCCCCATTTGAAAGGTACATAGTGGCGGCCTCAAGGCTGACTGAAAGACAGTGCTGTTACCCGTCTTCTAGTCACTGCTAAGAAGGCCTCAGGGAAGAAAGTGAGTTTTCTCCTATGAATCCAGGTGGTCGCCTGTGCCTTGCTAGGAGTTCACCCCACCGCTTGCCCTAGCTAAAGTGCGAAGTAAACGTGACCCCCAGGCCTCAAGGTAAGCACGAGCGTTTCCTATCAGCAAAGTTTGCTGTGCAGCCATCTCCATGAACCCTGACTCGATAGAGCGCTTTAAATCCTCTACGGCTCTCCGGAGGCCTCAGAGAGACGCGTATGAATTCCCTTCTGAGGGAGAGCCTGGGTGCCGTGAGTCCTTTTTTTGTTTTCCGAGCAACACAGCGCAGAACAGGCTGTTGGGGTCAACCCTTTCTATGCAGAGGGAAAGGCAATGAACTGATCCTCGCTTGCATAGCTTGATTTCTACCGCTGTAAAGCAGCCCCAGGACAACGTTTTTGCCAGTATTACATTCAACGTGGCTCTCCCTCTGTGGAGGCCCTCTGAACTGCACTGAAAGAATCCCTGAGCCTACAGAGCCCCCTGGCAACTCTTACCTGTCATCTCTCTATTGTGACGCAAGGTCCACTGTAGGTCCAGCCTGACAGAAAGAACAGAAAAACCGGTCAACTTGTGAGACTTTTGGACGATCCAAAGTCACCTAGGCCTGACTAAGTCATTAAGCAGGTAATGCTATGCACGGCATGCAAAAGTCCCCGCCTGCAACGAAGTGTGATCATAGAAAGGCCCCGTGTGGCCGAAAGTCTCCAGTAGACAGTCAGTGAGTGATGGTAATTGCGCTGTGGGGTCAAGTTGGAAACTGGAGCATGTGAGAGAAGCCCGACTCTCCCCCTTTGGAAACAACTTCGATGCAGCTTCCAAGCTGCCTGAACACCACACCACCAGGACACTGTTCACTGCACAGATGCCTCTGAGGAGCAGTGAGCTTTTGCAAAAAAACCGAACGCTTGCGCTTCCTTCCTGGGAGCTCAGCCCAGAGCATACTCTAGCCTAAGTGCCAACTAAATGTGACCTCTAGTCTCGAGGTAAGGTGCACATTTTCCCTTTACCAGAGGCAGGGGTGCACCAGTTTCCAGGAAGGCTTAGTCAATGGACGGCTTTAGCTTTAGTGTGCCTCACAGCGCTCAAGCCTCTCACGGGGGCATTTCTTTCCAAGGAAGTGCACCGTGTACCAGAAGCCTTCTGAGCACAATCAAGGGATACACGGCTCTGGGACCATCCCTCACTATGCAGGTGAAAGGGCCGGCAACTAATCTGTTCTCTATGGCTAGCGTTCCACAGCTTTGAAACAGCCCCAGGAGCACGGTTCTTGGGCCGGCTTTCTTTCCATGCGGGTCTGCCACGTTGAGGACACCTAAGCTGCCCTGAAAGAAACCACCGGGGCTCCAATCCACTTTGGGGTCTCCTGCTCGACGTCTCTCTAAGTGAGGCAGAAAGTAGACTTTAGGTCCAGCCAGAAATAAAGTAGAAATTGACCGTGAGCCTTGCTAGGCATTTGGAACATGCAAAGTCACCTAGGCCTCCTGCGGGCATTTAGAGGATTATGCCATTCAGCACATGCAGAACACACTGCATCCCAAAGTTTCATCGCAGAAGGCCGAATTGTGTTCCAAGGGCCTCCTTTGGCTTGTCAGAGAAGAGAGGTATATGTGCTGGGTGATCCGGTGTATAATTGAGAAGCCTGGAAAAAGGCAGTATTTTCCCCCATTTGAAAGGTACATAGTGGCGGCCTCAAGGCTGACTGAAAGACAGTGCTGTTACCCGTCTTCTAGTCACTGCTAAGAAGGCCTCAGGGAAGAAAGTGAGTTTTCTCCTATGAATCCAGGTGGTCGCCTGTGCCTTGCTAGGAGTTCACCCCACCGCTTGCCCTAGCTAAAGTGCGAAGTAAACGTGACCCCCAGGCCTCAAGGTAAGCACGAGCGTTTCCTATCAGCAAAGTTTGCTGTGCAGCCATCTCCATGATCCCTGACTCGATAGAGTGCTTTAAATCCTCTACGGCTCTCCGGAGGCCTCAGAGAGACGCATATGAATTCCCTTCTGAGGGAGAGCGTGGGTGCCGTGAGTCCCCTTTTTGTTTTCCGAGCAACACAGCGCAGAACAGGCTGTTGGGGTCAACCCTTTCTATGCAGAGGGAAGGGCAATGAACTGATCCTCGCTTGCATAGCTTGATTTCTACCGCTGTAAAGCAGCCCCAGGACAACGTTTTTGCCAGTATTACATTCAACGTGGCTCTCCCTCTGTGGAGGCCCTCTGAACTGCACTGAAAGAATCCCTGAGCCTACAGTGCCCCCTGGCAACTCTTACCTGTCATCTCTCTATTGTGACGCAAGGACCACTGTAGGTCCAGCCTGACAGAAAGAACAGAAAAACCGGTCAACTTGTGAGACTTTGGACGATCCAAAGCCACCTAGGCATGACTAAGTCATTAAGCAGGTAATGCTATGCACGGCATGCAAAACTCCCCGCCTGCAACGAAGTGTGATCATAGAAAGGCCCCGTGTGGCCGAAAGTCTCCAGTAGACAGTCAGTGAGTGATGGTAATTGCGCTGTGGGGTCAAGTTGGAAACTGGAGCATGTGAGAGAAGCCCGACTCTCCCCCTTTGGAAAGCAACTTCGATGCAGCTTCCAAGCTGCCTGAACACCACACCACCAGGACACTGTTCACTGCACAGATGCCTCTGAGGAGCAGTGAGCTTTTGCCAAAGAAACCAAACGCTTGCGCTTCCTTCCTGGGAGCTCAGCCCAGAGCATACTGTAGCTAAAGTGCCAACTAAATGTGACCTCTAGTCTCGAGGTAAGGTGCACATTTTCCCTTTACCAGAGGCAGGGGTGCACCAGTTTCCAGGAAGGCTTAGTCAATGGACGGCTTTAGCTTTAGTGTGCCTCACAGCGCTCAAGCCTCTCACGGGGGCATTTCTTTCCAAGGAAGTGCACCGTGTACCAGAAGCCTTCTGAGCACAATCAAGGGGTACACGGCTCTGGGACCATCCCTCACTATGCAGGTGAAAGGGCCGGCAACTAATCTGTTCTCTATGGCTAGCGTTCCACAGCTTTGAAACAGCCCCAGGAGCACGGTTCTTGGGTCGGCTTTCTTTCCATGCGGGTCTGCCACGTTGAGGACACCTAAGCTGCCCTGAAAGAAACCACCGGGGCTCCAATCCACTTTGGGGTCTCCTGCTCGACGTCTCTCTAAGTGAGGCAGAAAGTAGACTTTAGGTCCAGCCCGAAATAAAGTAGAGATTGACCGTGAGCCTTGCCAGGCATTTGGAACATGCAAAGTCACCTCGGCCTCCTGAGGGCATTTAGAGGATTATGCCATTCAGCACATGCAGAACACACTGCATCCCAAAGTTTCATCGCAGAAGGGCGAATTGTGTTCCAAGGGCCTCCTTTGGCTTGTCAGAGAAGAGAGGTATATGTGCTGGGTGATCCGGTGTATAATTGAGAAGCCTGGAAAACGGCAGTATTTTCCCCCATTTGAAAGGTACATAGTGGCGGCCTCAAGGCTGACTGAAAGACAGTGCTGTTACCCGTCTTCTAGTCACTGCTAAGAAGGCCTCAGGGAAGAAAGTGAGTTTTCTCCTATGAATCCAGGTGGTCGCCTGTGCCTTGCTAGGAGTTCACCCCACCGCTTGCCCTAGCTAAAGTGCGAAGTAAACGTGACCCCCAGGCCTCAAGGTAAGCACGAGCGTTTCCTATAAGCAAAGTTTGCTGTGCAGCCATCTCCATGAACCCTGACTCGATAGAGCGCTTTAAATCCTCTACGGCTCTCCGGAGGCCTCAGAGAGACGCGTATGAATTCCCTTCTGAGGGAGAGCCTGGGTGCCGTGAGTCTCCTTTTTGTTTTCCGAGCAACACAGCGCAGAACAGGCTGTTGGGGTCAACCCTTTTTATGCAGAGGGAAAGGCAATGAACTGATCCTCGCTTGCATAGCTTGATTTCTACCGCTGTAAAGCAGCCCCAGGACAACGTTTTTGCCAGTATTACATTCAACGTGGCTCTCCCTCTGTGGAGGCCCTCTGAACTGCACTGAAAGAATCCCTGAGCCTACAGAGCCCCCTGGCAACTCTTACCTGTCATCTCTCTATTGTGACGCAAGGTCCACTGTAGGTCCAGCCTGACAGAAAGAACAGAAAAACCGGTCAACTTGTGAGACTTTTGGACGATCCAAAGTCACCTAGGCCTGACTAAGTCATTAAGCAGGTAATGCTATGCACGGCATGCAAAAGTCCCCGCCTGCAACGAAGTGTGATCATAGAAAGGCCCCGTGTGGCCGAAAGTCTCCAGTAGACAGTCAGTGAGTGATGGTAATTGCGCTGTGGGGTCAAGTTGGAAACTGGAGCATGTGAGAGAAGCCCGACTCTCCCCCTTTGGAAACAACTTCGATGCAGCTTCCAAGCTGCCTGAACACCACACCACCAGGACACTGTTCACTGCACAGATGCCTCTGAGGAGCAGTGAGCTTTTGCCAAAGAAACCGAACGCTTGCGCTTCCTTCCTGGGAGCTCAGCCCAGAGCATACTCTAGCCTAAGTGCCAACTAAATGTGACCTCTAGTCTCGAGGTAAGGTGCACATTTTCCCTTTACCAGAGGCAGGGGTGCACCAGTTTCCAGGAAGGCTTAGTCAATGGACGGCTTTAGCTTTAGTGTGCCTCACAGCGCTCAAGCCTCTCACGGAGGCATTTCTTTCCAAGGAAGTGCACCGTGTACCAGAAGCCTTCTGAGCACAATCAAGGGATACACGGCTCTGGGACCATCCCTCACTATGCAGGTGAAAGGGCTGGCAACTAATCTGTTCTCTATGGCTAGCGTTCCACAGCTTTGAAACAGCCCCAGGAGCACGGTTCTTGGGCCGGCTTTCTTTCCATGCGGGTCTGCCACGTTGAGGACACCTAAGCTGCCCTGAAAGAAACCACCGGGGCTCCAATCCACTTTGGGGTCTCCTGCTCGACGTCTCTCTAAGTGAGGCAGAAAGTAGACTTTAGGTCCAGCCAGAAATAAAGTAGAAATTGACCGTGAGCCTTGCTAGGCATTTGGAACATGCAAAGTCACCTAGGCCTCCTGAGGGCATTTAGAGGATTATGCCATTCAGCACATGCAGAACACACTGCATCCCAAAGTTTCATCGCAGAAGGCCGAATTGTGTTCCAAGGGCCTCCTTTGGCTTGTCAGAGAAGAGAGGTATATGTGCTGGGTGATCCGGTGTATAATTGAGAAGCCTGGAAAAAGGCAGTATTTTCCCCCATTTGAAAGGTACATAGTGGCGGCCTCAAGGCTGACTGAAAGACAGTGCTGTTACCCGTCTTCTAGTCACTGCTAAGAAGGCCTCAGGGAAGAAAGTGAGTTTTCTCCTATGAATCCAGGTGGTCGCCTGTGCCTTGCTAGGAGTTCACCCCACCGCTTGCCCTAGCTAAAGTGCGAAGTAAACGTGACCCCCAGGCCTCAAGGTAAGCACGAGCGTTTCCTATCAGCAAAGTTTGCTGTGCAGCCATCTCCATGAACCCTGACTCGATAGAGTGCTTTAAATCCTCTACGGCTCTCCGGAGGCCTCAGAGAGACGCGTATGAATTCCCTTCTGAGGGAGAGCGTGGGTGCCATGAGTCCCCTTTTTGATTTCCGAGCAACACAGCGCAGAACAGGCTGTTGGGGTCAACCCTTTCTATGCAGAGGGAAGGGCAATGAACTGATCCTCGCTTGCATAGCTTGATTTCTACCGCTGTAAAGCAGCCCCAGGACAACGTTTTTGCCAGTATTACATTCAACGTGGCTCTCCCTCTGTGGAGGCCCTCTGAACTGCACTGAAAGAATCCCTGAGCCTACAGTGCCCCCTGGCAACTCTTACCTGTCATCTCTCTATTGTGACGCAAGGACCACTGTAGGTCCAGCCTGACAGAAAGAACAGAAAAACCGGTCAACTTGTGAGACTTTGGACGATCCAAAGCCACCTAGGCCTGACTAAGTCATTAAGCAGGTAATGCTATGCACGGCATGCAAAAGTCCCCGCCTGCAACGAAGTGTGATCATAGAAAGGCCCCGTGTGGCCGAAAGTCTCCAGTAGACAGTCAGTGAGTGATGGTAATTGCGCTGTGGGGTCAAGTTGGAAACTGGAGCATGTGAGAGAAGCCCGACTCTCCCCCTTTGGAAAGCAACTTCGATGCAGTTTCCAAGCTGCCTGAACACCACACCACCAGGACACTGTTCACTGCACAGATGCCTCTGAGGAGCAGTGAGCTTTTGCCAAAGAAACCAAACGCTTGCGCTTCCTTCCTGGGAGCTCAGCCCAGAGCATACTGTAGCTAAAGTGCCAACTAAATGTGACCTCTAGTCTCGAGGTAAGGTGCACATTTTCCCTTTACCAGAGGCAGGGGTGCACCAGTTTCCAGGAAGGCTTAGTCAATGGACGGCTTTAGCTTTAGTGTGCCTCACAGCGCTCAAGCCTCTCACGGGGGCATTTCTTTCCAAGGAAGTGCACCGTGTACCAGAAGCCTTCTGAGCACAATCAAGGGATACACGGCTCTGGGACCATCCCTCACTATGCAGGTGAAAGGGCCGGCAACTAATCTGTTCTCTATGGCTAGCGTTCCACAGCTTTGAAACAGCCCCAGGAGCACGGTTCTTGGGTCGGCTTTCTTTCCATGCGGGTCTGCCACGTTGAGGACACCTAAGCTGCCCTGAAAGAAACCACCGGGGCTCCAATCCACTTTGGGGTCTCCTGCTCGACGTCTCTCTAAGTGAGGCAGAAAGTAGACTTTAGGTCCAGCCAGAAATAAAGTAGAAATTGACCGTGAGCCTTGCTAGGCATTTGGAACATGCAAAGTCACCTAGGCCTCCTGAGGGCATTTAGAGGATTATGCCATTCAGCACATGCAGAACACACTGCATCCCAAAGTTTCATCGCAGAAGGCCGAATTGTGTTCCAAGGGCCTCCTTTGGCTTGTCAGAGAAGAGAGGTATATGTGCTGGGTGATCCGGTGTATAATTGAGAAGCCTGGAAAAAGGCAGTATTTTCCCCCATTTGAAAGGTACATAGTGGCGGCCTCAAGGCTGACTGAAAGACAGTGCTGTTACCCGTCTTCTAGTCACTGCTAAGAAGGCCTCAGGGAAGAAAGTGAGTTTTCTCCTATGAATCCAGGTGGTCGCCTGTGCCTTGCTAGGAGTTCACCCCACCGCTTGCCCTAGCTAAAGTGCGAAGTAAACGTGACCCCCAGGCCTCAAGGTAAGCACGAGCGTTTCCTATCAGCAAAGTTTGCTGTGCAGCCATCTCCATGAACCCTGACTCGATAGAGTGCTTTAAATCCTCTACGGCTCTCCGGAGGCCTCAGAGAGACGCGTATGAATTCCCTTCTGAGGGAGAGCCTGGGTGCCGTGAGTCCTTTTTTTGTTTTCCGAGCAACCCAGCGCAGAACAGGCTGTTGGGGTCAACCCTTTCTATGCAGAGGGAAAGGCAATGAACTGATCCTCGCTTGCATAGCTTGATTTCTACCGCTGTAAAGCAGCCCCAGGACAACGTTTTTGCCAGTATTACATTCAACGTGGCTCTCCCTCTGTGGAGGCCCTCTGAACTGCACTGAAAGAATCCCTGAGCCTACAGAGCCCCCTGGCAACTCTTACCTGTCATCTCTCTATTGTGACGCAAGGTCCACTGTAGGTCCAGCCTGACAGAAAGAACAGAAAAACCGGTCAACTTGTGAGACTTTTGGACGATCCAAAGTCACCTAGGCCTGACTAAGTCATTAAGCAGGTAATGCTATGCACGGCATGCAAAAGTCCCCGCCTGCAACGAAGTGTGATCATAGAAAGGCCCCGTGTGGCCGAAAGTCTCCAGTAGACAGTCAGTGAGTGATGGTAATTGCGCTGTGGGGTCAAGTTGGAAACTGGAGCATGTGAGAGAAGCCCGACTCTCCCCCTTTGGAAACAACTTCGATGCAGCTTCCAAGCTGCCTGAACACCACACCACCAGGACACTGTTCACTGCACAGATGCCTCTGAGGAGCAGTGAGCTTTTGCCAAAAAACCGAACGCTTGCGCTTCCTTCCTGGGAGCTCAGCCCAGAGCATACTCTAGCCTAAGTGCCAACTAAATGTGACCTCTAGTCTCGAGGTAAGGTGCACATTTTCCCTTTACCAGAGGCAGGGGTGCACCAGTTTCCAGGAAGGCTTAGTCAATGGACGGCTTTAGCTTTAGTGTGCCTCACAGCGCTCAAGCCTCTCACGGGGGCATTTCTTTCCAAGGAAGTGCACCGTGTACCAGAAGCCTTCTGAGCACAATCAAGGGATACACGGCTCTGGGACCATCCCTCACTATGCAGGTGAAAGGGCCGGCAACTAATCTGTTCTCTATGGCTAGCGTTCCACAGCTTTGAAACAGCCCCAGGAGCACGGTTCTTGGGCCGGCTTTCTTTCCATGCGGGTCTGCCACGTTGAGGACACCTAAGCTGCCCTGAAAGAAACCACCGGGGCTCCAATCCACTTTGGGGTCTCCTGCTCGACGTCTCTCTAAGTGAGGCAGAAAGTAGACTTTAGGTCCAGCCCGAAATAAAGTAGAGATTGACCGTGAGCCTTGCTAGGCATTTGGAACATGCAAAGTCACCTCGGCCTCCTGAGGGCATTTAGAGGATTATGCCATTCAGCACATGCAGAACACACTGCATCCCAAAGTTTCATCGCAGAAGGCCGAATTGTGTTCCAAGGGCCTCCTTTGGCTTGTCAGAGAAGAGAGGTATATGTGCTGGGTGATCCGGTGTATAATTGAGAAACCTGGAAAAAGGCAGTATTTTCCCCCATTTGAAAGGTACATAGTGGCGGCCTCAAGGCTGACTGAAAGACAGTGCTGTTACCCGTCTTCTAGTCACTGCTAAGAAGGCCTCAGGGAAGAAAGTGAGTTTTCTCCTATGAATCCAGGTGGTCGCCTGTGCCTTGCTAGGAGTTCACCCCACCGCTTGCCCTAGCTAAAGTGCGAAGTAAACGTGACCCCCAGGCCTCAAGGTAAGCACGAGCGTTTCCTATCAGCAAAGTTTGCTGTGCAGCCATCTCCATGAACCCTGACTCGATAGAGCGCTTTAAATCCTCTACGGCTCTCCGGAGGCCTCAGAGAGACGCGTATGAATTCCCTTCTGAGGGAGAGCCTGGGTGCCGTGAGTCCCCTTTTTGTTTTCCGAGCAACACAGCGCAGAACAGGCTGTTGGGGTCAACCCTTTCTATGCAGAGGGAAAGGCAATGAACTGATCCTCGCTTGCATAGCTTGATTTCTACCGCTGTAAAGCAGCCCCAGGACAACGTTTTTGCCAGTATTACATTCAACGTGGCTCTCCCTCTGTGGAGGCCCTCTGAACTGCACTGAAAGAATCCCTGAGCCTACAGATCCCCCTGGCAACTCTTACCTGTCATCTCTCTATTGTGACGCAAGGTCCACTGTAGGTCCAGCCTGACAGAAAGAACAGAAAAACCGGTCAACTTGTGAGACTTTTGGATGATCCAAAGTCACCTAGGCCTGACTAAGTCATTAAGCAGGTAATGCTATGCACGGCATGCAAAAGTCCCCGCCTGCAACGAAGTGTGATCATAGAAAGGCCCCGTGTGGCCGAAAGTCTCCAGTAGACAGTCAGTGAGTGATGGTAATTGCGCTGTGGGGTCAAGTTGGAAACTGGAGCATGTGAGAGAAGCCCGACTCTCCCCCTTTGGAAAGCAACTTCGATGCAGCTTCCAAGCTGCCTGAACACCACACCACCAGGACACTGTTCACTGCACAGATGCCTCTGAGGAGCAGTGAGCTTTTGCCAAAGAAACCGAACGCTTGCGCTTCCTTCCTGGGAGCTCAGCCCAGAGCATACTCTAGCCTAAGTGCCAACTAAATGTGACCTCTAGTCTCGAGGTAAGGTGCACATTTTCCCTTTACCAGAGGCAGGGGTGCACCAGTTTCCAGGAAGGCTTAGTCAATGGACGGCTTTAGCTTTAGTGTGCCTCACAGCGCTCAAGCCTCTCACGGGGGCATTTCTTTCCAAGGAAGTGCACCGTGTACCAGAAGCCTTCTGAGCACAATCAAGGGATACACGGCTCTGGGACCATCCCTCACTATGCAGGTGAAAGGGCCGGCAACTAATCTGTTCTCTATGGCTAGCGTTCCACAGCTTTGAAACAGCCCCAGGAGCACGGTTCTTGGGTCGGCTTTCTTTCCATGCGTGTCTGCCACGTTGAGGACACCTAAGCTGCCCTGAAAGAAACCACCGGGGCTCCAATCCACTTTGGGGTCTCCTGCTCGACGTCTCTCTAAGTGAGGCAGAAAGTAGACTTTAGGTCCAGCCCGAAATAAAGTAGAGATTGACCGTGAGCCTTGCTAGGCATTTGGAACATGCAAAGTCACCTCGGCCTCCTGAGGGCATTTAGAGGATTATGCCATTCAGCACATGCAGAACACACTGCATCCCAAAGTTTCATCGCAGAAGGCCGAATTGTGTTCCAAGGGCCTCCTTTGGCTTGTCAGAGAAGAGAGGTATATGTGCTGGGTGATCCGGTGTATAATTGAGAAACCTGGAAAAAGGCAGTATTTTCCCCCATTTGAAAGGTACATAGTGGCGGCCTCAAGGCTGACTGAAAGACAGTGCTGTTACCCGTCTTCTAGTCACTGCTAAGAAGGCCTCAGGGAAGAAAGTGAGTTTTCTCCTATGAATCCAGGTGGTCGCCTGTGCCTTGCTAGGAGTTCACCCCACCGCTTGCCCTAGCTAAAGTGCGAAGTAAACGTGACCCCCAGGCCTCAAGGTAAGCACGAGCGTTTCCTATCAGCAAAGTTTGCTGTGCAGCCATCTCCATGAACCCTGACTCGATAGAGCGCTTTAAATCCTCTACGGCTCTCCGGAGGCCTCAGAGAGACGCGTATGAATTCCCTTCTGAGGGAGAGCCTGGGTGCCGTGAGTCCCCTTTTTGTTTTCCGAGCAACACAGCGCAGAACAGGCTGTTGGGGTCAACCCTTTCTATGCAGAGGGAAAGGCAATGAACTGATCCTCGCTTGCATAGCTTGATTTCTACCGCTGTAAAGCAGCCCCAGGACAACGTTTTTGCCAGTATTACATTCAACGTGGCTCTCCCTCTGTGGAGGCCCTCTGAACTGCACTGAAAGAATCCCTGAGCCTACAGATCCCCCTGGCAACTCTTACCTGTCATCTCTCTATTGTGACGCAAGGTCCACTGTAGGTCCAGCCTGACAGAAAGAACAGAAAAACCGGTCAACTTGTGAGACTTTTGGATGATCCAAAGTCACCTAGGCCTGACTAAGTCATTAAGCAGGTAATGCTATGCACGGCATGCAAAAGTCCCCGCCTGCAACGAAGTGTGATCATAGAAAGGCCCCGTGTGGCCGAAAGTCTCCAGTAGACAGTCAGTGAGTGATGGTAATTGCGCTGTGGGGTCAAGTTGGAAACTGGAGCATGTGAGAGAAGCCCGACTCTCCCCCTTTGGAAAGCAACTTCGATGCAGCTTCCAAGCTGCCTGAACACCACACCACCAGGACACTGTTCACTGCACAGATGCCTCTGAGGAGCAGTGAGCTTTTGCCAAAGAAACCGAACGCTTGCGCTTCCTTCCTGGGAGCTCAGCCCAGAGCATACTCTAGCCTAAGTGCCAACTAAATGTGACCTCTAGTCTCGAGGTAAGGTGCACATTTTCCCTTTACCAGAGGCAGGGGTGCACCAGTTTCCAGGAAGGCTTAGTCAATGGACGGCTTTAGCTTTAGTGTGCCTCACAGCGCTCAAGCCTCTCACGGGGGCATTTCTTTCCAAGGAAGTGCACCGTGTACCAGAAGCCTTCTGAGCACAATCAAGGGATACACGGCTCTGGGACCATCCCTCACTATGCAGGTGAAAGGGCCGGCAACTAATCTGTTCTCTATGGCTAGCGTTCCACAGCTTTGAAACAGCCCCAGGAGCACGGTTCTTGGGCCGGCTTTCTTTCCATGCGGGTCTGCCACGTTGAGGACACCTAAGCTGCCCTGAAAGAAACCACCGGGGCTCCAATCCACTTTGGGGTCTCCTGCTCGACGTCTCTCTAAGTGAGGCAGAAAGTAGACTTTAGGTCCAGCCAGAAATAAAGTAGAAATTGACCGTGAGCCTTGCTAGGCATTTGGAACATGCAAAGTCACCTAGGCCTCCTGAGGGCATTTAGAGGATTATGCCATTCAGCACATGCAGAACACACTGCATCCCAAAGTTTCATCGCAGAAGGCCGAATTGTGTTCCAAGGGCCTCCTTTGGCTTGTCAGAGAAGAGAGGTATATGTGCTGGGTGATCCGGTGTATAATTGAGAAGCCTGGAAAAAGGCAGTATTTTCCCCCATTTGAAAGGTACATAGTGGCGGCCTCAAGGCTGACTGAAAGACAGTGCTGTTACCCGTCTTCTAGTCACTGCTAAGAAGGCCTCAGGGAAGAAAGTGAGTTTTCTCCTATGAATCCAGGTGGTCGCCTGTGCCTTGCTAGGAGTTCACCCCACCGCTTGCCCTAGCTAAAGTGCGAAGTAAACGTGACCCCCAGGCCTCAAGGTAAGCACGAGCGTTTCCTATCAGCAAAGTTTGCTGTGCAGCCATCTCCATGAACCCTGACTCGATAGAGTGCTTTAAATCCTCTACGGCTCTCCGGAGGCCTCAGAGAGACGCGTATGAATTCCCTTCTGAGGGAGAGCGTGGGTGCCATGAGTCCCCTTTTTGTTTTCCGAGCAACACAGCGCAGAACAGGCTGTTGGGGTCAACCCTTTCTATGCAGAGGGAAGGGCAATGAACTGATCCTCGCTTGCATAGCTTGATTTCTACCGCTGTAAAGCAGCCCCAGGACAACGTTTTTGCCAGTATTACATTCAACGTGGCTCTCCCTCTGTGGAGGCCCTCTGAACTGCACTGAAAGAATCCCTGAGCCTACAGTGCCCCCTGGCAACTCTTACCTGTCATCTCTCTATTAGACGCATGGACCACTGTAGGTCCAGCCTGACAGAAAGAACAGAAAAACCGGTCAACTTGTGAGACTTTGGACGATCCAAAGCCACCTAGGCCTGACTAAGTCATTAAGCAGGTAATGCTATGCACGGCATGCAAAACTCCCCGCCTGCAACGAAGTGTGATCATAGAAAGGCCCCGTGTGGCCGAAAGTCTCCAGTAGACAGTCAGTGAGTGATGGTAATTGCGCTGTGGGGTCAAGTTGGAAACTGGAGCATGTGAGAGAAGCCCGACTCTCCCCCTTTGGAAAGCAACTTCGATGCAGCTTCCAAGCTGCCTGAACACCACACCACCAGGACACTGTTCACTGCACAGATGCCTCTGAGGAGCAGTGAGCTTTTGCCAAAGAATCCAAACGCTTGCGCTTCCTTCCTGGGAGCTCAGCCCAGAGCATACTGTAGCTAAGGTGCCAACTAAATGTGACCTCTAGTCTCGAGGTAAGGTGCACATTTTCCCTTTACCAGAGGCAGGGGTGCACCAGTTTCCAGGAAGGCTTAGTCAATGGACGGCTTTAGCTTTAGTGTGCCTCACAGCGCTCAAGCCTCTCACGGGGGCATTTCTTTCCAAGGAAGTGCACCGTGTACCAGAAGCCTTCTGAGCACAATCAAGGGATACACGGCTCTGGGACCATCCCTCACTATGCAGGTGAAAGGGCCGGCAACTAATCTGTTCTCTATGGCTAGCGTTCCACAGCTTTGAAACAGCCCCAGGAGCACGGTTCTTGGGCCGGCTTTCTTTCCATGCGGGTCTGCCACGTTGAGGACACCTAAGCTGCCCTGAAAGAAACCACCGGGGCTCCAATCCACTTTGGGGTCTCCTGCTCGACGTCTCTCCAAGTGAGGCAGAAAGTAGACTTTAGGTCCAGCCAGAAATAAAGTAGAAATTGACCGTGAGCCTTGCTAGGCATTTGGAACATGCAAAGTCACCTAGGCCTCCTGAGGGCATTTAGAGGATTATGCCATTCAGCACATGCAGAACACACTGCATCCCAAAGTTTCATCGCAGAAGGCCGAATTGTGTTCCAAGGGCCTCCTTTGGCTTGTCAGAGAAGAGAGGTATATGTGCTGGGTGATCCGGTGTATAATTGAGAAACCTGGAAAAAGGCAGTATTTTCCCCCATTTGAAAGGTACATAGTGGCGGCCTCAAGGCTGACTGAAAGACAGTGCTGTTACCCGTCTTCTAGTCACTGCTAAGAAGGCCTCAGGGAAGAAAGTGAGTTTTCTCCTATGAATCCAGGTGGTCGCCTGTGCCTTGCTAGGAGTTCACCCCACCGCTTGCCCTAGCTAAAGTGCGAAGTAAACGTGACCCCCAGGCCTCAAGGTAAGCACGAGCGTTTCCTATCAGCAAAGTTTGCTGTGCAGCCATCTCCATGAACCCTGACTCGATAGAGCGCTTTAAATCCTCTACGGCTCTCCGGAGGCCTCAGAGAGACGCGTATGAATTCCCTTCTGAGGGAGAGCCTGGGTGCCGTGAGTCCTTTTTTTGTTTTCCGAGCAACACAGCGCAGAACAGGCTGTTGGGGTCAACCCTTTCTATGCAGAGGGAAAGGCAATGAACTGATCCTCGCTTGCATAGCTTGATTTCTACCGCTGTAAAGCAGCCCCAGGACAACGTTTTTGCCAGTATTACATTCAACGTGGCTCTCCCTCTGTGGAGGCCCTCTGAACTGCACTGAAAGAATCCCTGAGCCTACAGAGCCCCCTGGCAACTCTTACCTGTCATCTCTCTATTGTGACGCAAGGTCCACTGTAGGTCCAGCCTGACAGAAAGAACAGAAAAACCGGTCAACTTGTGAGACTTTTGGACGATCCAAAGTCACCTAGGCCTGACTAAGTCATTAAGCAGGTAATGCTATGCACGGCATGCAAAAGTCCCCGCCTGCAACGAAGTGTGATCATAGAAAGGCCCCGTGTGGCCGAAAGTCTCCAGTAGACAGTCAGTGAGTGATGGTAATTGCGCTGTGGGGTCAAGTTGGAAACTGGAGCATGTGAGAGAAGCCCGACTCTCCCCCTTTGGAAAGCAACTTCGATGCAGCTTCCAAGCTGCCTGAACACCACACCACCAGGACACTGTTCACTGCACAGATGCCTCTGAGGAGCAGTGAGCTTTTGCCAAAAAACCGAACGCTTGCGCTTCCTTCCTGGGAGCTCAGCCCAGAGCATACTCTAGCCTAAGTGCCAACTAAATGTGACCTCTAGTCTCGAGGTAAGGTGCACATTTTCCCTTTACCAGAGGCAGGGGTGCACCAGTTTCCAGGAAGGCTTAGTCAATGGACGGCTTTAGCTTTAGTGTGCCTCACAGCGCTCAAGCCTCTCACGGGGGCATTTCTTTCCAAGGAAGTGCACCGTGTACCAGAAGCCTTCTGAGCACAATCAAGGGATACACGGCTCTGGGACCATCCCTCAGTATGCAGGTGAAAGGGCCGGCAACTAATCTGTTCTCTATGGCTAGCGTTCCACAGCTTTGAAACAGCCCCAGGAGCACGGTTCTTGGGCCGGCTTTCTTTCCATGCGGGTCTGCCACGTTGAGGACACCTAAGCTGCCCTGAAAGAAACCACCGGGGCTCCAATCCACTTTGGGGTCTCCTGCTCGACGTCTCTCTAAGTGAGGCAGAAAGTAGACTTTAGGTCCAGCCAGAAATAAAGTAGAAATTGACCGTGAGCCTTGCTAGGCATTTGGAACATGCAAAGTCACCTAGGCCTCCTGAGGGCATTTAGAGGATTATGCCATTCAGCACATGCAGAACACACTGCATCCCAAAGTTTCATCGCAGAAGGCCGAATTGTGTTCCAAGGGCCTCCTTTGGCTTGTCAGAGAAGAGAGGTATATGTGCTGGGTGATCCGGTGTATAATTGAGAAGCCTGGAAAAAGGCAGTATTTTCCCCCATTTGAAAGGTACATAGTGGCGGCCTCAAGGCTGACTGAAAGACAGTGCTGTTACCCGTCTTCTAGTCACTGCTAAGAAGGCCTCAGGGAAGAAAGTGAGTTTTCTCCTATGAATCCAGGTGGTCGCCTGTGCCTTGCTAGGAGTTCACCCCACCGCTTGCCCTAGCTAAAGTGCGAAGTAAACGTGACCCCCAGGCCTCAAGGTAAGCACGAGCGTTTCCTATCAGCAAAGTTTGCTGTGCAGCCATCTCCATGAACCCTGACTCGATAGAGTGCTTTAAATCCTCTACGGCTCTCCGGAGGCCTCAGAGAGACGCGTATGAATTCCCTTCTGAGGGAGAGCGTGGGTGCCATGAGTCCCCTTTTTGATTTCCGAGCAACACAGCGCAGAACAGGCTGTTGGGGTCAACCCTTTCTATGCAGAGGGAAGGGCAATGAACTGATCCTCGCTTGCATAGCTTGATTTCTACCGCTGTAAAGCAGCCCCAGGACAACGTTTTTGCCAGTATTACATTCAACGTGGCTCTCCCTCTGTGGAGGCCCTCTGAACTGCACTGAAAGAATCCCTGAGCCTACAGTGCCCCCTGGCAACTCTTACCTGTCATCTCTCTATTGTGACGCAAGGACCACTGTAGGTCCAGCCTGACAGAAAGAACAGAAAAACCGGTCAACTTGTGAGACTTTGGACGATCCAAAGCCACCTAGGCCTGACTAAGTCATTAAGCAGGTAATGCTATGCACGGCATGCAAAAGTCCCCGCCTGCAACGAAGTGTGATCATAGAAAGGCCCCGTGTGGCCGAAAGTCTCCAGTAGACAGTCAGTGAGTGATGGTAATTGCGCTGTGGGGTCAAGTTGGAAACTGGAGCATGTGAGAGAAGCCCGACTCTCCCCCTTTGGAAAGCAACTTCGATGCAGTTTCCAAGCTGCCTGAACACCACACCACCAGGACACTGTTCACTGCACAGATGCCTCTGAGGAGCAGTGAGCTTTTGCCAAAGAAACCAAACGCTTGCGCTTCCTTCCTGGGAGCTCAGCCCAGAGCATACTGTAGCTAAAGTGCCAACTAAATGTGACCTCTAGTCTCGAGGTAAGGTGCACATTTTCCCTTTACCAGAGGCAGGGGTGCACCAGTTTCCAGGAAGGCTTAGTCAATGGACGGCTTTAGCTTTAGTGTGCCTCACAGCGCTCAAGCCTCTCACGGGGGCATTTCTTTCCAAGGAAGTGCACCGTGTACCAGAAGCCTTCTGAGCACAATCAAGGGATACACGGCTCTGGGACCATCCCTCACTATGCAGGTGAAAGGGCCGGCAACTAATCTGTTCTCTATGGCTAGCGTTCCACAGCTTTGAAACAGCCCCAGGAGCACGGTTCTTGGGTCGGCTTTCTTTCCATGCGGGTCTGCCACGTTGAGGACACCTAAGCTGCCCTGAAAGAAACCACCGGGGCTCCAATCCACTTTGGGGTCTCCTGCTCGACGTCTCTCTAAGTGAGGCAGAAAGTAGACTTTAGGTCCAGCCAGAAATAAAGTAGAAATTGACCGTGAGCCTTGCTAGGCATTTGGAACATGCAAAGTCACCTAGGCCTCCTGAGGGCATTTAGAGGATTATGCCATTCAGCACATGCAGAACACACTGCATCCCAAAGTTTCATCGCAGAAGGCCGAATTGTGTTCCAAGGGCCTCCTTTGGCTTGTCAGAGAAGAGAGGTATATGTGCTGGGTGATCCGGTGTATAATTGAGAAACCTGGAAAAAGGCAGTATTTTCCCCCATTTGAAAGGTACATAGTGGCGGCCTCAAGGCTGACTGAAAGACAGTGCTGTTACCCGTCTTCTAGTCACTGCTAAGAAGGCCTCAGGGAAGAAAGTGAGTTTTCTCCTATGAATCCAGGTGGTCGCCTGTGCCTTGCTAGGAGTTCACCCCACCGCTTGCCCTAGCTAAAGTGCGAAGTAAACGTGACCCCCAGGCCTCAAGGTAAGCACGAGCGTTTCCTATCAGCAAAGTTTGCTGTGCAGCCATCTCCATGAAACCTGACTCGATAGAGCGCTTTAAATCCTCTACGGCTCTCCGGAGGCCTCAGAGAGACGCGTATGAATTCCCTTCTGAGGGAGAGCCTGGGTGCCGTGAGTCCTTTTTTTGTTTTCCGAGCAACCCAGCGCAGAACAGGCTGTTGGGGTCAACCCTTTCTATGCAGAGGGAAAGGCAATGAACTGATCCTCGCTTGCATAGCTTGATTTCTACCGCTGTAAAGCAGCCCCAGGACAACGTTTTTGCCAGTATTACATTCAACGTGGCTCTCCCTCTGTGGAGGCCCTCTGAACTGCACTGAAAGAATCCCTGAGCCTACAGAGCCCCCTGGCAACTCTTACCTGTCATCTCTCTATTGTGACGCAAGGTCCACTGTAGGTCCAGCCTGACAGAAAGAACAGAAAAACCGGTCAACTTGTGAGACTTTTGGACGATCCAAAGTCACCTAGGCCTGACTAAGTCATTAAGCAGGTAATGCTATGCACGGCATGCAAAAGTCCCCGCCTGCAACGAAGTGTGATCATAGAAAGGCCCCGTGTGGCCGAAAGTCTCCAGTAGACAGTCAGTGAGTGATGGTAATTGCGCTGTGGGGTCAAGTTGGAAACTGGAGCATGTGAGAGAAGCCCGACTCTCCCCCTTTGGAAAGCAACTTCGATGCAGCTTCCAAGCTGCCTGAACACCACACCACCAGGACACTGTTCACTGCACAGATGCCTCTGAGGAGCAGTGAGCTTTTGCCAAAGAATCCAAACGCTTGCGCTTCCTTCCTGGGAGCTCAGCCCAGAGCATACTGTAGCTAAGGTGCCAACTAAATGTGACCTCTAGTCTCGAGGTAAGGTGCACATTTTCCCTTTACCAGAGGCAGGGGTGCACCAGTTTCCAGGAAGGCTTAGTCAATGGACGGCTTTAGCTTTAGTGTGCCTCACAGCGCTCAAGCCTCTCACGGGGGCATTTCTTTCCAAGGAAGTGCACCGTGTACCAGAAGCCTTCTGAGCACAATCAAGGGATACACGGCTCTGGGACCATCCCTCACTATGCAGGTGAAAGGGCCGGCAACTAATCTGTTCTCTATGGCTAGCGTTCCACAGCTTTGAAACAGCCCCAGGAGCACGGTTCTTGGGCCGGCTTTCTTTCCATGCGGGTCTGCCACGTTGAGGACACCTAAGCTGCCCTGAAAGAAACCACCGGGGCTCCAATCCACTTTGGGGTCTCCTGCTCGACGTCTCTCCAAGTGAGGCAGAAAGTAGACTTTAGGTCCAGCCAGAAATAAAGTAGAAATTGACCGTGAGCCTTGCTAGGCATTTGGAACATGCAAAGTCACCTAGGCCTCCTGAGGGCATTTAGAGGATTATGCCATTCAGCACATGCAGAACACACTGCATCCCAAAGTTTCATCGCAGAAGGCCGAATTGTGTTCCAAGGGCCTCCTTTGGCTTGTCAGAGAAGAGAGGTATATGTGCTGGGTGATCCGGTGTATAATTGAGAAGCCTGGAAAAAGGCAGTATTTTCCCCCATTTGAAAGGTACATAGTGGCGGCCTCAAGGCTGACTGAAAGACAGTGCTGTTACCCGTCTTCTAGTCACTGCTAAGAAGGCCTCAGGGAAGAAAGTGAGTTTTCTCCTATGAATCCAGGTGGTCGCCTGTGCCTTGCTAGGAGTTCACCCCACCGCTTGCCCTAGCTAAAGTGCGAAGTAAACGTGACCCCCAGGCCTCAAGGTAAGCACGAGCGTTTCCTATAAGCAAAGTTTGCTGTGCAGCCATCTCCATGAACCCTGACTCGATAGAGCGCTTTAAATCCTCTACGGCTCTCCGGAGGCCTCAGAGAGACGCGTATGAATTCCCTTCTGAGGGAGAGCCTGGGTGCCGTGAGTCCCCTTTTTGTTTTCCGAGCAACACAGCGCAGAACAGGCTGTTGGGGTCAACCCTTTCTATGCAGAGGGAAAGGCAATGAACTGATCCTCGCTTGCATAGCTTGATTTCTACCGCTGTAAAGCAGCCCCAGGACAACGTTTTTGCCAGTATTACATTCAACGTGGCTCTCCCTCTGTGGAGGCCCTCTGAACTGCACTGAAAGAATCCCTGAGCCTACAGAGCCCCCTGGCAACTCTTACCTGTCATCTCTCTATTGTGACGCAAGGTCCACTGTAGGTCCAGCCTGACAGAAAGAACAGAAAAACCGGTCAACTTGTGAGACTTTTGGACGATCCAAAGTCACCTAGGCCTGACTAAGTCATTAAGCAGGTAATGCTATGCACGGCATGCAAAAGTCCCCGCCTGCAACGAAGTGTGATCATAGAAAGGCCCCGTGTGGCCGAAAGTCTCCAGTAGACAGTCAGTGAGTGATGGTAATTGCGCTGTGGGGTCAAGTTGGAAACTGGAGCATGTGAGAGAAGCCCGACTCTCCCCCTTTGGAAAGCAACTTCGATGCAGCTTCCAAGCTGCCTGAACACCACACCACCAGGACACTGTTCACTGCACAGATGCCTCTGAGGAGCAGTGAGCTTTTGCCAAAAAACCGAACGCTTGCGCTTCCTTCCTGGGAGCTCAGCCCAGAGCATACTCTAGCCTAAGTGCCAACTAAATGTGACCTCTAGTCTCGAGGTAAGGTGCACATTTTCCCTTTACCAGAGGCAGGGGTGCACCAGTTTCCAGGAAGGCTTAGTCAATGGACGGCTTTAGCTTTAGTGTGCCTCACAGCGCTCAAGCCTCTCACGGGGGCATTTCTTTCCAAGGAAGTGCACCGTGTACCAGAAGCCTTCTGAGCACAATCAAGGGATACACGGCTCTGGGACCATCCCTCAGTATGCAGGTGAAAGGGCCGGCAACTAATCTGTTCTCTATGGCTAGCGTTCCACAGCTTTGAAACAGCCCCAGGAGCACGGTTCTTGGGCCGGCTTTCTTTCCATGCGGGTCTGCCACGTTGAGGACACCTAAGCTGCCCTGAAAGAAACCACCGGGGCTCCAAT
This sequence comes from Mesoplodon bidens, assembly GCF_964165515.1. Classification (NCBI taxonomy): domain Eukaryota; kingdom Metazoa; phylum Chordata; class Mammalia; order Artiodactyla; family Ziphiidae; genus Mesoplodon; species Mesoplodon bidens. The sequence goes on along the minus strand of NW_027672444.1, from coordinate 1,438,938 downwards.
CCACTTTGGGGTCTCCTGCTCGACGTCTCTCTAAGTGAGGCAGAAAGTAGACTTTAGGTCCAGCCAGAAATAAAGTAGAAATTGACCGTGAGCCTTGCTAGGCATTTGGAACATGCAAAGTCACCTAGGCCTCCTGAGGGCATTTAGAGGATTATGCCATTCAGCACATGCAGAACACACTGCATCCCAAAGTTTCATCGCAGAAGGCCGAATTGTGTTCCAAGGGCCTCCTTTGGCTTGTCAGAGAAGAGAGGTATATGTGCTGGGTGATCCGGTGTATAATTGAGAAGCCTGGAAAAAGGCAGTATTTTCCCCCATTTGAAAGGTACATAGTGGCGGCCTCAAGGCTGACTGAAAGACAGTGCTGTTACCCGTCTTCTAGTCACTGCTAAGAAGGCCTCAGGGAAGAAAGTGAGTTTTCTCCTATGAATCCAGGTGGTCGCCTGTGCCTTGCTAGGAGTTCACCCCACCGCTTGCCCTAGCTAAAGTGCGAAGTAAACGTGACCCCCAGGCCTCAAGGTAAGCACGAGCGTTTCCTATCAGCAAAGTTTGCTGTGCAGCCATCTCCATGAACCCTGACTCGATAGAGTGCTTTAAATCCTCTACGGCTCTCCGGAGGCCTCAGAGAGACGCGTATGAATTCCCTTCTGAGGGAGAGCGTGGGTGCCATGAGTCCCCTTTTTGATTTCCGAGCAACACAGCGCAGAACAGGCTGTTGGGGTCAACCCTTTCTATGCAGAGGGAAGGGCAATGAACTGATCCTCGCTTGCATAGCTTGATTTCTACCGCTGTAAAGCAGCCCCAGGACAACGTTTTTGCCAGTATTACATTCAACGTGGCTCTCCCTCTGTGGAGGCCCTCTGAACTGCACTGAAAGAATCCCTGAGCCTACAGAGCCCCCTGGCAACTCTTACCTGTCATCTCTCTATTGTGACGCAAGGTCCACTGTAGGTCCAGCCTGACAGAAAGAACAGAAAAACCGGTCAACTTGTGAGACTTTTGGACGATCCAAAGTCACCTAGGCCTGACTAAGTCATTAAGCAGGTAATGCTATGCACGGCATGCAAAAGTCCCCGCCTGCAACGAAGTGTGATCATAGAAAGGCCCCGTGTGGCCGAAAGTCTCCAGTAGACAGTCAGTGAGTGATGGTAATTGCGCTGTGGGGTCAAGTTGGAAACTGGAGCATGTGAGAGAAGCCCGACTCTCCCCCTTTGGAAAGCAACTTCGATGCAGCTTCCAAGCTGCCTGAACACCACACCACCAGGACACTGTTCACTGCACAGATGCCTCTGAGGAGCAGTGAGCTTTTGCCAAAAAACCGAACGCTTGCGCTTCCTTCCTGGGAGCTCAGCCCAGAGCATACTCTAGCCTAAGTGCCAACTAAATGTGACCTCTAGTCTCGAGGTAAGGTGCACATTTTCCCTTTACCAGAGGCAGGGGTGCACCAGTTTCCAGGAAGGCTTAGTCAATGGACGGCTTTAGCTTTAGTGTGCCTCACAGCGCTCAAGCCTCTCACGGGGGCATTTCTTTCCAAGGAAGTGCACCGTGTACCAGAAGCCTTCTGAGCACAATCAAGGGATACACGGCTCTGGGACCATCCCTCAGTATGCAGGTGAAAGGGCCGGCAACTAATCTGTTCTCTATGGCTAGCGTTCCACAGCTTTGAAACAGCCCCAGGAGCACGGTTCTTGGGCCGGCTTTCTTTCCATGCGGGTCTGCCACGTTGAGGACACCTAAGCTGCCCTGAAAGAAACCACCGGGGCTCCAATCCACTTTGGGGTCTCCTGCTCGACGTCTCTCTAAGTGAGGCAGAAAGTAGACTTTAGGTCCAGCCAGAAATAAAGTAGAAATTGACCGTGAGCCTTGCTAGGCATTTGGAACATGCAAAGTCACCTAGGCCTCCTGAGGGCATTTAGAGGATTATGCCATTCAGCACATGCAGAACACACTGCATCCCAAAGTTTCATCGCAGAAGGCCGAATTGTGTTCCAAGGGCCTCCTTTGGCTTGTCAGAGAAGAGAGGTATATGTGCTGGGTGATCCGGTGTATAATTGAGAAGCCTGGAAAAAGGCAGTATTTTCCCCCATTTGAAAGGTACATAGTGGCGGCCTCAAGGCTGACTGAAAGACAGTGCTGTTACCCGTCTTCTAGTCACTGCTAAGAAGGCCTCAGGGAAGAAAGTGAGTTTTCTCCTATGAATCCAGGTGGTCGCCTGTGCCTTGCTAGGAGTTCACCCCACCGCTTGCCCTAGCTAAAGTGCGAAGTAAACGTGACCCCCAGGCCTCAAGGTAAGCACGAGCGTTTCCTATCAGCAAAGTTTGCTGTGCAGCCATCTCCATGAACCCTGACTCGATAGAGTGCTTTAAATCCTCTACGGCTCTCCGGAGGCCTCAGAGAGACGCGTATGAATTCCCTTCTGAGGGAGAGCGTGGGTGCCATGAGTCCCCTTTTTGATTTCCGAGCAACACAGCGCAGAACAGGCTGTTGGGGTCAACCCTTTCTATGCAGAGGGAAGGGCAATGAACTGATCCTCGCTTGCATAGCTTGATTTCTACCGCTGTAAAGCAGCCCCAGGACAACGTTTTTGCCAGTATTACATTCAACGTGGCTCTCCCTCTGTGGAGGCCCTCTGAACTGCACTGAAAGAATCCCTGAGCCTACAGTGCCCCCTGGCAACTCTTACCTGTCATCTCTCTATTGTGACGCAAGGACCACTGTAGGTCCAGCCTGACAGAAAGAACAGAAAAACCGGTCAACTTGTGAGACTTTGGACGATCCAAAGCCACCTAGGCCTGACTAAGTCATTAAGCAGGTAATGCTATGCACGGCATGCAAAAGTCCCCGCCTGCAACGAAGTGTGATCATAGAAAGGCCCCGTGTGGCCGAAAGTCTCCAGTAGACAGTCAGTGAGTGATGGTAATTGCGCTGTGGGGTCAAGTTGGAAACTGGAGCATGTGAGAGAAGCCCGACTCTCCCCCTTTGGAAAGCAACTTCGATGCAGTTTCCAAGCTGCCTGAACACCACACCACCAGGACACTGTTCACTGCACAGATGCCTCTGAGGAGCAGTGAGCTTTTGCCAAAGAAACCAAACGCTTGCGCTTCCTTCCTGGGAGCTCAGCCCAGAGCATACTGTAGCTAAAGTGCCAACTAAATGTGACCTCTAGTCTCGAGGTAAGGTGCACATTTTCCCTTTACCAGAGGCAGGGGTGCACCAGTTTCCAGGAAGGCTTAGTCAATGGACGGCTTTAGCTTTAGTGTGCCTCACAGCGCTCAAGCCTCTCACGGGGGCATTTCTTTCCAAGGAAGTGCACCGTGTACCAGAAGCCTTCTGAGCACAATCAAGGGATACACGGCTCTGGGACCATCCCTCACTATGCAGGTGAAAGGGCCGGCAACTAATCTGTTCTCTATGGCTAGCGTTCCACAGCTTTGAAACAGCCCCAGGAGCACGGTTCTTGGGTCGGCTTTCTTTCCATGCGGGTCTGCCACGTTGAGGACACCTAAGCTGCCCTGAAAGAAACCACCGGGGCTCCAATCCACTTTGGGGTCTCCTGCTCGACGTCTCTCTAAGTGAGGCAGAAAGTAGACTTTAGGTCCAGCCAGAAATAAAGTAGAAATTGACCGTGAGCCTTGCTAGGCATTTGGAACATGCAAAGTCACCTCGGCCTCCTGAGGGCATTTAGAGGATTATGCCATTCAGCACATGCAGAACACACTGCATCCCAAAGTTTCATCGCAGAAGGCCGAATTGTGTTCCAAGGGCCTCCTTTGGCTTGTCAGAGAAGAGAGGTATATGTGCTGGGTGATCCGGTGTATAATTGAGAAACCTGGAAAAAGGCAGTATTTTCCCCCATTTGAAAGGTACATAGTGGCGGCCTCAAGGCTGACTGAAAGACAGTGCTGTTACCCGTCTTCTAGTCACTGCTAAGAAGGCCTCAGGGAAGAAAGTGAGTTTTCTCCTATGAATCCAGGTGGTCGCCTGTGCCTTGCTAGGAGTTCACCCCACCGCTTGCCCTAGCTAAAGTGCGAAGTAAACGTGACCCCCAGGCCTCAAGGTAAGCACGAGCGTTTCCTATCAGCAAAGTTTGCTGTGCAGCCATCTCCATGAACCCTGACTCGATAGAGCGCTTTAAATCCTCTACGGCTCTCCGGAGGCCTCAGAGAGACGCGTATGAATTCCCTTCTGAGGGAGAGCCTGGGTGCCGTGAGTCCTTTTTTTGTTTTCCGAGCAACCCAGCGCAGAACAGGCTGTTGGGGTCAACCCTTTCTATGCAGAGGGAAAGGCAATGAACTGATCCTCGCTTGCATAGCTTGATTTCTACCGCTGTAAAGCAGCCCCAGGACAACGTTTTTGCCAGTATTACATTCAACGTGGCTCTCCCTCTGTGGAGGCCCTCTGAACTGCACTGAAAGAATCCCTGAGCCTACAGAGCCCCCTGGCAACTCTTACCTGTCATCTCTCTATTGTGACGCAAGGTCCACTGTAGGTCCAGCCTGACAGAAAGAACAGAAAAACCGGTCAACTTGTGAGACTTTTGGACGATCCAAAGTCACCTAGGCCTGACTAAGTCATTAAGCAGGTAATGCTATGCACGGCATGCAAAAGTCCCCGCCTGCAACGAAGTGTGATCATAGAAAGGCCCCGTGTGGCCGAAAGTCTCCAGTAGACAGTCAGTGAGTGATGGTAATTGCGCTGTGGGGTCAAGTTGGAAACTGGAGCATGTGAGAGAAGCCCGACTCTCCCCCTTTGGAAACAACTTCGATGCAGCTTCCAAGCTGCCTGAACACCACACCACCAGGACACTGTTCACTGCACAGATGCCTCTGAGGAGCAGTGAGCTTTTGCCAAAAAACCGAACGCTTGCGCTTCCTTCCTGGGAGCTCAGCCCAGAGCATACTCTAGCCTAAGTGCCAACTAAATGTGACCTCTAGTCTCGAGGTAAGGTGCACATTTTCCCTTTACCAGAGGCAGGGGTGCACCAGTTTCCAGGAAGGCTTAGTCAATGGACGGCTTTAGCTTTAGTGTGCCTCACAGCGCTCAAGCCTCTCACGGGGGCATTTCTTTCCAAGGAAGTGCACCGTGTACCAGAAGCCTTCTGAGCACAATCAAGGGATACACGGCTCTGGGACCATCCCTCACTATGCAGGTGAAAGGGCCGGCAACTAATCTGTTCTCTATGGCTAGCGTTTCACAGCTTTGAAACAGCCCCAGGAGCACGGTTCTTGGGTCGGCTTTCTTTCCATGCGTGTCTGCCACGTTGAGGACACCTAAGCTGCCCTGAAAGAAACCACCGGGGCTCCAATCCACTTTGGGGTCTCCTGCTCGACGTCTCTCCAAGTGAGGCAGAAAGTAGACTTTAGGTCCAGCCAGAAATAAAGTAGAAATTGACCGTGAGCCTTGCTAGGCATTTGGAACATGCAAAGTCACCTAGGCCTCCTGAGGGCATTTAGAGGATTATGCCATTCAGCACATGCAGAACACACTGCATCCCAAAGTTTCATCGCAGAAGGCCGAATTGTGTTCCAAGGGCCTCCTTTGGCTTGTCAGAGAAGAGAGGTATATGTGCTGGGTGATCCGGTGTATAATTGAGAAACCTGGAAAAAGGCAGTATTTTCCCCCATTTGAAAGGTACATAGTGGCGGCCTCAAGGCTGACTGAAAGACAGTGCTGTTACCCGTCTTCTAGTCACTGCTAAGAAGGCCTCAGGGAAGAAAGTGAGTTTTCTCCTATGAATCCAGGTGGTCGCCTGTGCCTTGCTAGGAGTTCACCCCACCGCTTGCCCTAGCTAAAGTGCGAAGTAAACGTGACCCCCAGGCCTCAAGGTAAGCACGAGCGTTTCCTATCAGCAAAGTTTGCTGTGCAGCCATGTCCATGAACCCTGACTCGATAGAGCGCTTTAAATCCTCTACGGCTCTCCGGAGGCCTCAGAGAGACGCGTATGAATTCCCTTCTGAGGGAGAGCCTGGGTGCCGTGAGTCCTTTTTTTGTTTTCCGAGCAACACAGCGCAGAACAGGCTGTTGGGGTCAACCCTTTCTATGCAGAGGGAAAGGCAATGAACTGATCCTCGCTTGCATAGCTTGATTTCTACCGCTGTAAAGCAGCCCCAGGACAACGTTTTTGCCAGTATTACATTCAACGTGGCTCTCCCTCTGTGGAGGCCCTCTGAACTGCACTGAAAGAATCCCTGAGCCTACAGAGCCCCCTGGCAACTCTTACCTGTCATCTCTCTATTGTGACGCAAGGTCCACTGTAGGTCCAGCCTGACAGAAAGAACAGAAAAACCGGTCAACTTGTGAGACTTTTGGACGATCCAAAGTCACCTAGGCCTGACTAAGTCATTAAGCAGGTAATGCTATGCACGGCATGCAAAAGTCCCCGCCTGCAACGAAGTGTGATCATAGAAAGGCCCCGTGTGGCCGAAAGTCTCCAGTAGACAGTCAGTGAGTGATGGTAATTGCGCTGTGGGGTCAAGTTGGAAACTGGAGCATGTGAGAGAAGCCCGACTCTCCCCCTTTGGAAACAACTTCGATGCAGCTTCCAAGCTGCCTGAACACCACACCACCAGGACACTGTTCACTGCACAGATGCCTCTGAGGAGCAGTGAGCTTTTGCCAAAAAACCGAACGCTTGCGCTTCCTTCCTGGGAGCTCAGCCCAGAGCATACTCTAGCCTAAGTGCCAACTAAATGTGACCTCTAGTCTCGAGGTAAGGTGCACATTTTCCCTTTACCAGAGGCAGGGGTGCACCAGTTTCCAGGAAGGCTTAGTCAATGGACGGCTTTAGCTTTAGTGTGCCTCACAGCGCTCAAGCCTCTCACGGGGGCATTTCTTTCCAAGGAAGTGCACCGTGTACCAGAAGCCTTCTGAGCACAATCAAGGGATACACGGCTCTGGGACCATCCCTCACTATGCAGGTGAAAGGGCCGGCAACTAATCTGTTCTCTATGGCTAGCGTTCCACAGCTTTGAAACAGCCCCAGGAGCACGGTTCTTGGGCCGGCTTTCTTTCCATGCGGGTCTGCCACGTTGAGGACACCTAAGCTGCCCTGAAAGAAACCACCGGGGCTCCAATCCACTTTGGGGTCTCCTGCTCGACGTCTCTCTAAGTGAGGCAGAAAGTAGACTTTAGGTCCAGCCAGAAATAAAGTAGAAATTGACCGTGAGCCTTGCTAGGCATTTGGAACATGCAAAGTCACCTAGGCCTCCTGAGGGCATTTAGAGGATTATGCCATTCAGCACATGCAGAACACACTGCATCCCAAAGTTTCATCGCAGAAGGCCGAATTGTGTTCCAAGGGCCTCCTTTGGCTTGTCAGAGAAGAGAGGTATATGTGCTGGGTGATCCGGTGTATAATTGAGAAGCCTGGAAAACGGCAGTATTTTCCCCCATTTGAAAGGTACATAGTGGCGGCCTCAAGGCTGACTGAAAGACAGTGCTGTTACCCGTCTTCTAGTCACTGCTAAGAAGGCCTCAGGGAAGAAAGTGAGTTTTCTCCTATGAATCCAGGTGGTCGCCTGTGCCTTGCTAGGAGTTCACCCCACCGCTTGCCCTAGCTAAAGTGCGAAGTAAACGTGACCCCCAGGCCTCAAGGTAAGCACGAGCGTTTCCTATCAGCAAAGTTTGCTGTGCAGCCATCTCCATGAACCCTGACTCGATAGAGTGCTTTAAATCCTCTACGGCTCTCCGGAGGCCTCAGAGAGACGCGTATGAATTCCCTTCTGAGGGAGAGCGTGGGTGCCATGAGTCCCCTTTTTGTTTTCCGAGCAACACAGCGCAGAACAGGCTGTTGGGGTCAACCCTTTCTATGCAGAGGGAAGGGCAATGAACTGATCCTCGCTTGCATAGCTTGATTTCTACCGCTGTAAAGCAGCCCCAGGACAACGTTTTTGCCAGTATTACATTCAACGTGGCTCTCCCTCTGTGGAGGCCCTCTGAACTGCACTGAAAGAATCCCTGAGCCTACAGTGCCCCCTGGCAACTCTTACCTGTCATCTCTCTATTAGACGCATGGACCACTGTAGGTCCAGCCTGACAGAAAGAACAGAAAAACCGGTCAACTTGTGAGACTTTGGACGATCCAAAGCCACCTAGGCCTGACTAAGTCATTAAGCAGGTAATGCTATGCACGGCATGCAAAAGTCCCCGCCTGCAACGAAGTGTGATCATAGAAAGGCCCCGTGAGGCCGAAAGTCTCCAGTAGACAGTCAGTGAGTGATGGTAATTGCGCTGTGGGCTCAAGTTGGAAACTGGAGCATGTGAGAGAAGCCCGACTCTCCCCCTTTGGAAAGCAACTTCGATGCAGCTTCCAAGCTGCCTGAACACCACACCACCAGGACACTGTTCACTGCACAGATGCCTCTGAGGAGCAGTGAGCTTTTGCCAAAGAATCCAAACGCTTGCGCTTCCTTCCTGGGAGCTCAGCCCAGAGCATACTGTAGCTAAAGTGCCAACTAAATGTGACCTCTAGTCTCGAGGTAAGGTGCACATTTTCCCTTTACCAGAGGCAGGGGTGCACCAGTTTCCAGGAAGGCTTAGTCAATGGACGGCTTTAGCTTTAGTGTGCCTCACAGCGCTCAAGCCTCTCACGGGGGCATTTCTTTCCAAGGAAGTGCACCGTGTACCAGAAGCCTTCTGAGCACAATCAAGGGATACACGGCTCTGGGACCATCCCTCACTATGCAGGTGAAAGGGCCGGCAACTAATCTGTTCTCTATGGCTAGCGTTCCACAGCTTTGAAACAGCCCCAGGAGCACGGTTCTTGGGCCGGCTTTCTTTCCATGCGGGTCTGCCACGTTGAGGACACCTAAGCTGCCCTGAAAGAAACCACCGGGGCTCCAATCCACTTTGGGGTCTCCTGCTCGACGTCTCTCTAAGTGAGGCAGAAAGTAGACTTTAGGTCCAGCCAGAAATAAAGTAGAAATTGACCGTGAGCCTTGCTAGGCATTTGGAACATGCAAAGTCACCTAGGCCTCCTGAGGGCATTTAGAGGATTATGCCATTCAGCACATGCAGAACACACTGCATCCCAAAGTTTCATCGCAGAAGGCCGAATTGTGTTCCAAGGGCCTCCTTTGGCTTGTCAGAGAAGAGAGGTATATGTGCTGGGTGATCCGGTGTATAATTGAGAAGCCTGGAAAAAGGCAGTATTTTCCCCCATTTGAAAGGTACATAGTGGCGGCCTCAAGGCTGACTGAAAGACAGTGCTGTTACCCGTCTTCTAGTCACTGCTAAGAAGGCCTCAGGGAAGAAAGTGAGTTTTCTCCTATGAATCCAGGTGGTCGCCTGTGCCTTGCTAGGAGTTCACCCCACCGCTTGCCCTAGCTAAAGTGCGAAGTAAACGTGACCCCCAGGCCTCAAGGTAAGCACGAGCGTTTCCTATCAGCAAAGTTTGCTGTGCAGCCATCTCCATGAACCCTGACTCGATAGAGTGCTTTAAATCCTCTACGGCTCTCCGGAGGCCTCAGAGAGACGCGTATGAATTCCCTTCTGAGGGAGAGCCTGGGTGCCGTGAGTCCCCTTTTTGTTTTCCGAGCAACACAGCGCAGAACAGGCTGTTGGGGTCAACCCTTTCTATGCAGAGGGAAAGGCAATGAACTGATCCTCGCTTGCATAGCTTGATTTCTACCGCTGTAAAGCAGCCCCAGGACAACGTTTTTGCCAGTATTACATTCAACGTGGCTCTCCCTCTGTGGAGGCCCTCTGAACTGCACTGAAAGAATCCCTGAGCCTACAGAGCCCCCTGGCAACTCTTACCTGTCATCTCTCTATTGTGACGCAAGGTCCACTGTAGGTCCAGCCTGACAGAAAGAACAGAAAAACCGGTCAACTTGTGAGACTTTTGGACGATCCAAAGCCACCTAGGCCTGACTAAGTCATTAAGCAGGTAATGCTATGCACGGCATGCAAAAGTCCCCGCCTGCAACGAAGTGTGATCATAGAAAGGCCCCGTGTGGCCGAAAGTCTCCAGTAGACAGTCAGTGAGTGATGGTAATTGCGCTGTGGGGTCAAGTTGGAAACTGCAGCATGTGAGAGAAGCCCGACTCTCCCCCTTTTAAAAGCAACTTCGATGCAGCTTCCAAGCTGCCTGAACACCACACCACCAGGACACTGTTCACTGCACAGATGCCTCTGAGGAGCAGTGAGCTTTTGCTAAAGAAACCGAACGCTTGCGCTTCCTTCCTGGGAGCTCAGCCCAGAGCATACTCTAGCCTAAGTGCCAACTAAATGTGACCTCTAGTCTCGAGGTAAGGTGCACATTTTCCCTTTACCAGAGGCAGGGGTGCACCAGTTTCCAGGAAGGCTTAGTCAATGGACGGCTTTAGCCTTAGTGTGCCTCAGAGCGCTCAAGCCTCTCACGGGGGCATTTCTTTCAAAGGAAGTGCACCGTGTACCAGAAGCCTTCTGAGCACAATCAAGGGATACACGGCTCTGGGACCATCCCTCACTATGCAGGTGAAAGGGCCGGCAACTAATCTGTTCTCTATGGCTAGCGTTCCACAGCTTTGAAACAGCCCCAGGAGCACGGTTCTTGGGCCGGCTTTCTTTCCATGCGGGTCTGCCACGTTGAGGACACCTAAGCTGCCCTGAAAGAAACCACCGGGGCTCCAATCCACTTTGGGGTCTCCTGCTCGACGTCTCTCTAAGTGAGGCAGAAAGTAGACTTTAGGTCCAGCCCGAAATAAAGTAGAAATTGACCGTGAGCCTTGCTAGGCATTTGGAACATGCAAAGTCACCTAGGCCTCCTGAGGGCATTTAGAGGATTATGCCATTCAGCACATGCAGAACACACTGCATCCCAAAGTTTCATCGCAGAAGGCCGAATTGTGTTCCAAGGGCCTCCTTTGGCTTGTCAGAGAAGAGAGGTATATGTGCTGGGTGATCCGGTGTATAATTGAGAAGCCTGGAAAAAGGCAGTATTTTCCCCCATTTGAAAGGTACATAGTGGCGGCCTCAAGGCTCACTGAAAGACAGTGCTGTTACCCGTCTTCTAGTCACTGCTAAGAAAGCCTCAGGGAAGAAAGTGAGTTTTCTCCTATGAATCCAGGTGGTCGCCTGTGCCTTGCTAGGAGTTCACCCCACCGCTTGCCCTAGCTAAAGTGCGAAGTAAACGTGACCCCCAGGCCTCAAGGTAAGCACGAGCGTTTCCTATCAGCAAAGTTTCTGTGCAGCCATCTCCATGAACCCTGACTCGATAGAGTGCTTTAAATCCTCTACGGCTCTCCGGAGGCCTCAGAGAGACACGTATGAATTCCCTTCTGAGGGAGAGCGTGGGTGCCGTGAGTCCCCTTTTTGTTTTCCGAGCAACACAGCGCAGAACAGGCTGTAGGGTTCAACCCTTTCTATGCAGAGGGAAAGGCAATGAAGTGATCCTCGCTTGCATAGCTTGATTTCTACCGCTGTAAAGCAGCCCCAGGACAACGTTTTTGCCAGTATTACATTCAACGTGGCTCTCCCTCTGTGGAGGCCCTCTGAACTGCACTGAAAGAATCCCTGAGCCTACAGAGCCCCCTGGCAACTCTTACCTGTCATCTCTCTATTGTGACGCAAGGTCCACTGTAGGTCCAGCCTGACAGAAAGAACAGAAAAACCGGTCAACTTGTGAGACTTTTGGACGATCCAAAGTCACCTAGGCCTGACTAAGTCATTAAGCAGGTAATGCTATGCACGGCATGCAAAAGTCCCCGCCTGCAACGAAGTGTGATCATAGAAAGGCCCCGTGTGGCCGAAAGTCTCCAGTAGACAGTCAGTGAGTGATGGTAATTGCGCTGTGGGGTCAAGTTGGAAACTGGAGCATGTGAGAGAAGCCCGACTCTCCCCCTTTGGAAAGCAACTTCGATGCAGTTTCCAAGCTGCCTGAACACCACACCACCAGGACACTGTTCACTGCACAGATGCCTCTGAGGAGCAGTGAGCTTTTGCCAAAGAAACCAAACGCTTGCGCTTCCTTCCTGGGAGCTCAGCCCAGAGCATACTGTAGCTAAAGTGCCAACTAAATGGGACCTCTAGTCTCGAGGTAAGGTGCACATTTTCCCTTTACCAGAGGCAGGGGTGCACCAGTTTCCAGGAAGGCTTAGTCAATGGACGGCTTTAGCTTTAGTGTGCTTCACAGCGCTCAAGCCTCTCACGGGGGCATTTCTTTCCAGGGAAGTGCACCGTGTACCAGAAGCCTTCTGAGCACAATCAAGGGATACACGGCTCTGGGACCATCCCTCACTATGCAGGTGAAAGGGCCGGCAACTAATCTGTTCTCTATGGCTAGCGTTCCACAGCTTTGAAACAGCCCCAGGAGCACGGTTCTTGGGCCGGCTTTCTTTCCATGCGGGTCTGCCACGTTGAGGACACCTAAGCTGCCCTGAAAGAAACCACCAGGGCTCCAATCCACTTTGGGTTCTCCTGCTCGACGTCTCTCTAAGTGAGGCAGAAAGTAGACTTTAGGTCCAGCCCGAAATAAAGTAGAAATTGACCGTGAGCCTTGCTAGGCATTTGGAACATGCAAAGTCACCTAGGCCTCCTGAGGGCATTTAGAGGATTATGCCATTCAGCACATGCAGAACACACTGCATCCCAATGTTTCATCGCAGAAGGCCGAATTGTGTTCCAAGGGCCTCCTTTGGCTTGTCAGAGAAGAGAGGTATATGTGCTGGGTGATCCGGTGTATAATTGAGAAGCCTGGAAAACGGCAGTATTTTCCCCCATTTGAAAGGTAGATAGTGGCGGCCTCAAGGCTGACTGAAAGACAGTGCTGTTACCCGTCTTCTAGTCACTGCTAGGAATGCCTCAGGGAAGAAAGGGAGTTTTCTCCTATGAATCCAGGTGGTCGCCTGTGCCTTGCTAGGAGTTCACCCCACCGCTTGCCCTAGCTAAAGTGCGAAGTAAACGTGACCCCCAGGCCTCAAGGTAAGCACGAGCGTTTCCTATCAGCAAAGTTTGCTGTGCAGCCATCTCCATGAACCCTGACTCGATAGAGTGCTTTAAATCCTCTACGGCTCTCCAGAGGCCTCAGAGAGACACGTATGAATTCCCTTCTGAGGGAGAGCGTGGGTGCCGTGAGTCCCCTTTTTGTTTTCCGAGCAACACAGCGCAGAACAGGCTGTTGGGGTCAACCCTTTCTATGCAGAGGGAAAGGCAATGAACTGATCCTCGCTTGCATAGCTTGATTTCTACCGCTGTAAAGCAGCCCCAGGACAACGTTTTTGCCAGGATTACATTCAACGTGGCTCTCCCTCTGTGGAGGCCCTCTGAACTGCACTGAAAGAATCCCTGAGCCTACAGAGCCCCCTGGCAACTCTTAACTGTCATCTCTCTATTGAGACGCAAGGTCCACTGTAGGTCCAGCCTGACAGAAAGAACAGAAAAACCGGTCAACTTGTGAGACTTTTGGACGATCCAAAGTCACCTAGGCCTGACTAAGTCATTAAGCAGGTAATGCTCTGCACGGCATGCAAAAGTCCCCGCCTGCAACGAAGTGTGATCATAGAAAGGCCCCGTGTGGCCGAAAGTCTCCAGTAGACAGTCAGTGAGTGATGGTTATTGCGCTGTGGGGTCAAGTTGGAAACTGGAGCATGTGAGAGAAGCCCGACTCTCCCCCTTTGGAAAGCAACTTCGATGCAGCTTCCAAGCTGCCTGAACACCACACCACCAGGACACTGTTCACTGCACAGATGCCTCTGAGGAGCAGTGAGCTTTTGCCAAAGAAACCAAACGCTTGCGCTTCCTTCCTGGGAGCTCAGCCCAGAGCATACTGTAGCTAAAGTGCCAACTAAATGGGACCTCTAGTCTCGAGGTAAGGTGCACATTTTCCCTTTACCAGAGGCAGGGTTGCACCAGTTTCCAGGAAGGCTTAGTCAATGGACGGCTTTAGCTTTAGTGTGCCTCACAGCGCTCAAGCCTCTCACGGGGGCATTTCTTTCCAGGGAAGTGCACCGTGTACCAGAAGCCTTCTGAGCACAATCAAGGGATACACGGCTCTGGGACCATCCCTCACTATGCAGGTGAAAGGGCCGGCAACTAATCTGTTCTCTATGGCTAGCGTTCCACAGCTTTGAAACAACCCCAGGAGCACGGTTCTTGGGCCGGCTTTCTTTCCATGCGGGTCTGCCACGTTGAGGACACCTAAGCTGCCCTGAAAGAAACCACCAGGGCTCCAATCCACTTTGGGATCTCCTGCTCGACGTCTCTCTAAGTGAGGCAGAAAGTAGACTTTAGGTCCAGCCCGAAATAAAGTAGAAATTGACCGTGAGCCTTGCTAGGCATTTGGAACATGCAAAGTCACCTAGGCCTCCTGAGGGCATTTAGAGGATTATGCCATTCAGCACATGCAGAACACACTGCATCCCAATGTTTCATCGCAGAAGGGCGAATTGTGTTCCAAGGGCCTCCTTTGGCTTGTCAGAGAAGAGAGGTATATGTGCTGGGTGATCCGGTGTATAATTGAGAAGCCTGGAAAACGGCAGTATTTTCCCCCTTTTGAAAGGTAGATAGTGGCGGCCTCAAGGCTGACTGAAAGACAGTGCTGTTACCCGTCTTCTAGTCACTGCTAGGAATGCCTCAGGGAAGAAAGTGAGTTTTCTCCTATGAATCCAGGTGGTCGCCTGTGCCTTGCTAGGAGTTCACCCCACCGCTTGCCCTAGCTAAAGTGCGAAGTAAACGTGACCCCCAGGCCTCAAGGTAAGCACGAGCGTTTCCTATCAGCAAAGTTTGCTGTGCAGCCATCTCCATGAACCCTGACTCGATAGAGTGCTTTAAATCCTCTACGGCTCTCCGGAGGCCTCAGAGAGACGCGTATGAATTCCCTTCTGAGGGAGAGCCTGGGTGCCGTGAGTCCCCTTTTTGTTTTCCGAGCAACACAGCGCAGAACAGGCTGTTGGGGTCAACCCTTTCTATGCAGAGGGAAAGGCAATGAACTGATCCTCGCTTGCATAGCTTGATTTCTACCGCTGTAAAGCAGCCCCAGGACAACGTTTTTGCCAGTATTACATTCAACGTGGCTCTCCCTCTGTGGAGGCCCTCTGAACTGCACTGAAAGAATCCCTGAGCCTACAGAGCCCCCTGGCAACTCTTACCTGTCATCTCTCTATTGTGACGCAAGGTCCACTGTAGGTCCAGCCTGACAGAAAGAACAGAAAAACCGGTCAACTTGTGAGACTTTTGGACGATCCAAAGTCACCTAGGCCTGGCTAAGACATTAAGCAGGTAATGCTATGCACGGCATGCAAAAGTCCCCGCCTGCAACGAAGTGTGATCATAGAAAGGCCCCGTGTGGCCGAAAGTCTCCAGTAGTCAGTCAGTGAGTGATGGTAATTGTGCTGTGGGGTCAAGATGGAAACTGGAGCATGTGAGAGAAGCCCGACTCTCCCCCTTTGGAAAGCAACTTCGATGCAGCTTCCAAGCTGCCTGAACACCACACCACCAGGACACTGTTCACTGCACAGATGCCTCTGAGGAGCAGTGAGCTTTTGCCAAAGAAACCGAACGCTTGCGCTTCCTTCCTGGGAGCTCAGCCCAGAGCATACTCTAGCCTAAGTGCCAACTAAATGTGACCTCTAGTCTCGAGGTAAGGTGCACATTTTCCCTTTACCAGAGGCAGGGGTGCACCAGTTTCCAGGAAGGCTTAGTCAATGGACGGCTTTAGCTTTAGTGTGCCTCACAGCGCTCAAGCCTCTCACGGGGGCATTTCTTTCCAAGGAAGTGCACCGTGTACCAGAAGCCTTCTGAGCACAATCAAGGGATACACGGCTCTGGGACCATCCCTCACTATGCAGGTGAAAGGGCCGGCAACTAATCTGTTCTCTATGGCTAGCGTTCCACAGCTTTGAAACAGCCCCAAGAGCACGGTTCTTGGGCCGGCTTTCTTTCCATGCGGGTCTGCCACGTTGAGGACACCTAAGCTGCCCTGAAAGAAACCACCGGGGCTCCAATCCACTTTGGGGTCTCCTGCTCGACGTCTCTCTAAGTGAGGCAGAAAGTAGACTTTAGGTCCAGCCCGAAATAAAGTAGAGATTGACCGTGAGCCTTGCTAGGCATTTGGAACATGCAAAGTCACCTAGGCCTCCTGAGGGCATTTAGAGGATTATGCCAATCAGCACATGCAGAACACACTGCATCCCAAAGTTTCATCGCAGAAGGCCGAATTGTGTTCCAAGGGCCTCCTTTGGCTTGTCAGAGAAGAGAGGTATATGTGCTGGGTGATCCGGTGTATAATTGAGAAGCCTGGAAAAAGGCAGTATTTTCCCCCATTTGAAAGGTACATAGTGGCGGCCTCAAGGCTCACTGAAAGACAGTGCTGTTACCCGTCTTCTAGTCACTGCTAAGAATGCCTCAGTGAAGAAAGTGAGTTTTCTCCTATGAATCCAGGTGGTCGCCTGTGCCTTGCTAGGAGTTCACCCCACCGCTTGCCCTAGCTAAAGTGCGAAGTAAACGTGACCCCCAGGCCTCAAGGTAAGCACGAGCGTTTCCTATCAGCAAAGTTTCTGTGCAGCCATCTCCATGAACCCTGACTCGATAGAGTGCTTTAAATCCTCTACGGCTCTCCGGAGGCCTCAGAGAGACACGTATGAATTCCCTTCTGAGGGAGAGCGTGGGTGCCGTGAGTCCCCTTTTTGTTTTCCGAGCAACACAGCGCAGAACAGGCTGTAGGGTTCAACCCTTTCTATGCAGAGGGAAAGGCAATGAAGTGATCCTCGCTTGCATAGCTTGATTTCTACCGCTGTAAAGCAGCCCCAGGACAACGTTTCTGCCAGTATTACATTCAACGTGGCTCTCCCTCTGTGGAGGCCCTCTGAACTGCACTGAAAGAATCCCTGAGCCTACAGAGCCCCCTGGCAACTCTTACCCGTCATCTCTCTATTGTGACGCAAGGTCCACTGTAGGTCCAGCGTGACAGAAAGAACAGAAAAACCGGTCAACTTGTGAGACTTTTGGACGATCCCAAGTCACCTAGGCCTGACTAAGTCATTAAGCAGGTAATGCTATGCACGGCATGCAAAAGTCCCCGCCTGCAACGAAGTGTGATCATAGAAAGGCCCCGTGTGGCCGAAAGTCTCCAGTAGACAGTCAGTGAGTGATGGTAATTGCGCTGTGGGGTCAAGTTGGAAACTGGAGCATGTGAGAGAAGCCCGACTCTCCCCCTTTGGAAAGCAACTTCGATGCAGCTTCCAAGCTGCCTGAACACCACACCACCAGGACACTGTTCACTGCACAGATGCCTCTGAGGAGCAGTGAGCTTTTGCCAAAGAAACCGAACGCTTGCGCTTCCTTCCTGGGAGCTCAGCCCAGAGCATACTCTAGCCTAAGTGCCAACTAAATGTGACCTCTAGTCTCGAGGTAAGGTGCACATTTTCCCTTTACCAGAGGCAGGGGTGCACCAGTTTCCAGGAAGGCTTAGT
Source organism: Mesoplodon bidens (assembly GCF_964165515.1). Classification (NCBI taxonomy): domain Eukaryota; kingdom Metazoa; phylum Chordata; class Mammalia; order Artiodactyla; family Ziphiidae; genus Mesoplodon; species Mesoplodon bidens. The sequence goes on along the minus strand of NW_027672444.1, from coordinate 1,421,551 downwards.
CAATGGACGGCTTTAGCCTTAGTGTGCCTCACAGCGCTCAAGCCTCTCATGGGGGCATTTCTTTCAAAGGAAGTGCACCGTGTACCAGAAGCCTTCTGAGCACAATCAAGGGATACACGGCTCTGGGACCATCCCTCACTATGCAGGTGAAAGGGCCGGCAACTAATCTGTTCTCTATGGCTAGCGTTCCACAGCTTTGAAACAGCCCCAGGAGCACGGTTCTTGGGCCGGCTTTCTTTCCATGCGGGTCTGCCACGTTGAGGACACCTAAGCTGCCCTGAAAGAAACCACCGGGGCTCCAATCCACTTTGGGGTCTCCTGCTCGACGTCTCTCTAAGTGAGGCAGAAAGTAGACTTTAGGTCCAGCCCGAAATAAAGTAGAAATTGACCGTGAGCCTTGCTAGGCATTTGGAACATGCAAAGTCACCTAGGCCTCCTGAGGGCATTTAGAGGATTATGCCATTCAGCACATGCAGAACACACTGCATCCCAAAGTTTCATCGCAGAAGGCCGAATTGTGTTCCAAGGGCCTCCTTTGGCTTGTCAGAGAAGAGAGGTATATGTGCTGGGTGATCCGGTGTATAATTGAGAAGCCTGGAAAAAGGCAGTATTTTCCCCCATTTGAAAGGTACATAGTGGCGGCCTCAAGGCTGACTGAAAGACAGTGCTGTTACCCGTCTTCTAGTCACTGCTAAGAATGCCTCAGGGAAGAAAGTGAGTTTTCTCCTATGAATCCAGGTGGTCGCCTGTGCCTTGCTAGGAGTTCACCCCACCGCTTGCCCTAGCTAAAGTGCGAAGTAAACGTGACCCCCAGGCCTCAAGGTAAGCACGAGCGTTTCCTATCAGCAAAGTTTCTGTGCAGCCATCTCCATGAACCCTGACTCGATAGAGTGCTTTAAATCCTCTACGGCTCTCCGGAGGCCTCAGAGAGACACGTATGAATTCCCTTCTGAGGGAGAGCGTGGGTGCCGTGAGTCCCCTTTTTGTTTTCCGAGCAACACAGCGCAGAACAGGCTGTAGGGTTCAACCCTTTCTATGCAGAGGGAAAGGCAATGAAGTGATCCTCGCTTGCATAGCTTGATTTCTACCGCTGTAAAGCAGCCCCAGGACAACGTTTCTGCCAGTATTACATTCAACGTGGCTCTCCCTCTGTGGAGGCCCTCTGAACTGCACTGTTAGAATCCCTGAGCCTACAGAGCCCCCTGGCAACTCTTACCTGTCATCTCTCTATTGTGACGCAAGGTCCACTGTAGGTCCAGCCTGACAGAAAGAACAGAAAAACCGGTCAACTTGTGAGACTTTTGGACGATCCAAAGTCACCTAGGCCTGACTAAGTCATTAAGCAGGTAATGCTCTGCACGGCATGCAAAAGTCCCCGCCTGCAACGAAGTGTGATCATAGAAAGGCCCCGTGTGGCCGAATGTCTCCAGTAGACAGTCAGTGAGTGATGGTAATTGCGCTGTGGGGTCAAGTTGGAAACTGGAGCATGTGAGAGAAGCCCGACTCTCCCCCTTTGGAAAGCAACTTCGATGCAGCTTCCAAGCTGCCTGAACACCACACCACCAGGGCACTGTTCACTGCACAGATGCCTCTGAGGAGCAGTGAGCTTTTGCCAAAGAAACCGAACGCTTGCGCTTCCTTCCTGGGAGCTCAGCCCAGAGCATACTCTAGCCTAAGTGCCAACTAAATGTGACCTCTAGTCTCGAGGTAAGGTGCACATTTTCCCTTTACCAGAGGCAGGGGTGCACCAGTTTCCAGGAAGGCTTAGTCAATGGACGGCTTTAGCCTTAGTGTGCCTCACAGCGCTCAAGCCTCTCATGGGGGCATTTCTTTCCAAGGAAGTGCACCGTGTACCAGAAGCCTTCTGAGCACAATCAAGGGATACACGGCTCTGGGACCATCCCTCACTATGCAGGTGAAAGGGCCGGCAACTAATCTGTTCTCTATGGCTAGCGTTCCACAGCTTTGAAACAGCCCCAGGAGCACGGTTCTTGGGCCGGCTTTCTTTCCATGCGGGTCTGCCACGTTGAGGACACCTAAGCTGCCCTGAAAGAAACCACCGGGGCTCCAATCCACTTTGGGGTCTCCTGCTCGACGTCTCTCTAAGTGAGGCAGAAAGTAGACTTTAGGTCCAGCCCGAAATAAAGTAGAAATTGACCGTGAGCCTTGCTAGGCATTTGGAACATGCAAAGTCACCTAGGCCTCCTGAGGGCATTTAGAGGATTATGCCATTCAGCACATGCAGAACACACTGCATCCCAAAGTTTCATCGCAGAAGGCCGAATTGTGTTCCAAGGGCCTCCTTTGGCTTGTCAGAGAAGAGAGGTATATGTGCTGGGTGATCCGGTGTATAATTGAGAAGCCTGGAAAAAGGCAGTATTTTCCCCCATTTGAAAGGTACATAGTGGCGGCCTCAAGGCTGACTGAAAGACAGTGCTGTTACCCGTCTTCTAGTCACTGCTAAGAATGCCTCAGGGAAGAAAGTGAGTTTTCTCCTATGAATCCAGGTGGTCGCCTGTGCCTTGCTAGGAGTTCACCCCACCGCTTGCCCTAGCTAAAGTGCGAAGTAAACGTGACCCCCAGGCCTCAAGGTAAGCACGAGCGTTTCCTATCAGCAAAGTTTCTGTGCAGCCATCTCCATGAACCCTGACTCGATAGAGTGCTTTAAATCCTCTACGGCTCTCCGGAGGCCTCAGAGAGACACGTATGAATTCCCTTCTGAGGGAGAGCGTGGGTGCCGTGAGTCCCCTTTTTGTTTTCCGAGCAACACAGCGCAGAACAGGCTGTAGGGTTCAACCCTTTCTATGCAGAGGGAAAGGCAATGAAGTGATCCTCGCTTGCATAGCTTGATTTCTACCGCTGTAAAGCAGCCCCAGGACAACGTTTCTGCCAGTATTACATTCAACGTGGCTCTCCCTCTGTGGAGGCCCTCTGAACTGCACTGTTAGAATCCCTGAGCCTACAGAGCCCCCTGGCAACTCTTACCTGTCATCTCTCTATTGTGACGCAAGGTCCACTGTAGGTCCAGCCTGACAGAAAGAACAGAAAAACCGGTCAACTTGTGAGACTTTTGGACGATCCAAAGTCACCTAGGCCTGACTAAGTCATTAAGCAGGTAATGCTCTGCACGGCATGCAAAAGTCCCCGCCTGCAACGAAGTGTGATCATAGAAAGGCCCCGTGTGGCCGAATGTCTCCAGTAGACAGTCAGTGAGTGATGGTAATTGCGCTGTGGGGTCAAGTTGGAAACTGGAGCATGTGAGAGAAGCCCGACTCTCCCCCTTTGGAAAGCAACTTCGATGCAGCTTCCAAGCTGCCTGAACACCACACCACCAGGGCACTGTTCACTGCACAGATGCCTCTGAGGAGCAGTGAGCTTTTGCCAAAGAAACCGAACGCTTGCGCTTCCTTCCTGGGAGCTCAGCCCAGAGCATACTCTAGCCTAAGTGCCAACTAAATGTGACCTCTAGTCTCGAGGTAAGGTGCACATTTTCCCTTTACCAGAGGCAGGGGTGCACCAGTTTCCAGGAAGGCTTAGTCAATGGACGGCTTTAGCCTTAGTGTGCCTCACAGCGCTCAAGCCTCTCATGGGGGCATTTCTTTCCAAGGAAGTGCACCGTGTACCAGAAGCCTTCTGAGCACAATCAAGGGATACACGGCTCTGGGACCATCCCTCACTATGCAGGTGAAAGGGCCGGCAACTAATCTGTTCTCTATGGCTAGCGTTCCACAGCTTTGAAACAGCCCCAGGAGCACGGTTCTTGGGCCGGCTTTCTTTCCATGCGGGTCTGCCACGTTGAGGACACCTAAGCTGCCCTGAAAGAAACCACCGGGGCTCCAATCCACTTTGGGGTCTCCTGCTCGACGTCTCTCTAAGTGAGGCAGAAAGTAGACTTTAGGTCCAGCCCGAAATAAAGTAGAAATTGACCGTGAGCCTTGCTAGGCATTTGGAACATGCAAAGTCACCTAGGCCTCCTGAGGGCATTTAGAGGATTATGCCATTCAGCACATGCAGAACACACTGCATCCCAAAGTTTCATCGCAGAAGGCCGAATTGTGTTCCAAGGGCCTCCTTTGGCTTGTCAGAGAAGAGAGGTATATGTGCTGGGTGATCCGGTGTATAATTGAGAAGCCTGGAAAAAGGCAGTATTTTCCCCCATTTGAAAGGTACATAGTGGCGGCCTCAAGGCTGACTGAAAGACAGTGCTGTTACCCGTCTTCTAGTCACTGCTAAGAATGCCTCAGGGAAGAAAGTGAGTTTTCTCCTATGAATCCAGGTGGTCGCCTGTGCCTTGCTAGGAGTTCACCCCACCGCTTGCCCTAGCTAAAGTGCGAAGTAAACGTGACCCCCAGGCCTCAAGGTAAGCACGAGCGTTTCCTATCAGCAAAGTTTGCTGTGCAGCCATCTCCATGAACCCTGACTCGATAGAGTGCTTTAAATCCTCTACGGCTCTCCGGAGGCCTCAGAGAGACGCGTATGAATTCCCTTCTGAGGGAGAGCGTGGGTGCCGTGAGTCCCCTTTTTGTTTTCCGAGCAACACAGCGCAGAACAGGCTGTTGGGGTCAACCCTTTCTATGCAGAGGGAAAGGCAATGAACTGATCCTCGCTTGCATAGCTTGATTTCTACCGCTGTAAAGCAGCCCCAGGACAACGTTTTTGCCAGTATTACATTCAACGTGGCTCTCCCTCTGTGGAGGCCCTCTGAACTGCACTGAAAGAATCCCTGAGCCTACAGAGCCCCCTGGCAACTCTTACCTGTCATCTCTCTATTGTGACGCAAGGTCCACTGTAGGTCCAGCCTGACAGAAAGAACAGAAAAACCGGTCAACTTGTGAGACTTTTGGACGATCCAAAGCCACCTAGGCCTGACTAAGTCATTAAGCAGGTAATGCTATGCACGGCATGCAAAAGTCCCCGCCTGCAACGAAGTGTGATCATAGAAAGGCCCCGTGTGGCCGAAAGTCTCCAGTAGACAGTCAGTGAGTGATGGTAATTGCGCTGTGGGGTCAAGTTGGAAACTGGAGCATGTGAGAGAAGCCCGACTCTCCCCCTTTGGAAAGCAACTTCGATGCAGCTTCCAAGCTGCCTGAACACCACACCACCAGGACACTGTTCACTGCACAGATGCCTCTGAGGAGCAGTGAGCTTTTGCCAAAGAAACCGAACGCTTGCGCTTCCTTCCTGGGAGCTCAGCCCAGAGCATACTCTAGCCTAAGTGCCAACTAAATGTGACCTCTAGTCTCGAGGTAAGGTGCACATTTTCCCTTTACCAGAGGCAGGGGTGCACCAGTTTCCAGGAAGGCTTAGTCAATGGACGGCTTTAGCTTTAGTGTGCCTCACAGCGCTCAAGCCTCTCACGGGGGCATTTCTTTCCAAGGAAGTGCACCGTGTACCAGAAGCCTTCTGAGCACAATCAAGGGATACACGGCTCTGGGACCATCCCTCACTATGCAGGTGAAAGGGCCGGCAACTAATCTGTTCTCTATGGCTAGCGTTTCACAGCTTTGAAACAGCCCCAGGAGCACGGTTCTTGGGCCGGCTTTCTTTCCATGCGGGTCTGCCACGTTGAGGACACCTAAGCTGCCCTGAAAGAAACCACCGGGGCTCCAATCCACTTTGGGGTCTCCTGCTCGACGTCTCTCTAAGTGAGGCAGAAAGTAGACTTTAGGTCCAGCCAGAAATAAAGTAGAAATTGACCGTGAGCCTTGCTAGGCATTTGGAACATGCAAAGTCACCTAGGCCTCCTGAGGGCATTTAGAGGATTATGCCATTCAGCACATGCAGAACACACTGCATCCCAAAGTTTCATCGCAGAAGGCCGAATTGTGTTCCAAGGGCCTCCTTTGGCTTGTCAGAGAAGAGAGGTATATGTGCTGGGTGATCCGGTGTATAATTGAGAAACCTGGAAAAAGGCAGTATTTTCCCCCATTTGAAAGGTACATAGTGGCGGCCTCAAGGCTGACTGAAAGACAGTGCTGTTACCCGTCTTCTAGTCACTGCTAAGAAGGCCTCAGGGAAGAAAGTGAGTTTTCTCCTATGAATCCAGGTGGTCGCCTGTGCCTTGCTAGGAGTTCACCCCACCGCTTGCCCTAGCTAAAGTGCGAAGTAAACGTGACCCCCAGGCCTCAAGGTAAGCACGAGCGTTTCCTATAAGCAAAGTTTGCTGTGCAGCCATCTCCATGAACCCTGACTCGATAGAGCGCTTTAAATCCTCTACGGCTCTCCGGAGGCCTCAGAGAGACGCGTATGAATTCCCTTCTGAGGGAGAGCCTGGGTGCCGTGAGTCCCCTTTTTGTTTTCCGAGCAACACAGCGCAGAACAGGCTGTTGGGGTCAACCCTTTCTATGCAGAGGGAAAGGCAATGAACTGATCCTCGCTTGCATAGCTTGATTTCTACCGCTGTAAAGCAGCCCCAGGACAACGTTTTTGCCAGTATTACATTCAACGTGGCTCTCCCTCTGTGGAGGCCCTCTGAACTGCACTGAAAGAATCCCTGAGCCTACAGAGCCCCCTGGCAACTCTTACCCGTCATCTCTCTATTGTGACGCAAGGTCCACTGTAGGTCCAGCGTGACAGAAAGAACAGAAAAACCGGTCAACTTGTGAGACTTTTGGACGATCCCAAGTCACCTAGGCCTGACTAAGTCATTAAGCAGGTAATGCTATGCACGGCATGCAAAAGTCCCCGCCTGCAACGAAGTGTGATCATAGAAAGGCCCCGTGTGGCCGAAAGTCTCCAGTAGACAGTCAGTGAGTGATGGTAATTGCGCTGTGGGGTCAAGTTGGAAACTGGAGCATGTGAGAGAAGCCCGACTCTCCCCCTTTGGAAAGCAACTTCGATGCAGCTTCCAAGCTGCCTGAACACCACACCACCAGGACACTGTTCACTGCACAGATGCCTCTGAGGAGCAGTGAGCTTTTGCCAAAGAAACCGAACGCTTGCGCTTCCTTCCTGGGAGCTCAGCCCAGAGCATACTCTAGCCTAAGTGCCAACTAAATGTGACCTCTAGTCTCGAGGTAAGGTGCACATTTTCCCTTTACCAGAGGCAGGGGTGCACCAGTTTCCAGGAAGGCTTAGTCAATGGACGGCTTTAGCCTTAGTGTGCCTCACAGCGCTCAAGCCTCTCATGGGGGCATTTCTTTCAAAGGAAGTGCACCGTGTACCAGAAGCCTTCTGAGCACAATCAAGGGATACACGGCTCTGGGACCATCCCTCACTATGCAGGTGAAAGGGCCGGCAACTAATCTGTTCTCTATGGCTAGCGTTCCACAGCTTTGAAACAGCCCCAGGAGCACGGTTCTTGGGCCGGCTTTCTTTCCATGCGGGTCTGCCACGTTGAGGACACCTAAGCTGCCCTGAAAGAAACCACCGGGGCTCCAATCCACTTTGGGGTCTCCTGCTCGACGTCTCTCTAAGTGAGGCAGAAAGTAGACTTTAGGTCCAGCCCGAAATAAAGTAGAAATTGACCGTGAGCCTTGCTAGGCATTTGGAACATGCAAAGTCACCTAGGCCTCCTGAGGGCATTTAGAGGATTATGCCATTCAGCACATGCAGAACACACTGCATCCCAAAGTTTCATCGCAGAAGGCCGAATTGTGTTCCAAGGGCCTCCTTTGGCTTGTCAGAGAAGAGAGGTATATGTGCTGGGTGATCCGGTGTATAATTGAGAAGCCTGGAAAAAGGCAGTATTTTCCCCCATTTGAAAGGTACATAGTGGCGGCCTCAAGGCTGACTGAAAGACAGTGCTGTTACCCGTCTTCTAGTCACTGCTAAGAATGCCTCAGGGAAGAAAGTGAGTTTTCTCCTATGAATCCAGGTGGTCGCCTGTGCCTTGCTAGGAGTTCACCCCACCGCTTGCCCTAGCTAAAGTGCGAAGTAAACGTGACCCCCAGGCCTCAAGGTAAGCACGAGCGTTTCCTATCAGCAAAGTTTCTGTGCAGCCATCTCCATGAACCCTGACTCGATAGAGTGCTTTAAATCCTCTACGGCTCTCCGGAGGCCTCAGAGAGACACGTATGAATTCCCTTCTGAGGGAGAGCGTGGGTGCCGTGAGTCCCCTTTTTGTTTTCCGAGCAACACAGCGCAGAACAGGCTGTAGGGTTCAACCCTTTCTATGCAGAGGGAAAGGCAATGAAGTGATCCTCGCTTGCATAGCTTGATTTCTACCGCTGTAAAGCAGCCCCAGGACAACGTTTCTGCCAGTATTACATTCAACGTGGCTCTCCCTCTGTGGAGGCCCTCTGAACTGCACTGAAAGAATCCCTGAGCCTACAGAGCCCCCTGGCAACTCTTACCTGTCATCTCTCTATTGTGACGCAAGGTCCACTGTAGGTCCAGCCTGACAGAAAGAACAGAAAAACCGGTCAACTTGTGAGACTTTTGGACGATCCAAAGTCACCTAGGCCTGACTAAGTCATTAAGCAGGTAATGCTCTGCACGGCATGCAAAAGTCCCCGCCTGCAACGAAGTGTGATCATAGAAAGGCCCCGTGTGGCCGAATGTCTCCAGTAGACAGTCAGTGAGTGATGGTAATTGCGCTGTGGGGTCAAGTTGGAAACTGGAGCATGTGAGAGAAGCCCGACTCTCCCCCTTTGGAAAGCAACTTCGATGCAGCTTCCAAGCTGCCTGAACACCACACCACCAGGACACTGTTCACTGCACAGATGCCTCTGAGGAGCAGTGAGCTTTTGCCAAAGAAACCGAACGCTTGCGCTTCCTTCCTGGGAGCTCAGCCCAGAGCATACTCTAGCCTAAGTGCCAACTAAATGTGACCTCTAGTCTCGAGGTAAGGTGCACATTTTCCCTTTACCAGAGGCAGGGGTGCACCAGTTTCCAGGAAGGCTTAGTCAATGGACGGCTTTAGCTTTAGTGTGCCTCACAGCGCTCAAGCCTCTCACGGGGGCATTTCTTTCCAAGGAAGTGCACCGTGTACCAGAAGCCTTCTGAGCACAATCAAGGGATACACGGCTCTGGGACCATCCCTCACTATGCAGGTGAAAGGGCCGGCAACTAATCTGTTCTCTATGGCTAGCGTTTCACAGCTTTGAAACAGCCCCAGGAGCACGGTTCTTGGGCCGGCTTTCTTTCCATGCGGGTCTGCCACGTTGAGGACACCTAAGCTGCCCTGAAAGAAACCACCGGGGCTCCAATCCACTTTGGGGTCTCCTGCTCGACGTCTCTCTAAGTGAGGCAGAAAGTAGACTTTAGGTCCAGCCAGAAATAAAGTAGAAATTGACCGTGAGCCTTGCTAGGCATTTGGAACATGCAAAGTCACCTAGGCCTCCTGAGGGCATTTAGAGGATTATGCCATTCAGCACATGCAGAACACACTGCATCCCAAAGTTTCATCGCAGAAGGCCGAATTGTGTTCCAAGGGCCTCCTTTGGCTTGTCAGAGAAGAGAGGTATATGTGCTGGGTGATCCGGTGTATAATTGAGAAACCTGGAAAAAGGCAGTATTTTCCCCCATTTGAAAGGTACATAGTGGCGGCCTCAAGGCTGACTGAAAGACAGTGCTGTTACCCGTCTTCTAGTCACTGCTAAGAAGGCCTCAGGGAAGAAAGTGAGTTTTCTCCTATGAATCCAGGTGGTCGCCTGTGCCTTGCTAGGAGTTCACCCCACCGCTTGCCCTAGCTAAAGTGCGAAGTAAACGTGACCCCCAGGCCTCAAGGTAAGCACGAGCGTTTCCTATAAGCAAAGTTTGCTGTGCAGCCATCTCCATGAACCCTGACTCGATAGAGCGCTTTAAATCCTCTACGGCTCTCCGGAGGCCTCAGAGAGACGCGTATGAATTCCCTTCTGAGGGAGAGCCTGGGTGCCGTGAGTCCCCTTTTTGTTTTCCGAGCAACACAGCGCAGAACAGGCTGTTGGGGTCAACCCTTTCTATGCAGAGGGAAAGGCAATGAACTGATCCTCGCTTGCATAGCTTGATTTCTACCGCTGTAAAGCAGCCCCAGGACAACGTTTTTGCCAGTATTACATTCAACGTGGCTCTCCCTCTGTGGAGGCCCTCTGAACTGCACTGAAAGAATCCCTGAGCCTACAGAGCCCCCTGGCAACTCTTACCTGTCATCTCTCTATTGTGACGCAAGGTCCACTGTAGGTCCAGCCTGACAGAAAGAACAGAAAAACCGGTCAACTTGTGAGACTTTTGGACGATCCAAAGCCACCTAGGCCTGACTAAGTCATTAAGCAGGTAATGCTATGCACGGCATGCAAAAGTCCCCGCCTGCAACGAAGTGTGATCATAGAAAGGCCCCGTGTGGCCGAAAGTCTCCAGTAGACAGTCAGTGAGTGATGGTAATTGCGCTGTGGGGTCAAGTTGGAAACTGGAGCATGTGAGAGAAGCCCGACTCTCCCCCTTTGGAAAGCAACTTCGATGCAGCTTCCAAGCTGCCTGAACACCACACCACCAGGACACTGTTCACTGCACAGATGCCTCTGAGGAGCAGTGAGCTTTTGCCAAAGAAACCGAACGCTTGCGCTTCCTTCCTGGGAGCTCAGCCCAGAGCATACTCTAGCCTAAGTGCCAACTAAATGTGACCTCTAGTCTCGAGGTAAGGTGCACATTTTCCCTTTACCAGAGGCAGGGGTGCACCAGTTTCCAGGAAGGCTTAGTCAATGGACGGCTTTAGCTTTAGTGTGCCTCACAGCGCTCAAGCCTCTCACGGGGGCATTTCTTTCCAAGGAAGTGCACCGTGTACCAGAAGCCTTCTGAGCACAATCAAGGGATACACGGCTCTGGGACCATCCCTCACTATGCAGGTGAAAGGGCCGGCAACTAATCTGTTCTCTATGGCTAGCGTTTCACAGCTTTGAAACAGCCCCAGGAGCACGGTTCTTGGGCCGGCTTTCTTTCCATGCGGGTCTGCCACGTTGAGGACACCTAAGCTGCCCTGAAAGAAACCACCGGGGCTCCAATCCACTTTGGGGTCTCCTGCTCGACGTCTCTCTAAGTGAGGCAGAAAGTAGACTTTAGGTCCAGCCAGAAATAAAGTAGAAATTGACCGTGAGCCTTGCTAGGCATTTGGAACATGCAAAGTCACCTAGGCCTCCTGAGGGCATTTAGAGGATTATGCCATTCAGCACATGCAGAACACACTGCATCCCAAAGTTTCATCGCAGAAGGCCGAATTGTGTTCCAAGGGCCTCCTTTGGCTTGTCAGAGAAGAGAGGTATATGTGCTGGGTGATCCGGTGTATAATTGAGAAACCTGGAAAAAGGCAGTATTTTCCCCCATTTGAAAGGTACATAGTGGCGGCCTCAAGGCTGACTGAAAGACAGTGCTGTTACCCGTCTTCTAGTCACTGCTAAGAAGGCCTCAGGGAAGAAAGTGAGTTTTCTCCTATGAATCCAGGTGGTCGCCTGTGCCTTGCTAGGAGTTCACCCCACCGCTTGCCCTAGCTAAAGTGCGAAGTAAACGTGACCCCCAGGCCTCAAGGTAAGCACGAGCGTTTCCTATAAGCAAAGTTTGCTGTGCAGCCATCTCCATGAACCCTGACTCGATAGAGCGCTTTAAATCCTCTACGGCTCTCCGGAGGCCTCAGAGAGACGCGTATGAATTCCCTTCTGAGGGAGAGCCTGGGTGCCGTGAGTCCCCTTTTTGTTTTCCGAGCAACACAGCGCAGAACAGGCTGTTGGGGTCAACCCTTTCTATGCAGAGGGAAAGGCAATGAACTGATCCTCGCTTGCATAGCTTGATTTCTACCGCTGTAAAGCAGCCCCAGGACAACGTTTTTGCCAGTATTACATTCAACGTGGCTCTCCCTCTGTGGAGGCCCTCTGAACTGCACTGAAAGAATCCCTGAGCCTACAGAGCCCCCTGGCAACTCTTACCTGTCATCTCTCTATTGTGACGCAAGGTCCACTGTAGGTCCAGCCTGACAGAAAGAACAGAAAAACCGGTCAACTTGTGAGACTTTTGGACGATCCAAAGCCACCTAGGCCTGACTAAGTCATTAAGCAGGTAATGCTATGCACGGCATGCAAAAGTCCCCGCCTGCAACGAAGTGTGATCATAGAAAGGCCCCGTGTGGCCGAACGTCTCCAGTAGACAGTCAGTGAGTGATGGTAATTGCGCTGTGGGGTCAAGTTGGAAACTGGAGCATGTGAGAGAAGCCCGACTCTCCCCCTTTGGAAAGCAACTTCGATGCAGCTTCCAAGCTGCCTGAACACCACACCACCAGGACACTGTTCACTGCACAGATGCCTCTGAGGAGCAGTGAGCTTTTGCCAAAGAAACCGAACGCTTGCGCTTCCTTCCCGGGAGCTCAGCCCAGAGCATACTCTAGCCTAAGTGCCAACTAAATGTGACCTCTAGTCTCGAGGTAAGGTGCACATTTTCCCTTTACCAGAGGCAGGGGTGCACCAGTTTCCAGGAAGGCTTAGTCAATGGACGGCTTTAGCTTTAGTGTGCCTCACAGCGCTCAAGCCTCTCACGGGGGCATTTCTTTCAAAGGAAGTGCACCGTGTACCAGAAGCCTTCTGAGCACAATCAAGGGATACACGGCTCTGGGACCATCCCTCACTATGCAGGTGAAAGGGCCGGCAACTAATCTGTTCTCTATGGCTAGCGTTCCACAGCTTTGAAACAGCCCCAGGAGCACGGTTCTTGGGCCGGCTTTCTTTCCATGCGGGTCTGCCACGTTGAGGACACCTAAGCTGCCCTGAAAGAAACCACCGGGGCTCCAATCCACTTTGGGGTCTCCTGCTCGACGTCTCTCTAAGTGAGGCAGAAAGTAGACTTTAGGTCCAGCCAGAAATAAAGTAGAAATTGACCGTGAGCCTTGCTAGGCATTTGGAACATGCAAAGTCACCTAGGCCTCCTGAGGGCATTTAGAGGATTATGACATTCAGCACATGCAGAACACACTGCATCCCAAAGTTTCATCGCAGAAGGCCGAATTGTGTTCCAAGGGCCTCCTTTGGCTTGTCAGAGAAGAGAGGTATATGTGCTGGGTGATCCGGTGTATAATTGAGAAGCCTGGAAAAAGGCAGTATTTTCCCCCATTTGAAAGGTACATAGTGGCGGCCTCAAGGCTCACTGAAAGACAGTGCTGTTACCCGTCTTCTAGTCACTGCTAAGAATGCCTCAGGGAAGAAAGTGAGTTTTCTCCTATGAATCCAGGTGGTCGCCTGTGCCTTGCTAGGAGTTCACCCCACCGCTTGCCCTAGCTAAAGTGCGAAGTAAACGTGACCCCCAGGCCTCAAGGTAAGCACGAGCGTTTCCTATCAGCAAAGTTTCTGTGCAGCCATCTCCATGAACCCTGACTCGATAGAGTGCTTTAAATCCTCTACGGCTCTCCGGAGGCCTCAGAGAGACACGTATGAATTCCCTTCTGAGGGAGAGCGTGGGTGCCGTGAGTCCCCTTTTTGTTTTCCGAGCAACACAGCGCAGAACAGGCTGTAGGGTTCAACCCTTTCTATGCAGAGGGAAAGGCAATGAAGTGATCCTCGCTTGCATAGCTTGATTTCTACCGCTGTAAAGCAGCCCCAGGAAAACGTTTCTGCCAGTATTACATTCAACGTGGCTCTCCCTCTGTGGAGGCCCTCTGAACTGCACTGAAAGAATCCCTGAGCCTACAGAGCCCCCTGGCAACTCTTACCCGTCATCTCTCTATTGTGACGCAAGGTCCACTGTAGGTCCAGCGTGACAGAAAGAACAGAAAAACCGGTCAACTTGTGAGACTTTTGGACGATCCCAAGTCACCTAGGCCTGACTAAGTCATTAAGCAGGTAATGCTATGCACGGCATGCAAAAGTCCCCGCCTGCAACGAAGTGTGATCATAGAAAGGCCCCGTGTGGCCGAAAGTCTCCAGTAGACAGTCAGTGAGTGATGGTAATTGCGCTGTGGGGTCAAGTTGGAAACTGGAGCATGTGAGAGAAGCCCGACTCTCCCCCTTTGGAAAGCAACTTCGATGCAGCTTCCAAGCTGCCTGAACACCACACCACCAGGACACTGTTCACTGCACAGATGCCTCTGAGGAGCAGTGAGCTTTTGCCAAAGAAACCGAACGCTTGCGCTTCCTTCCTGGGAGCTCAGCCCAGAGCATACTGTAGCTAAAGTGCCAACTAAATGGGACCTCTAGTCTCGAGGTAAGGTGCATATTTTCCCTTTACCAGAGGCAGGGGTGCACCAGTTTCCAGGAAGGCTTAGTCAATGGACGGCTTTAGCTTTAGTGTGCCTCACAGCGCTCAAGCCTCTCACGGGGGCATTTCTTTCCAGGGAAGTGCACCGTGTACCAGAAGCCTTCTGAGCACAATCAAGGGATACACGGCTCTGGGACCATCCCTCACTATGCAGGTGAAAGGGCCGGCAACTAATCTGTTCTCTATGGCTAGCGTTCCACAGCTTTGAAACAGCCCCAGGAGCACGGTTCTTGGGCCGGCTTTCTTTCCATGCGGGTCTGCCACGTTGAGGACACCTAAGCTGCCCTGAAAGTAACCACCAGGGCTCCAATCCACTTTGGGATATCCTGCTCGACGTCTCTCTAAGTGAGGCAGAAAGTAGACTTTAGGTCCAGCCCGAAATAAAGTAGAAATTGACCGTGAGCCTTGCTAGGCATTTGGAACATGCAAAGTCACCTAGGCCTCCTGAGGGCATTTAGAGGATTATGCCATTCAGCACATGCAGAACACACTGCATCCCAATGTTTCATCGCAGAAGGGCGAATTGTGTTCCAAGGGCCTCCTTTGGCTTGTCAGAGAAGAGAGGTATATGTGCTGGGTGATCCGGTGTATAATTGAGAAGCCTGGAAAACGGCAGTATTTTCCCCCTTTTGAAACGTAGATAGTGGCGGCCTCAAGGCTGACTGAAAGACAGTGCTGTTACCCGTCTTCTAGTCACTGCTAGGAATGCCTCAGGGAAGAAAGGGAGTTTTCTCCTATGAATCCAGGTGGTCGCCTGTGCCTTGCTAGGAGTTCACCCCACCGCTTGCCCTAGCTAAAGTGCGAAGTAAACGTGACCCCCAGGCCTCAAGGTAAGCACGAGCGTTTCCTATCAGCAAAGTTTGCTGTGCAGCCATCTCCATGAACCCTGACTCGATAGAGTGCTTTAAATCCTCTACGGCTCTCCGGAGGCCTCAGAGAGACGCGTATGAATTCCCTTCTGAGGGAGAGCGTGGGTGCCGTGAGTCCCCTTTTTGTTTTCCGAGCAACACAGCGCAGAACAGGCTGTTGGGGTCAACCCTTTCTATGCAGAGGGAAGGGCAATGAACTGATCCTCGCTTGCATAGCTGGATTTCTACCGCTGTAAAGCAGCCCCAGGACAACGTTTTTGCCAGTATTACATTCAACGTGGCTCTCCCTCTGTGGAGGCCCTCTGAACTGCACTGAAAGAATCCCTGAGCCTACAGTGCCCCCTGGCAACTCTTACCTGTCATCTCTCTATTGTGACGCAAGGACCACTGTAGGTCCAGCCTGACAGAAAGAACAGAAAAACCGGTCAACTTGTGAGACTTTGGACGATCCAAAGCCACCTAGGCCTGACTAAGTCATTAAGCAGGTAATGCTATGCACGGCATGCAAAAGTCCCTGCCTGCAACGAAGTGTGTTCATAGAAAGGCCCCGTGTGGCCGAAAGTCTCCAGTAGACAGTCAGTGAGTGATGGTAATTGCGCTGTGGGGTCAAGTTGGAAACTGCAGCATGTGAGAGAAGCCCGACTCTCCCCCTTTTAAAAGCAACTTCGATGCAGCTTCCAAGCTGCCTGAACACCACACCACCAGGACACTGTTCACTGCACAGATGCCTCTGAGGAGCAGTGAGCTTTTGCCAAAGAAACCGAACGCTTGCGCTTCCTTCCTGGGAGCTCAGCCCAGAGCATACTCTAGCCTAAGTGCCAACTAAATGTGACCTCTAGTCTCGAGGTAAGGTGCACATTTTCCCTTTACCAGAGGCAGGGGTGCACCAGTTTCCAGGAAGGCTTAGTCAATGGACGGCTTTAGCCTTAGTGTGCCTCACAGCGCTCAAGCCTCTCACGGGGGCATTTCTTTCAAAGGAAGTGCACCGTGTACCAGAAGCCTTCTGAGCACAATCAAGGGATACACGGCTCTGGGACCATCCCTCACTATGCAGGTGAAAGGGCTGGCAACTAATCTGTTCTCTATGGCTAGCGTTCCACAGCTTTGAAACAGCCCCAGGAGCACGGTTCTTGGGCCGGCTTTCTTTCCATGCGGGTCTGCCACGTTGAGGACACCTAAGCTGCCCTGAAAGAAACCACCGGGGCTCCAATCCACTTTGGGGTCTCCTGCTCGACGTCTCTCTAAGTGAGGCAGAAAGTAGACTTTAGGTCCAGCCAGAAATAAAGTAGAAATTGACCGTGAGCCTTGCTAGGCATTTGGAACATGCAAAGTCACCTAGGCCTCCTGAGGGCATTTAGAGGATTATGACATTCAGCACATGCAGAACACACTGCATCCCAAAGTTTCATCGCAGAAGGCCGAATTGTGTTCCAAGGGCCTCCTTTGGCTTGTCAGAGAAGAGAGGTATATGTGCTGGGTGATCCGGTGTATAATTGAGAAACCTGGAAAAAGGCAGTATTTTCCCCCATTTGAAAGGTACATAGTGGCGGCCTCAAGGCTGACTGAAAGACAGTGCTGTTACCCGTCTTCTAGTCACTGCTAAGAATGCCTCAGGGAAGAAAGTGAGTTTTCTCCTATGAATCCAGGTGGTCGCCTGTGCCTTGCTAGGAGTTCACCCCACCGCTTGCCCTAGCTAAAGTGCGAAGTAAACGTGACCCCCAGGCCTCAAGGTAAGCACGAGCGTTTCCTATAAGCAAAGTTTGCTGTGCAGCCATCTCCATGAACCCTGACTCGATAGAGCGCTTTAAATCCTCTACGGCTCTCCGGAGGCCTCAGAGAGACGCGTATGAATTCCCTTCTGAGGGAGAGCCTGGGTGCCGTGAGTCCCCTTTTTGTTTTCCGAGCAACACAGCGCAGAACAGGCTGTTGGGGTCAACCCTTTCTATGCAGAGGGAAAGGCAATGAACTGATCCTCGCTTGCATAGCTTGATTTCTACCGCTGTAAAGCAGCCCCAGGACAACGTTTTTGCCAGTATTACATTCAACGTGGCTCTCCCTCTGTGGAGGCCCTCTGAACTGCACTGAAAGAATCCCTGAGCCTACAGAGCCCCCTGGCAACTCTTACCTGTCATCTCTCTATTGTGACGCAAGGTCCACTGTAGGTCCAGCCTGACAGAAAGAACAGAAAAACCGGTCAACTTGTGAGACTTTTGGACGATCCAAAGCCACCTAGGCCTGACTAAGTCATTAAGCAGGTAATGCTATGCACGGCATGCAAAAGTCCCCGCCTGCAACGAAGTGTGATCATAGAAAGGCCCCGTGTGGCCGAAAGTCTCCAGTAGACAGTCAGTGAGTGATGGTAATTGCGCTGTGGGGTCAAGTTGGAAACTGCAGCATGTGAGAGAAGCCCGACTCTCCCCCTTTGGAAAGCAACTTCGATGCAGCTTCCAAGCTGCCTGAACACCACACCACCAGGACACTGTTCACTGCACAGATGCCTCTGAGGAGCAGTGAGCTTTTGCCAAAGAAACCGAACGCTTGCGCTTCCTTCCTGGGAGCTCAGCCCAGAGCATACTCTAGCCTAAGTGCCAACTAAATGTGACCTCTAGTCTCGAGGTAAGGTGCACATTTTCCCTTTACCAGAGGCAGGGGTGCACCAGTTTCCAGGAAGGCTTAGTCAATGGACGGCTTTAGCTTTAGTGTGCCTCACAGCGCTCAAGCCTCTCACGGGGGCATTTCTTTCAAAGGAAGTGCACCGTGTACCAGAAGCCTTCTGAGCACAATCAAGGGATACACGGCTCTGGGACCATCCCTCACTATGCAGGTGAAAGGGCCGGCAACTAATCTGTTCTCTATGGCTAGCGTTCCACAGCTTTGAAACAGCCCCAGGAGCACGGTTCTTGGGCCGGCTTTCTTTCCATGCGGGTCTGCCACGTTGAGGACACCTAAGCTGCCCTGAAAGAAACCACCGGGGCTCCAATCCACTTTGGGGTCTCCTGCTCGACGTCTCTCTAAGTGAGGCAGAAAGTAGACTTTAGGTCCAGCCAGAAATAAAGTAGAAATTGACCGTGAGCCTTGCTAGGCATTTGGAACATGCAAAGTCACCTAGGCCTCCTGAGGGCATTTAGAGGATTATGACATTCAGCACATGCAGAACACACTGCATCCCAAAGTTTCATCGCAGAAGGCCGAATTGTGTTCCAAGGGCCTCCTTTGGCTTGTCAGAGAAGAGAGGTATATGTGCTGGGTGATCCGGTGTATAATTGAGAAGCCTGGAAAAAGGCAGTATTTTCCCCCATTTGAAAGGTACATAGTGGCGGCCTCAAGGCTCACTGAAAGACAGTGCTGTTACCCGTCTTCTAGTCACTGCTAAGAATGCCTCAGGGAAGAAAGTGAGTTTTCTCCTATGAATCCAGGTGGTCGCCTGTGCCTTGCTAGGAGTTCACCCCACCGCTTGCCCTAGCTAAAGTGCGAAGTAAACGTGACCCCCAGGCCTCAAGGTAAGCACGAGCGTTTCCTATCAGCAAAGTTTCTGTGCAGCCATCTCCATGAACCCTGACTCGATAGAGTGCTTTAAATCCTCTACGGCTCTCCGGAGGCCTCAGAGAGACACGTATGAATTCCCTTCTGAGGGAGAGCGTGGGTGCCGTGAGTCCCCTTTTTGTTTTCCGAGCAACACAGCGCAGAACAGGCTGTAGGGTTCAACCCTTTCTATGCAGAGGGAAAGGCAATGAAGTGATCCTCGCTTGCATAGCTTGATTTCTACCGCTGTAAAGCAGCCCCAGGACAACGATTTTGCCAGTATTACATTCAACGTGGCTCTCCCTCTGTGGAGGCCCTCTGAACTGCACTGAAAGAATCCCTGAGCCTACAGAGCCCCCTGGCAACTCTTACCTGTCATCTCTCTATTGAGACGCAAGGTCCACTGTAGGTCCAGCCTGACAGAAAGAACAGAAAAACCGGTCAACTTGTGAGACTTTTGGACGATCCAAAGTCACCTAGGCCTGACTAAGTCATTAAGCAGGTAATGCTCTGCACGGCATGCAAAAGTCCCCGCCTGCAACGAAGTGTGATCATAGAAAGGCCCCGTGTGGCCGAAAGTCTCCAGTAGACAGTCAGTGAGTGATGGTAATTGCGCTGTGGGGTCAAGTTGGAAACTGGAGCATGTGAGAGAAGCCCGACTCTCCCCCTTTGGAAAGCAACTTCGATGCAGCTTCCAAGCTGCCTGAACACCACACCACCAGGACACTGTTCACTGCACAGATGCCTCTGAGGAGCAGTGAGCTTTTGCCAAAGAAACCAAACGCTTGCGCTTCCTTCCTGGGAGCTCAGCCCAGAGCATACTGTAGCTAAAGTGCCAACTAAATGGGACCTCTAGTCTCGAGGTAAGGTGCATATTTTCCCTTTACCAGAGGCAGGGGTGCACCAGTTTCCAGGAAGGCTTAGTCAATGGACGGCTTTAGCTTTAGTGTGCCTCACAGCGCTCAAGCCTCTCACGGGGGCATTTCTTTCCAGGGAAGTGCACCGTGTACCAGAAGCCTTCTGAGCACAATCAAGGGATACACGGCTCTGGGACCATCCCTCACTATGCAGGTGAAAGGGCCGGCAACTAATCTGTTCTCTATGGCTAGCGTTCCACAGCTTTGAAACAGCCCCAGGAGCACGGTTCTTGGGCCGGCTTTCTTTCCATGCGGGTCTGCCACGTTGAGGACACCTAAGCTGCCCTGAAAGTAACCACCAGGGCTCCAATCCACTTTGGGATCTCCTGCTCGACGTCTCTCTAAGTGAGGCAGAAAGTAGACTTTAGGTCCAGCCCGAAATAAAGTAGAAATTGACCGTGAGCCTTGCTAGGCATTTGGAACATGCAAAGTCACCTAGGCCTCCTGAGGGCATTTAGAGGATTATGCCATTCAGCACATGCAGAACACACTGCATCCCAAAGTTTCATCCCAGAAGGCCGAATTGTGTTCCAAGGGCCTCCTTTGGCTTGTCAGAGAAGAGAGGTATATGTGCTGGGTGATCCGGTGTATAATTGAGAAGTCTGGAAAACGGCAGTATTTTCCCCCTTTTGAAAGGTAGATAGTGGCGGCCTCAAGGCTGACTGAAAGACAGTGCTGTTACCCGTCTTCTAGTCACTGCTAGGAATGCCTCAGGGAAGAAAGGGAGTTTTCTCCTATGAATCCAGGTGGTCGCCTGTGCCTTGCTAGGAGTTCACCCCACCGCTTGCCCTAGCTAAAGTGCGAAGTAAACGTGACCCCCAGGCCTCAAGGTAAGCACGAGCGTTTCCTATCAGCAAAGTTTCTGTGCAGCCATCTCCATGAACCCTGACTCGATAGAGTGCTTTAAATCCTCTACGGCTCTCCGGAGGCCTCAGAGAGACGCGTATGAATTCCCTTCTGAGGGAGAGCGTGGGTGCCGTGAGTCCCCTTTTTGTTTTCCGAGCAACACAGCGCAGAACAGGCTGTTGGGGTCAACCCTTTCTATGCAGAGGGAAGGGCAATGAACTGATCCTCGCTTGCATAGCTGGATTTCTACCGCTGTAAAGCAGCCCCAGGACAACGTTTTTGCCAGTATTACATTCAACGTGGCTCTCCCTCTGTGGAGGCCCTCTGAACTGCACTGAAAGAATCCCTGAGCCTACAGTGCCCCCTGGCAACTCTTACCTGTCATCTCTCTATTGTGACGCAAGGACCACTGTAGGTCCAGCCTGACAGAAAGAACAGAAAAACCGGTCAACTTGTGAGACTTTGGACGATCCAAAGCCACCTAGGCCTGACTAAGTCATTAAGCAGGTAATGCTATGCACGGCATGCAAAAGTCCCCGCCTGCAACGAAGTGTGTTCATAGAAAGGCCCCGTGTGGCCGAAAGTCTCCAGTAGACAGTCAGTGAGTGATGGTAATTGCGCTGTGGGGTCAAGTTGGAAACTGCAGCATGTGAGAGAAGCCCGACTCTCCCCCTTTTAAAAGCAACTTCGATGCAGCTTCCAAGCTGCCTGAACACCACACCACCAGGACACTGTTCACTGCACAGATGCCTCTGAGGAGCAGTGAGCTTTTGCCAAAGAAACCGAACGCTTGCGCTTCCTTCCTGGGAGCTCAGCCCAGAGCATACTCTAGCCTAAGTGCCAACTAAATGTGACCTCTAGTCTCGAGGTAAGGTGCACATTTTCCCTTTACCAGAGGCAGGGGTGCACCAGTTTCCAGGAAGGCTTAGTCAATGGACGGCTTTAGCCTTAGTGTGCCTCACAGCGCTCAAGCCTCTCACGGGGGCATTTCTTTCAAAGGAAGTGCACCGTGTACCAGAAGCCTTCTGAGCACAATCAAGGGATACACGGCTCTGGGACCATCCCTCACTATGCAGGTGAAAGGGCCGGCAACTAATCTGTTCTCTATGGCTAGCGTTCCACAGCTTTGAAACAGCCCCAGGAGCACGGTTCTTGGGCCGGCTTTCTTTCCATGCGGGTCTGCCACGTTGAGGACACCTAAGCTGCCCTGAAAGAAACCACCGGGGCTCCAATCCACTTTGGGGTCTCCTGCTCGACGTCTCTCTAAGTGAGGCAGAAAGTAGACTTTAGGTCCAGCCCGAAATAAAGTAGAAATTGACCGTGAGCCTTGCTAGGCATTTGGAACATGCAAAGTCACCTAGGCCTCCTGAGGGCATTTAGAGGATTATGCCATTCAGCACATGCAGAACACACTGCATCCCAAAGTTTCATCGCAGAAGGCCGAATTGTGTTCCAAGGGCCTCCTTTGGCTTGTCAGAGAAGAGAGGTATATGTGCTGGGTGATCCGGTGTATAATTGAGAAGCCTGGAAAAAGGCAGTATTTTCCCCCATTTGAAAGGTACATAGTGGCGGCCTCAAGGCTGACTGAAAGACAGTGCTGTTACCCGTCTTCTAGTCACTGCTAAGAATGCCTCAGGGAAGAAAGTGAGTTTTCTCCTATGAATCCAGGTGGTCGCCTGTGCCTTGCTAGGAGTTCACCCCACCGCTTGCCCTAGCTAAAGTGCGAAGTAAACGTGACCCCCAGGCCTCAAGGTAAGCACGAGCGTTTCCTATCAGCAAAGTTTCTGTGCAGCCATCTCCATGAACCCTGACTCGATAGAGTGCTTTAAATCCTCTACGGCTCTCCGGAGGCCTCAGAGAGACACGTATGAATTCCCTTCTGAGGGAGAGCGTGGGTGCCGTGAGTCCCCTTTTTGTTTTCCGAGCAACACAGCGCAGAACAGGCTGTAGGGTTCAACCCTTTCTATGCAGAGGGAAGGACAATGAACTGATCCTCGCTTGCATAGCTGGATTTCTACCGCTGTAAAGCAGCCCCAGGACAACGTTTCTGCCAGTATTACATTCAACGTGGCTCTCCCTCTGTGGAGGCCCTCTGAAGTGCACTGAAAGAATCCCTGAGCCTACAGAGCCCCCTGGCAACTCTTACCTGTCATCTCTCTATTGTGACGCAAGGTCCACTGTAGGTCCAGCCTGACAGAAAGAACAGAAAAACCGGTCAACTTGTGAGACTTTTGGACGATCCAAAGTCACCTAGGCCTGACTAAGTCATTAAGCAGGTAATGCTATGCACGGCATGCAAAAGTCCCCGCCTGCAACGAAGTGTGATCATAGAAAGGCCCCGTGTGGCCGAAAGTCTCCAGTAGACAGTCAGTGAGTGATGGTAATTGCGCTGTGGGGTCAAGTTGGAAACTGGAGCATGTGAGAGAAGCCCGACTCTCCCCCTTTGGAAAGCCACTTCGATGCAGCTTCCAAGCTGCCTGAACACCACACCACCAGGACACTGTTCACTGCACAGATGCCTCTGAGGAGCAGTGAGCTTTTGCCAAAGAAACCGAACGCTTGCGCTTCCTTCCTGGGAGCTCAGCCCAGAGCATACTCTAGCCAAATGCCAACTAAATGTGACCTCTAGTCTCGAGGTAAGTTGCACATTTTCCCTTTACCAGAGGCAGGGGTGCACCAGTTTCCAGGAAGGCTTAGTCAACGGACGGCTTTAGCCTTAGTGTGCCTCACAGCGCTCAAGCCTCTCACGGGGGCATTTCTTTCAAAGGAAGTGCACCGTGTACCAGAAGCCTTCTGAGCACAATCAAGGGATACACGGCTCTGGGACCATCCCTCACTATGCAGGTGAAAGGGCTGGCAACTAATCTGTTCTCTATGGCTAGCGTTCCACAGCTTTGAAACAGCCCCAGGAGCACGGTTCTTGGGCCGGCTTTCTTTCCATGCGGGTCTGCCACGTTGAGGACACCTAAGCTGCCCTGAAAGAAACCACCGGGGCTCCAATCCACTTTGGGGTCTCCTGCTCGACGTCTCTCTAAGTGAGGCAGAAAGTAGACTTTAGGTCCAGCCCGAAATAAAGTAGAGATTGACCGTGAGCCTTGCTAGGCATTTGGAACATGCAAAGTCACCTAGGCCTCCTGAGGGCATTTAGAGGATTATGCCAATCAGCACATGCAGAACACACTGCATCCCAAAGTTTCATCGCAGAAGGCCGAATTGTGTTCCAAGGGCCTCCTTTGGCTTGTCAGAGAAGAGAGGTATATGTGCTGGGTGATCCGGTGTATAATTGTGAAGCCTGGAAAAAGGCAGTATTTTCCCCCATTTGAAAGGTATATAGTGGCGGCCTCAAGGCTGACTGAAAGACAGTGCTGTTACCCGTCTTCTAGTCACTGCTAAGAAGGCCTCAGGGAAGAAAGTGAGTTTTCTCCTATGAATCCAGGTGGTCGCCTGTGCCTTGCTAGGAGTTCACCCCACCGCTTGCCCTAGCTAAAGTGCGAAGTAAACGTGACCCCCAGGCCTCAAGGTAAGCACGAGCGTTTCCTATCAGCAAAGTTTGCTGTGCAGCCATCTCCATGAACCCTGACTCGATAGAGTGCTTTAAATCCTCTACGGCTCTCCGGAGGCCTCAGAGAGACGCGTATGAATTCCCTTCTGAGGGAGAGCGTGGGTGCCATGAGTCCCCTTTTTGTTTTCCGAGCAACACAGCGCAGAACAGGCTGTTGGGGTCAACCCTTTCTATGCAGAGGGAAAGGCAATGAACTGATCCTCGCTTGCATAGCTGGATTTCTACCGCTGTAAAGCAGCCCCAGGACAACGTTTCTGCCAGTATTACATTCAACGTGGCTCTCCCTCTGTGGAGGCCCTCTGAACTGCACTGAAAGAATCCCTGAGCCTACAGAGCCCCCTGGCAACTCTTACCTGTCATCTCTCTATTGTGACGCAAGGTCCACTGTAGGTCCAGCCTGACAGAAAGAACAGAAAAACCGGTCAACTTGTGAGACTTTTGGACGATCCAAAGTCACCTAGGCCTGACTAAGTCATTAAGCAGGTAATGCTATGCACGGCATGCAAAAGTCCCCGCCTGCAACGAAGTGTGATCATAGAAAGGCCCCGTGTGGCCGAAAGTCTCCAGTAGACAGTCAGTGAGTGATGGTAATTGCGCTGTGGGGTCAAGTTGGAAACTGGAGCATGTGAGAGAAGCCCGACTCTCCCCCTTTGGAAAGCAACTTCGATGCAGCTTCCAAGCTGCCTGAACACCACACCACCAGGACACTGTTCACTGCACAGATGCCTCTGAGGAGCAGTGAGCTTTTGCCAAAGAAACCGAACGCTTGCGCTTCCTTCCTGGGAGCTCAGCCCAGAGCATACTCTAGCCAAATGTCAACTAAATGTGACCTCTAGTCTCGAGGTAAGGTGCACATTTTCCCTTTACCAGAGGCAGGGGTGCACCAGTTTCCAGGAAGGCTTAGTCAACGGACGGCTTTAGCCTTAGTGTGCCTCACAGCGCTCAAGCCTCTCACGGGGGCATTTCTTTCAAAGGAAGTGCACCGTGTACCAGAAGCCTTCTGAGCACAATCAAGGGATACACGGCTCTGGGACCATCCCTCACTATGCAGGTGAAAGGGCTGGCAACTAATCTGTTCTCTATGGCTAGCGTTCCACAGCTTTGAAACAGCCCCAGGAGCACGGTTCTTGGGCCGGCTTTCTTTCCATGCGGGTCTGCCACGTTGAGGACACCTAAGCTGCCCTGAAAGAAACCACCGGGGCTCCAATCCACTTTGGGGTCTCCTGCTCGACGTCTCTCTAAGTGAGGCAGAAAGTAGACTTTAGGTCCAGCCAGAAATAAAGTAGAAATTGACCGTGAGCCTTGCTAGGCATTTGGAACATGCAAAGACACCTAGGCCTCCTGAGGGCATTTAGAGGATTATGCCATTCAGCACATGCAGAACACACTGCATCCCAAAGTTTCATCGCAGAAGGCCGAATTGTGTTCCAAGGGCCTCCTTTGGCTTGTCAGAGAAGAGAGGTATATGTGCTGGGTGATCCGGTGTATAATTGAGAAGCCTGGAAAACGGCAGTATTTTCCCCCATTTGAAAGGTAGATAGTGGCGGCCTCAAGGCTGACTGAAAGACAGTGCTGTTACCCGTCTTCTAGTCACTGCTAGGAATGCCTCAGGGAAGAAAGGGAGTTTTCTCCTATGAATCCAGGTGGTCGCCTGTGCCTTGCTAGGAGTTCACCCCACCGCTTGCCCTAGCTAAAGTGCGAAGTAAACGTGACCCCCAGGCCTCAAGGTAAGCACGAGCGTTTCCTATCAGCAAAGTTTGCTGTGCAGGCATCTCCATGAACCCTGACTCGATAGAGTGCTTTAAATCCTCTACGGCTCTCCGGAGGCCTCAGAGAGACGCGTATGAATTCCCTTCTGAGGGAGAGCGTGGGTGCCGTGAGTCCCCTTTTTGTTTTCCGAGCAACACAGCGCAGAACAGGCTGTTGGGGTCAACCCTTTCTATGCAGAGGGAAAGGCAATGAACTGATCCTCGCTTGCATAGCTGGATTTCTACCGCTGTAAAGCAGCCCCAGGACAACGTTTCTGCCAGTATTACATTCAACGTGGCTCTCCCTCTGTGGAGGCCCTCTGAACTGCACTGAAAGAATCCCTGAGCCTACAGAGCCCCCTGGCAACTCTTACCTGTCATCTCTCTATTGTGACGCAAGGTCCACTGTAGGTCCAGCCTGACAGAAAGAACAGAAAAACGGGTCAACTTGTGAGACTTTTGGACGATCCAAAGTCACCTAGGCCTGACTAAGTCATTAAGCAGGTAATGCTATGCACGGCATGCAAAACTCCCCGCCTGCAACGAAGTGTGATCATAGAAAGGCCCCGTGTGGCCGAAAGTCTCCAGTAGACAGTCAGTGAGTGATGGTAATTGCGCTGTGGGGTCAAGTTGGAAACTGGAGCATGTGAGAGAAGCCCGACTCTCCCCCTTTGGAAAGCCACTTCGATGCAGCTTCCAAGCTGCCTGAACACCACACCACCAGGACACTGTTCACTGCACAGATGCCTCTGAGGAGCAGTGAGCTTTTGCCAAAGAAACCGAACGCTTGCGCTTCCTTCCTGGGAGCTCAGCCCAGAGCATACTCTAGCCAAATGCCAACTAAATGTGACCTCTAGTCTCGAGGTAAGGTGCACATTTTCCCTTTACCAGAGGCAGGGGTGCACCAGTTTCCAGGAAGGCTTAGTCAACGGACGGCTTTAGCCTTAGTGTGCCTCACAGCGCTCAAGCCTCTCACGGGGGCATTTCTTTCAAAGGAAGTGCACCGTGTACCAGAAGCCTTCTGAGCACAATCAAGGGATACACGGCTCTGGGACCATCCCTCACTATGCAGGTGAAAGGGCTGGCAACTAATCTGTTCTCTATGGCTAGCGTTCCACAGCTTTGAAACAGCCCCAGGAGCACGGTTCTTGGGCCGGCTTTCTTTCCATGCGGGTCTGCCACGTTGAGGACACCTAAGCTGCCCTGAAAGAAACCACCGGGGCTCCTATCCACTTTGGGGTCTCCTGCTCGACGTCTCTCTAAGTGAGGCAGAAAGTAGACTTTAGGTCCAGCCAGAAATAAAGTAGAAATTGACCGTGAGCCTTGCTAGGCATTTGGAACATGCAAAGACACCTAGGCCTCCTGAGGGCATTTAGAGGATTATGCCATTCAGCACATGCAGAACACACTGCATCCCAAAGTTTCATCGCAGAAGGCCGAATTGTGTTCCAAGGGCCTCCTTTGGCTTGTCAGAGAAGAGAGGTATATGTGCTGGGTGATCCGGTGTATAATTGTGAAGCCTGGAAAAAGGCAGTATTTTCCCCCATTTGAAAGGTATATAGTGGCGGCCTCAAGGCTGACTGAAAGACAGTGCTGTTACCCGTCTTCTAGTCACTGCTAAGAAGGCCTCAGGGAAGAAAGTGAGTTTTCTCCTATGAATCCAGGTGGTCGCCTGTGCCTTGCTAGGAGTTCACCCCACCGCTTGCCCTAGCTAAAGTGCGAAGTAAACGTGACCCCCAGGCCTCAAGGTAAGCACGAGCGTTTCCTATCAGCAAAGTTTCTGTGCAGCCATCTCCATGAACCCTGACTCGATAGAGTGCTTTAAATCCTCTACGGCTCTCCGGAGGCCTCAGAGAGACACGTATGAATTCCCTTCTGAGGGAGAGCGTGGGTGCCGTGAGTCCCCTTTTTGTTTTCCGAGCAACACAGCGCAGAACAGGCTGTAGGGTTCAACCCTTTCTATGCAGAGGGAAGGGCAATGAACTGATCCTCGCTTGCATAGCTGGATTTCTACCGCTGTAAAGCAGCCCCAGGACAACGTTTCTGCCAGTATTACATTCAACGTGGCTCTCCCTCTGTGGAGGCCCTCTGAAGTGCACTGAAAGAATCCCTGAGCCTACAGAGCCCCCTGGCAACTCTTACCTGTCATCTCTCTATTGTGACGCAAGGTCCACTGTAGGTCCAGCCTGACAGAAAGAACAGAAAAACCGGTCAACTTGTGAGACTTTTGGACGATCCAAAGTCACCTAGGCCTGACTAAGTCATTAAGCAGGTAATGCTATGCACGGCATGCAAAAGTCCCCGCCTGCAACGAAGTGTGATCATAGAAAGGCCCCGTGTGGCCGAAAGTCTCCAGTAGACAGTCAGTGAGTGATGGTAATTTCGCTGTGGGGTCAAGTTGGAAACTGGAGCATGTGAGAGAAGCCCGACTCTCCCCCTTTGGAAAGCCACTTCGATGCAGCTTCCAAGCTGCCTGAACACCACACCACCAGGACACTGTTCACTGCACAGATGCCTCTGAGGAGCAGTGAGCTTTTGCCAAAGAAACCGAACGCTTGCGCTTCCTTCCTGGGAGCTCAGCCCAGAGCATACTCTAGCCAAATGCCAACTAAATGTGACCTCTAGTCTCGAGGTAAGGTGCACATTTTCCCTTTACCAGAGGCAGGGGTGCACCAGTTTCCAGGAAGGCTTAGTCAACGGACGGCTTTAGCCTTAGTGTGCCTCACAGCGCTCAAGCCTCTCACGGGGGCATTTCTTTCAAAGGAAGTGCACCGTGTACCAGAAGCCTTCTGAGCACAATCAAGGGATACACGGCTCTGGGACCATCCCTCACTATGCAGGTGAAAGGGCTGGCAACTAATCTGTTCTCTATGGCTAGCGTTCCACAGCTTTGAAACAGCCCCAGGAGCACGGTTCTTGGGCCGGCTTTCTTTCCATGCGGGTCTGCCACGTTGAGGACACCTAAGCTGCCCTGAAAGAAACCACCGGGGCTCCAATCCACTTTGGGGTCTCCTGCTCGACGTCTCTCTAAGTGAGGCAGAAAGTAGACTTTAGGTCCAGCCAGAAATAAAGTAGAAATTGACCGTGAGCCTTGCTAGGCATTTGGAACATGCAAAGACACCTAGGCCTCCTGAGGGCATTTAGAGGATTATGCCATTCAGCACATGCAGAACACACTGCATCCCAAAGTTTCATCGCAGAAGGCCGAATTGTGTTCCAAGGGCCTCCTTTGGCTTGTCAGAGAAGAGAGGTATATGTGCTGGGTGATCCGGTGTATAATTGAGAAGCCTGGAAAACGGCAGTATTTTCCCCCATTTGAAAGGTAGATAGTGGCGGCCTCAAGGCTGACTGAAAGACAGTGCTGTTACCCGTCTTCTAGTCACTGCTAGGAATGCCTCAGGGAAGAAAGGGAGTTTTCTCCTATGAATCCAGGTGGTCGCCTGTGCCTTGCTAGGAGTTCACCCCACCGCTTGCCCTAGCTAAAGTGCGAAGTAAACGTGACCCCCAGGCCTCAAGGTAAGCACGAGCATTTCCTATCAGCAAAGTTTGCTGTGCAGCCATCTCCATGAACCCTGACTCGATAGAGTGCTTTAAATCCTCTACGGCTCTCCGGAGGCCTCAGAGAGACGCGTATGAATTCCCTTCTGAGGGAGAGCGTGGGTGCCGTGAGTCCCCTTTTTGTTTTCCGAGCAACACAGCGCAGAACAGGCTGTTGGGGTCAACCCTTTCTATGCAGAGGGAAAGGCAATGAAGTGATCCTCGCTTGCATAGCTTGATTTCTACCGCTGTAAAGCAGCCCCAGGACAACGTTTTTGCCAGTATTACATTCAACGTGGCTCTCCCTCTGTGGAGGCCCTCTGAACTGCACTGAAAGAATCCCTGAGCCTACAGAGCCCCCTGGCAACTCTTACCTGTCATCTCTCTATTGTGACGCAAGGTCCACTGTAGGTCCAGCCTGACAGAAAGAACAGAAAAACCGGTCAACTTGTGAGACTTTTGGACGATCCAAAGTCACCTAGGCCTGGCTAAGACATTAAGCAGGTAATGCTATGCACGGCATGCAAAAGTCCCCGCCTGCAACGAAGTGTGATCATAGAAAGGCCCCGTGTGGCCGAAAGTCTCCAGTAGACAGTCAGTGAGTGATGGTAATTGCGCTGTGGGGTCAAGTTGGAAACTGGAGCATGTGAGAGAAGCCCGACTCTCCCCCTTTGGAAAGCAACTTCGATGCAGCTTCCAAGCTGCCTGAACACCACACCACCAGGACACTGTTCACTGCACAGATGCCTCTGAGGAGCAGTGAGCTTTTGCCAAAGAAACCGAACGCTTGCGCTTCCTTCCTGGGAGCTCAGCCCAGAGCATACTCTAGCCTAAGTGCCAACTAAATGTGACCTCTAGTCTCGAGGTAAGGTGCACATTTTCCCTTTACCAGAGGCAGGGGTGCACCAGTTTCCAGGAAGGCTTAGTCAATGGACGGCTTTAGCTTTAGTGTGCCTCACAGCGCTCAAGCCTCTCACGGGGGCATTTCTTTCCAAGGAAGTGCACCGTGTACCAGAAGCCTTCTGAGCACAATCAAGGGATACACGGCTCTGGGACCATCCCTCACTATGCAGGTGAAAGGGCCGGCAACTAATCTGTTCTCTATGGCTAGCGTTTCACAGCTTTGAAACAGCCCCAGGAGCACGGTTCTTGGGCCGGCTTTCTTTCCATGCGGGTCTGCCACGTTGAGGACACCTAAGCTGCCCTGAAAGAAACCACCGGGGCTCCAATCCACTTTGGGGTCTCCTGCTCGACGTCTCTCTAAGTGAGGCAGAAAGTAGACTTTAGGTCCAGCCAGAAATAAAGTAGAAATTGACCGTGAGCCTTGCTAGGCATTTGGAACATGCAAAGTCACCTAGGCCTCCTGAGGGCATTTAGAGGATTATGCCATTCAGCACATGCAGAACACACTGCATCCCAAAGTTTCATCGCAGAAGGCCGAATTGTGTTCCAAGGGCCTCCTTTGGCTTGTCAGAGAAGAGAGGTATATGTGCTGGGTGATCCGGTGTATAATTGAGAAACCTGGAAAAAGGCAGTATTTTCCCCCATTTGAAAGGTACATAGTGGCGGCCTCAAGGCTGACTGAAAGACAGTGCTGTTACCCGTCTTCTAGTCACTGCTAAGAAGGCCTCAGGGAAGAAAGTGAGTTTTCTCCTATGAATCCAGGTGGTCGCCTGTGCCTTGCTAGGAGTTCACCCCACCGCTTGCCCTAGCTAAAGTGCGAAGTAAACGTGACCCCCAGGCCTCAAGGTAAGCACGAGCGTTTCCTATAAGCAAAGTTTGCTGTGCAGCCATCTCCATGAACCCTGACTCGATAGAGCGCTTTAAATCCTCTACGGCTCTCCGGAGGCCTCAGAGAGACGCGTATGAATTCCCTTCTGAGGGAGAGCCTGGGTGCCGTGAGTCCCCTTTTTGTTTTCCGAGCAACACAGCGCAGAACAGGCTGTTGGGGTCAACCCTTTCTATGCAGAGGGAAAGGCAATGAACTGATCCTCGCTTGCATAGCTTGATTTCTACCGCTGTAAAGCAGCCCCAGGACAACGTTTTTGCCAGTATTACATTCAACGTGGCTCTCCCTCTGTGGAGGCCCTCTGAACTGCACTGAAAGAATCCCTGAGCCTACAGAGCCCCCTGGCAACTCTTACCCGTCATCTCTCTATTGTGACGCAAGGTCCACTGTAGGTCCAGCGTGACAGAAAGAACAGAAAAACCGGTCAACTTGTGAGACTTTTGGACGATCCCAAGTCACCTAGGCCTGACTAAGTCATTAAGCAGGTAATGCTATGCACGGCATGCAAAAGTCCCCGCCTGCAACGAAGTGTGATCATAGAAAGGCCCCGTGTGGCCGAAAGTCTCCAGTAGACAGTCAGTGAGTGATGGTAATTGCGCTGTGGGGTCAAGTTGGAAACTGGAGCATGTGAGAGAAGCCCGACTCTCCCCCTTTGGAAAGCAACTTCGATGCAGCTTCCAAGCTGCCTGAACACCACACCACCAGGACACTGTTCACTGCACAGATGCCTCTGAGGAGCAGTGAGCTTTTGCCAAAGAAACCGAACGCTTGCGCTTCCTTCCTGGGAGCTCAGCCCAGAGCATACTCTAGCCTAAGTGCCAACTAAATGTGACCTCTAGTCTCGAGGTAAGGTGCACATTTTCCCTTTACCAGAGGCAGGGGTGCACCAGTTTCCAGGAAGGCTTAGTCAATGGACGGCTTTAGCCTTAGTGTGCCTCACAGCGCTCAAGCCTCTCATGGGGGCATTTCTTTCAAAGGAAGTGCACCGTGTACCAGAAGCCTTCTGAGCACAATCAAGGGATACACGGCTCTGGGACCATCCCTCACTATGCAGGTGAAAGGGCCGGCAACTAATCTGTTCTCTATGGCTAGCGTTCCACAGCTTTGAAACAGCCCCAGGAGCACGGTTCTTGGGCCGGCTTTCTTTCCATGCGGGTCTGCCACGTTGAGGACACCTAAGCTGCCCTGAAAGAAACCACCGGGGCTCCAATCCACTTTGGGGTCTCCTGCTCGACGTCTCTCTAAGTGAGGCAGAAAGTAGACTTTAGGTCCAGCCCGAAATAAAGTAGAAATTGACCGTGAGCCTTGCTAGGCATTTGGAACATGCAAAGTCACCTAGGCCTCCTGAGGGCATTTAGAGGATTATGCCATTCAGCACATGCAGAACACACTGCATCCCAAAGTTTCATCGCAGAAGGCCGAATTGTGTTCCAAGGGCCTCCTTTGGCTTGTCAGAGAAGAGAGGTATATGTGCTGGGTGATCCGGTGTATAATTGAGAAGCCTGGAAAAAGGCAGTATTTTCCCCCATTTGAAAGGTACATAGTGGCGGCCTCAAGGCTGACTGAAAGACAGTGCTGTTACCCGTCTTCTAGTCACTGCTAAGAATGCCTCAGGGAAGAAAGTGAGTTTTCTCCTATGAATCCAGGTGGTCGCCTGTGCCTTGCTAGGAGTTCACCCCACCGCTTGCCCTAGCTAAAGTGCGAAGTAAACGTGACCCCCAGGCCTCAAGGTAAGCACGAGCGTTTCCTATCAGCAAAGTTTCTGTGCAGCCATCTCCATGAACCCTGACTCGATAGAGTGCTTTAAATCCTCTACGGCTCTCCGGAGGCCTCAGAGAGACACGTATGAATTCCCTTCTGAGGGAGAGCGTGGGTGCCGTGAGTCCCCTTTTTGTTTTCCGAGCAACACAGCGCAGAACAGGCTGTAGGGTTCAACCCTTTCTATGCAGAGGGAAAGGCAATGAAGTGATCCTCGCTTGCATAGCTTGATTTCTACCGCTGTAAAGCAGCCCCAGGACAACGTTTCTGCCAGTATTACATTCAACGTGGCTCTCCCTCTGTGGAGGCCCTCTGAACTGCACTGAAAGAATCCCTGAGCCTACAGAGCCCCCTGGCAACTCTTACCTGTCATCTCTCTATTGTGACGCAAGGTCCACTGTAGGTCCAGCCTGACAGAAAGAACAGAAAAACCGGTCAACTTGTGAGACTTTTGGACGATCCAAAGTCACCTAGGCCTGACTAAGTCATTAAGCAGGTAATGCTCTGCACGGCATGCAAAAGTCCCCGCCTGCAACGAAGTGTGATCATAGAAAGGCCCCGTGTGGCCGAATGTCTCCAGTAGACAGTCAGTGAGTGATGGTAATTGCGCTGTGGGGTCAAGTTGGAAACTGGAGCATGTGAGAGAAGCCCGACTCTCCCCCTTTGGAAAGCAACTTCGATGCAGCTTCCAAGCTGCCTGAACACCACACCACCAGGACACTGTTCACTGCACAGATGCCTCTGAGGAGCAGTGAGCTTTTGCCAAAGAAACCGAACGCTTGCGCTTCCTTCCTGGGAGCTCAGCCCAGAGCATACTCTAGCCTAAGTGCCAACTAAATGTGACCTCTAGTCTCGAGGTAAGGTGCACATTTTCCCTTTACCAGAGGCAGGGGTGCACCAGTTTCCAGGAAGGCTTAGTCAATGGACGGCTTTAGCTTTAGTGTGCCTCACAGCGCTCAAGCCTCTCACGGGGGCATTTCTTTCCAAGGAAGTGCACCGTGTACCAGAAGCCTTCTGAGCACAATCAAGGGATACACGGCTCTGGGACCATCCCTCACTATGCAGGTGAAAGGGCCGGCAACTAATCTGTTCTCTATGGCTAGCGTTTCACAGCTTTGAAACAGCCCCAGGAGCACGGTTCTTGGGCCGGCTTTCTTTCCATGCGGGTCTGCCACGTTGAGGACACCTAAGCTGCCCTGAAAGAAACCACCGGGGCTCCAATCCACTTTGGGGTCTCCTGCTCGACGTCTCTCTAAGTGAGGCAGAAAGTAGACTTTAGGTCCAGCCAGAAATAAAGTAGAAATTGACCGTGAGCCTTGCTAGGCATTTGGAACATGCAAAGTCACCTAGGCCTCCTGAGGGCATTTAGAGGATTATGCCATTCAGCACATGCAGAACACACTGCATCCCAAAGTTTCATCGCAGAAGGCCGAATTGTGTTCCAAGGGCCTCCTTTGGCTTGTCAGAGAAGAGAGGTATATGTGCTGGGTGATCCGGTGTATAATTGAGAAACCTGGAAAAAGGCAGTATTTTCCCCCATTTGAAAGGTACATAGTGGCGGCCTCAAGGCTGACTGAAAGACAGTGCTGTTACCCGTCTTCTAGTCACTGCTAAGAAGGCCTCAGGGAAGAAAGTGAGTTTTCTCCTATGAATCCAGGTGGTCGCCTGTGCCTTGCTAGGAGTTCACCCCACCGCTTGCCCTAGCTAAAGTGCGAAGTAAACGTGACCCCCAGGCCTCAAGGTAAGCACGAGCGTTTCCTATAAGCAAAGTTTGCTGTGCAGCCATCTCCATGAACCCTGACTCGATAGAGCGCTTTAAATCCTCTACGGCTCTCCGGAGGCCTCAGAGAGACGCGTATGAATTCCCTTCTGAGGGAGAGCCTGGGTGCCGTGAGTCCCCTTTTTGTTTTCCGAGCAACACAGCGCAGAACAGGCTGTTGGGGTCAACCCTTTCTATGCAGAGGGAAAGGCAATGAACTGATCCTCGCTTGCATAGCTTGATTTCTACCGCTGTAAAGCAGCCCCAGGACAACGTTTTTGCCAGTATTACATTCAACGTGGCTCTCCCTCTGTGGAGGCCCTCTGAACTGCACTGAAAGAATCCCTGAGCCTACAGAGCCCCCTGGCAACTCTTACCTGTCATCTCTCTATTGTGACGCAAGGTCCACTGTAGGTCCAGCCTGACAGAAAGAACAGAAAAACCGGTCAACTTGTGAGACTTTTGGACGATCCAAAGCCACCTAGGCCTGACTAAGTCATTAAGCAGGTAATGCTATGCACGGCATGCAAAAGTCCCCGCCTGCAACGAAGTGTGATCATAGAAAGGCCCCGTGTGGCCGAAAGTCTCCAGTAGACAGTCAGTGAGTGATGGTAATTGCGCTGTGGGGTCAAGTTGGAAACTGGAGCATGTGAGAGAAGCCCGACTCTCCCCCTTTGGAAAGCAACTTCGATGCAGCTTCCAAGCTGCCTGAACACCACACCACCAGGACACTGTTCACTGCACAGATGCCTCTGAGGAGCAGTGAGCTTTTGCCAAAGAAACCGAACGCTTGCGCTTCCTTCCTGGGAGCTCAGCCCAGAGCATACTCTAGCCTAAGTGCCAACTAAATGTGACCTCTAGTCTCGAGGTAAGGTGCACATTTTCCCTTTACCAGAGGCAGGGGTGCACCAGTTTCCAGGAAGGCTTAGTCAATGGACGGCTTTAGCTTTAGTGTGCCTCACAGCGCTCAAGCCTCTCACGGGGGCATTTCTTTCCAAGGAAGTGCACCGTGTACCAGAAGCCTTCTGAGCACAATCAAGGGATACACGGCTCTGGGACCATCCCTCACTATGCAGGTGAAAGGGCCGGCAACTAATCTGTTCTCTATGGCTAGCGTTTCACAGCTTTGAAACAGCCCCAGGAGCACGGTTCTTGGGCCGGCTTTCTTTCCATGCGGGTCTGCCACGTTGAGGACACCTAAGCTGCCCTGAAAGAAACCACCGGGGCTCCAATCCACTTTGGGGTCTCCTGCTCGACGTCTCTCTAAGTGAGGCAGAAAGTAGACTTTAGGTCCAGCCAGAAATAAAGTAGAAATTGACCGTGAGCCTTGCTAGGCATTTGGAACATGCAAAGTCACCTAGGCCTCCTGAGGGCATTTAGAGGATTATGACATTCAGCACATGCAGAACACACTGCATCCCAAAGTTTCATCGCAGAAGGCCGAATTGTGTTCCAAGGGCCTCCTTTGGCTTGTCAGAGAAGAGAGGTATATGTGCTGGGTGATCCGGTGTATAATTGAGAAACCTGGAAAAAGGCAGTATTTTCCCCCATTTGAAAGGTACATAGTGGCGGCCTCAAGGCTGACTGAAAGACAGTGCTGTTACCCGTCTTCTAGTCACTGCTAAGAAGGCCTCAGGGAAGAAAGTGAGTTTTCTCCTATGAATCCAGGTGGTCGCCTGTGCCTTGCTAGGAGTTCACCCCACCGCTTGCCCTAGCTAAAGTGCGAAGTAAACGTGACCCCCAGGCCTCAAGGTAAGCACGAGCGTTTCCTATAAGCAAAGTTTGCTGTGCAGCCATCTCCATGAACCCTGACTCGATAGAGCGCTTTAAATCCTCTACGGCTCTCCGGAGGCCTCAGAGAGACGCGTATGAATTCCCTTCTGAGGGAGAGCCTGGGTGCCGTGAGTCCCCTTTTTGTTTTCCGAGCAACACAGCGCAGAACAGGCTGTTGGGGTCAACCCTTTCTATGCAGAGGGAAAGGCAATGAACTGATCCTCGCTTGCATAGCTTGATTTCTACCGCTGTAAAGCAGCCCCAGGACAACGTTTTTGCCAGTATTACATTCAACGTGGCTCTCCCTCTGTGGAGGCCCTCTGAACTGCACTGAAAGAATCCCTGAGCCTACAGAGCCCCCTGGCAACTCTTACCTGTCATCTCTCTATTGTGACGCAAGGTCCACTGTAGGTCCAGCCTGACAGAAAGAACAGAAAAACCGGTCAACTTGTGAGACTTTTGGACGATCCAAAGCCACCTAGGCCTGACTAAGTCATTAAGCAGGTAATGCTATGCACGGCATGCAAAAGTCCCCGCCTGCAACGAAGTGTGATCATAGAAAGGCCCCGTGTGGCCGAACGTCTCCAGTAGACAGTCAGTGAGTGATGGTAATTGCGCTGTGGGGTCAAGTTGGAAACTGGAGCATGTGAGAGAAGCCCGACTCTCCCCCTTTGGAAAGCAACTTCGATGCAGCTTCCAAGCTGCCTGAACACCACACCACCAGGACACTGTTCACTGCACAGATGCCTCTGAGGAGCAGTGAGCTTTTGCCAAAGAAACCGAACGCTTGCGCTTCCTTCCCGGGAGCTCAGCCCAGAGCATACTCTAGCCTAAGTGCCAACTAAATGTGACCTCTAGTCTCGAGGTAAGGTGCACATTTTCCCTTTACCAGAGGCAGGGGTGCACCAGTTTCCAGGAAGGCTTAGTCAATGGACGGCTTTAGCTTTAGTGTGCCTCACAGCGCTCAAGCCTCTCACGGGGGCATTTCTTTCAAAGGAAGTGCACCGTGTACCAGAAGCCTTCTGAGCACAATCAAGGGATACACGGCTCTGGGACCATCCCTCACTATGCAGGTGAAAGGGCCGGCAACTAATCTGTTCTCTATGGCTAGCGTTCCACAGCTTTGAAACAGCCCCAGGAGCACGGTTCTTGGGCCGGCTTTCTTTCCATGCGGGTCTGCCACGTTGAGGACACCTAAGCTGCCCTGAAAGAAACCACCGGGGCTCCAATCCACTTTGGGGTCTCCTGCTCGACGTCTCTCTAAGTGAGGCAGAAAGTAGACTTTAGGTCCAGCCAGAAATAAAGTAGAAATTGACCGTGAGCCTTGCTAGGCATTTGGAACATGCAAAGTCACCTAGGCCTCCTGAGGGCATTTAGAGGATTATGACATTCAGCACATGCAGAACACACTGCATCCCAAAGTTTCATCGCAGAAGGCCGAATTGTGTTCCAAGGGCCTCCTTTGGCTTGTCAGAGAAGAGAGGTATATGTGCTGGGTGATCCGGTGTATAATTGAGAAGCCTGGAAAAAGGCAGTATTTTCCCCCATTTGAAAGGTACATAGTGGCGGCCTCAAGGCTCACTGAAAGACAGTGCTGTTACCCGTCTTCTAGTCACTGCTAAGAATGCCTCAGGGAAGAAAGTGAGTTTTCTCCTATGAATCCAGGTGGTCGCCTGTGCCTTGCTAGGAGTTCACCCCACCGCTTGCCCTAGCTAAAGTGCGAAGTAAACGTGACCCCCAGGCCTCAAGGTAAGCACGAGCGTTTCCTATCAGCAAAGTTTCTGTGCAGCCATCTCCATGAACCCTGACTCGATAGAGTGCTTTAAATCCTCTACGGCTCTCCGGAGGCCTCAGAGAGACACGTATGAATTCCCTTCTGAGGGAGAGCGTGGGTGCCGTGAGTCCCCTTTTTGTTTTCCGAGCAACACAGCGCAGAACAGGCTGTAGGGTTCAACCCTTTCTATGCAGAGGGAAAGGCAATGAAGTGATCCTCGCTTGCATAGCTTGATTTCTACCGCTGTAAAGCAGCCCCAGGAAAACGTTTCTGCCAGTATTACATTCAACGTGGCTCTCCCTCTGTGGAGGCCCTCTGAACTGCACTGAAAGAATCCCTGAGCCTACAGAGCCCCCTGGCAACTCTTACCCGTCATCTCTCTATTGTGACGCAAGGTCCACTGTAGGTCCAGCGTGACAGAAAGAACAGAAAAACCGGTCAACTTGTGAGACTTTTGGACGATCCCAAGTCACCTAGGCCTGACTAAGTCATTAAGCAGGTAATGCTATGCACGGCATGCAAAAGTCCCCGCCTGCAACGAAGTGTGATCATAGAAAGGCCCCGTGTGGCCGAAAGTCTCCAGTAGACAGTCAGTGAGTGATGGTAATTGCGCTGTGGGGTCAAGTTGGAAACTGGAGCATGTGAGAGAAGCCCGACTCTCCCCCTTTGGAAAGCAACTTCGATGCAGCTTCCAAGCTGCCTGAACACCACACCACCAGGACACTGTTCACTGCACAGATGCCTCTGAGGAGCAGTGAGCTTTTGCCAAAGAAACCGAACGCTTGCGCTTCCTTCCTGGGAGCTCAGCCCAGAGCATACTGTAGCTAAAGTGCCAACTAAATGGGACCTCTAGTCTCGAGGTAAGGTGCATATTTTCCCTTTACCAGAGGCAGGGGTGCACCAGTTTCCAGGAAGGCTTAGTCAATGGACGGCTTTAGCTTTAGTGTGCCTCACAGCGCTCAAGCCTCTCACGGGGGCATTTCTTTCCAGGGAAGTGCACCGTGTACCAGAAGCCTTCTGAGCACAATCAAGGGATACACGGCTCTGGGACCATCCCTCACTATGCAGGTGAAAGGGCCGGCAACTAATCTGTTCTCTATGGCTAGCGTTCCACAGCTTTGAAACAGCCCCAGGAGCACGGTTCTTGGGCCGGCTTTCTTTCCATGCGGGTCTGCCACGTTGAGGACACCTAAGCTGCCCTGAAAGTAACCACCAGGGCTCCAATCCACTTTGGGATATCCTGCTCGACGTCTCTCTAAGTGAGGCAGAAAGTAGACTTTAGGTCCAGCCCGAAATAAAGTAGAAATTGACCGTGAGCCTTGCTAGGCATTTGGAACATGCAAAGTCACCTAGGCCTCCTGAGGGCATTTAGAGGATTATGCCATTCAGCACATGCAGAACACACTGCATCCCAATGTTTCATCGCAGAAGGGCGAATTGTGTTCCAAGGGCCTCCTTTGGCTTGTCAGAGAAGAGAGGTATATGTGCTGGGTGATCCGGTGTATAATTGAGAAGCCTGGAAAACGGCAGTATTTTCCCCCTTTTGAAACGTAGATAGTGGCGGCCTCAAGGCTGACTGAAAGACAGTGCTGTTACCCGTCTTCTAGTCACTGCTAGGAATGCCTCAGGGAAGAAAGGGAGTTTTCTCCTATGAATCCAGGTGGTCGCCTGTGCCTTGCTAGGAGTTCACCCCACCGCTTGCCCTAGCTAAAGTGCGAAGTAAACGTGACCCCCAGGCC
Organism: Mesoplodon bidens; assembly: GCF_964165515.1. NCBI lineage: Eukaryota > Metazoa > Chordata > Mammalia > Artiodactyla > Ziphiidae > Mesoplodon > Mesoplodon bidens. The sequence continues at coordinate 1,381,810 of NW_027672444.1, read as the reverse complement.
TCAAGGTAAGCACGAGCGTTTCCTATCAGCAAAGTTTGCTGTGCAGCCATCTCCATGAACCCTGACTCGATAGAGTGCTTTAAATCCTCTACGGCTCTCCGGAGGCCTCAGAGAGACGCGTATGAATTCCCTTCTGAGGGAGAGCGTGGGTGCCGTGAGTCCCCTTTTTGTTTTCCGAGCAACACAGCGCAGAACAGGCTGTTGGGGTCAACCCTTTCTATGCAGAGGGAAGGGCAATGAACTGATCCTCGCTTGCATAGCTGGATTTCTACCGCTGTAAAGCAGCCCCAGGACAACGTTTTTGCCAGTATTACATTCAACGTGGCTCTCCCTCTGTGGAGGCCCTCTGAACTGCACTGAAAGAATCCCTGAGCCTACAGTGCCCCCTGGCAACTCTTACCTGTCATCTCTCTATTGTGACGCAAGGACCACTGTAGGTCCAGCCTGACAGAAAGAACAGAAAAACCGGTCAACTTGTGAGACTTTGGACGATCCAAAGCCACCTAGGCCTGACTAAGTCATTAAGCAGGTAATGCTATGCACGGCATGCAAAAGTCCCTGCCTGCAACGAAGTGTGTTCATAGAAAGGCCCCGTGTGGCCGAAAGTCTCCAGTAGACAGTCAGTGAGTGATGGTAATTGCGCTGTGGGGTCAAGTTGGAAACTGCAGCATGTGAGAGAAGCCCGACTCTCCCCCTTTTAAAAGCAACTTCGATGCAGCTTCCAAGCTGCCTGAACACCACACCACCAGGACACTGTTCACTGCACAGATGCCTCTGAGGAGCAGTGAGCTTTTGCCAAAGAAACCGAACGCTTGCGCTTCCTTCCTGGGAGCTCAGCCCAGAGCATACTCTAGCCTAAGTGCCAACTAAATGTGACCTCTAGTCTCGAGGTAAGGTGCACATTTTCCCTTTACCAGAGGCAGGGGTGCACCAGTTTCCAGGAAGGCTTAGTCAATGGACGGCTTTAGCCTTAGTGTGCCTCACAGCGCTCAAGCCTCTCACGGGGGCATTTCTTTCAAAGGAAGTGCACCGTGTACCAGAAGCCTTCTGAGCACAATCAAGGGATACACGGCTCTGGGACCATCCCTCACTATGCAGGTGAAAGGGCTGGCAACTAATCTGTTCTCTATGGCTAGCGTTCCACAGCTTTGAAACAGCCCCAGGAGCACGGTTCTTGGGCCGGCTTTCTTTCCATGCGGGTCTGCCACGTTGAGGACACCTAAGCTGCCCTGAAAGAAACCACCGGGGCTCCAATCCACTTTGGGGTCTCCTGCTCGACGTCTCTCTAAGTGAGGCAGAAAGTAGACTTTAGGTCCAGCCAGAAATAAAGTAGAAATTGACCGTGAGCCTTGCTAGGCATTTGGAACATGCAAAGTCACCTAGGCCTCCTGAGGGCATTTAGAGGATTATGACATTCAGCACATGCAGAACACACTGCATCCCAAAGTTTCATCGCAGAAGGCCGAATTGTGTTCCAAGGGCCTCCTTTGGCTTGTCAGAGAAGAGAGGTATATGTGCTGGGTGATCCGGTGTATAATTGAGAAACCTGGAAAAAGGCAGTATTTTCCCCCATTTGAAAGGTACATAGTGGCGGCCTCAAGGCTGACTGAAAGACAGTGCTGTTACCCGTCTTCTAGTCACTGCTAAGAATGCCTCAGGGAAGAAAGTGAGTTTTCTCCTATGAATCCAGGTGGTCGCCTGTGCCTTGCTAGGAGTTCACCCCACCGCTTGCCCTAGCTAAAGTGCGAAGTAAACGTGACCCCCAGGCCTCAAGGTAAGCACGAGCGTTTCCTATAAGCAAAGTTTGCTGTGCAGCCATCTCCATGAACCCTGACTCGATAGAGCGCTTTAAATCCTCTACGGCTCTCCGGAGGCCTCAGAGAGACGCGTATGAATTCCCTTCTGAGGGAGAGCCTGGGTGCCGTGAGTCCCCTTTTTGTTTTCCGAGCAACACAGCGCAGAACAGGCTGTTGGGGTCAACCCTTTCTATGCAGAGGGAAAGGCAATGAACTGATCCTCGCTTGCATAGCTTGATTTCTACCGCTGTAAAGCAGCCCCAGGACAACGTTTTTGCCAGTATTACATTCAACGTGGCTCTCCCTCTGTGGAGGCCCTCTGAACTGCACTGAAAGAATCCCTGAGCCTACAGAGCCCCCTGGCAACTCTTACCTGTCATCTCTCTATTGTGACGCAAGGTCCACTGTAGGTCCAGCCTGACAGAAAGAACAGAAAAACCGGTCAACTTGTGAGACTTTTGGACGATCCAAAGCCACCTAGGCCTGACTAAGTCATTAAGCAGGTAATGCTATGCACGGCATGCAAAAGTCCCCGCCTGCAACGAAGTGTGATCATAGAAAGGCCCCGTGTGGCCGAAAGTCTCCAGTAGACAGTCAGTGAGTGATGGTAATTGCGCTGTGGGGTCAAGTTGGAAACTGCAGCATGTGAGAGAAGCCCGACTCTCCCCCTTTGGAAAGCAACTTCGATGCAGCTTCCAAGCTGCCTGAACACCACACCACCAGGACACTGTTCACTGCACAGATGCCTCTGAGGAGCAGTGAGCTTTTGCCAAAGAAACCGAACGCTTGCGCTTCCTTCCTGGGAGCTCAGCCCAGAGCATACTCTAGCCTAAGTGCCAACTAAATGTGACCTCTAGTCTCGAGGTAAGGTGCACATTTTCCCTTTACCAGAGGCAGGGGTGCACCAGTTTCCAGGAAGGCTTAGTCAATGGACGGCTTTAGCTTTAGTGTGCCTCACAGCGCTCAAGCCTCTCACGGGGGCATTTCTTTCAAAGGAAGTGCACCGTGTACCAGAAGCCTTCTGAGCACAATCAAGGGATACACGGCTCTGGGACCATCCCTCACTATGCAGGTGAAAGGGCCGGCAACTAATCTGTTCTCTATGGCTAGCGTTCCACAGCTTTGAAACAGCCCCAGGAGCACGGTTCTTGGGCCGGCTTTCTTTCCATGCGGGTCTGCCACGTTGAGGACACCTAAGCTGCCCTGAAAGAAACCACCGGGGCTCCAATCCACTTTGGGGTCTCCTGCTCGACGTCTCTCTAAGTGAGGCAGAAAGTAGACTTTAGGTCCAGCCAGAAATAAAGTAGAAATTGACCGTGAGCCTTGCTAGGCATTTGGAACATGCAAAGTCACCTAGGCCTCCTGAGGGCATTTAGAGGATTATGACATTCAGCACATGCAGAACACACTGCATCCCAAAGTTTCATCGCAGAAGGCCGAATTGTGTTCCAAGGGCCTCCTTTGGCTTGTCAGAGAAGAGAGGTATATGTGCTGGGTGATCCGGTGTATAATTGAGAAGCCTGGAAAAAGGCAGTATTTTCCCCCATTTGAAAGGTACATAGTGGCGGCCTCAAGGCTCACTGAAAGACAGTGCTGTTACCCGTCTTCTAGTCACTGCTAAGAATGCCTCAGGGAAGAAAGTGAGTTTTCTCCTATGAATCCAGGTGGTCGCCTGTGCCTTGCTAGGAGTTCACCCCACCGCTTGCCCTAGCTAAAGTGCGAAGTAAACGTGACCCCCAGGCCTCAAGGTAAGCACGAGCGTTTCCTATCAGCAAAGTTTCTGTGCAGCCATCTCCATGAACCCTGACTCGATAGAGTGCTTTAAATCCTCTACGGCTCTCCGGAGGCCTCAGAGAGACACGTATGAATTCCCTTCTGAGGGAGAGCGTGGGTGCCGTGAGTCCCCTTTTTGTTTTCCGAGCAACACAGCGCAGAACAGGCTGTAGGGTTCAACCCTTTCTATGCAGAGGGAAAGGCAATGAAGTGATCCTCGCTTGCATAGCTTGATTTCTACCGCTGTAAAGCAGCCCCAGGACAACGATTTTGCCAGTATTACATTCAACGTGGCTCTCCCTCTGTGGAGGCCCTCTGAACTGCACTGAAAGAATCCCTGAGCCTACAGAGCCCCCTGGCAACTCTTACCTGTCATCTCTCTATTGAGACGCAAGGTCCACTGTAGGTCCAGCCTGACAGAAAGAACAGAAAAACCGGTCAACTTGTGAGACTTTTGGACGATCCAAAGTCACCTAGGCCTGACTAAGTCATTAAGCAGGTAATGCTCTGCACGGCATGCAAAAGTCCCCGCCTGCAACGAAGTGTGATCATAGAAAGGCCCCGTGTGGCCGAAAGTCTCCAGTAGACAGTCAGTGAGTGATGGTAATTGCGCTGTGGGGTCAAGTTGGAAACTGGAGCATGTGAGAGAAGCCCGACTCTCCCCCTTTGGAAAGCAACTTCGATGCAGCTTCCAAGCTGCCTGAACACCACACCACCAGGACACTGTTCACTGCACAGATGCCTCTGAGGAGCAGTGAGCTTTTGCCAAAGAAACCAAACGCTTGCGCTTCCTTCCTGGGAGCTCAGCCCAGAGCATACTGTAGCTAAAGTGCCAACTAAATGGGACCTCTAGTCTCGAGGTAAGGTGCATATTTTCCCTTTACCAGAGGCAGGGGTGCACCAGTTTCCAGGAAGGCTTAGTCAATGGACGGCTTTAGCTTTAGTGTGCCTCACAGCGCTCAAGCCTCTCACGGGGGCATTTCTTTCCAGGGAAGTGCACCGTGTACCAGAAGCCTTCTGAGCACAATCAAGGGATACACGGCTCTGGGACCATCCCTCACTATGCAGGTGAAAGGGCCGGCAACTAATCTGTTCTCTATGGCTAGCGTTCCACAGCTTTGAAACAGCCCCAGGAGCACGGTTCTTGGGCCGGCTTTCTTTCCATGCGGGTCTGCCACGTTGAGGACACCTAAGCTGCCCTGAAAGTAACCACCAGGGCTCCAATCCACTTTGGGATCTCCTGCTCGACGTCTCTCTAAGTGAGGCAGAAAGTAGACTTTAGGTCCAGCCCGAAATAAAGTAGAAATTGACCGTGAGCCTTGCTAGGCATTTGGAACATGCAAAGTCACCTAGGCCTCCTGAGGGCATTTAGAGGATTATGCCATTCAGCACATGCAGAACACACTGCATCCCAAAGTTTCATCCCAGAAGGCCGAATTGTGTTCCAAGGGCCTCCTTTGGCTTGTCAGAGAAGAGAGGTATATGTGCTGGGTGATCCGGTGTATAATTGAGAAGTCTGGAAAACGGCAGTATTTTCCCCCTTTTGAAAGGTAGATAGTGGCGGCCTCAAGGCTGACTGAAAGACAGTGCTGTTACCCGTCTTCTAGTCACTGCTAGGAATGCCTCAGGGAAGAAAGGGAGTTTTCTCCTATGAATCCAGGTGGTCGCCTGTGCCTTGCTAGGAGTTCACCCCACCGCTTGCCCTAGCTAAAGTGCGAAGTAAACGTGACCCCCAGGCCTCAAGGTAAGCACGAGCGTTTCCTATCAGCAAAGTTTCTGTGCAGCCATCTCCATGAACCCTGACTCGATAGAGTGCTTTAAATCCTCTACGGCTCTCCGGAGGCCTCAGAGAGACGCGTATGAATTCCCTTCTGAGGGAGAGCGTGGGTGCCGTGAGTCCCCTTTTTGTTTTCCGAGCAACACAGCGCAGAACAGGCTGTTGGGGTCAACCCTTTCTATGCAGAGGGAAGGGCAATGAACTGATCCTCGCTTGCATAGCTGGATTTCTACCGCTGTAAAGCAGCCCCAGGACAACGTTTTTGCCAGTATTACATTCAACGTGGCTCTCCCTCTGTGGAGGCCCTCTGAACTGCACTGAAAGAATCCCTGAGCCTACAGTGCCCCCTGGCAACTCTTACCTGTCATCTCTCTATTGTGACGCAAGGACCACTGTAGGTCCAGCCTGACAGAAAGAACAGAAAAACCGGTCAACTTGTGAGACTTTGGACGATCCAAAGCCACCTAGGCCTGACTAAGTCATTAAGCAGGTAATGCTATGCACGGCATGCAAAAGTCCCCGCCTGCAACGAAGTGTGTTCATAGAAAGGCCCCGTGTGGCCGAAAGTCTCCAGTAGACAGTCAGTGAGTGATGGTAATTGCGCTGTGGGGTCAAGTTGGAAACTGCAGCATGTGAGAGAAGCCCGACTCTCCCCCTTTTAAAAGCAACTTCGATGCAGCTTCCAAGCTGCCTGAACACCACACCACCAGGACACTGTTCACTGCACAGATGCCTCTGAGGAGCAGTGAGCTTTTGCCAAAGAAACCGAACGCTTGCGCTTCCTTCCTGGGAGCTCAGCCCAGAGCATACTCTAGCCTAAGTGCCAACTAAATGTGACCTCTAGTCTCGAGGTAAGGTGCACATTTTCCCTTTACCAGAGGCAGGGGTGCACCAGTTTCCAGGAAGGCTTAGTCAATGGACGGCTTTAGCCTTAGTGTGCCTCACAGCGCTCAAGCCTCTCACGGGGGCATTTCTTTCAAAGGAAGTGCACCGTGTACCAGAAGCCTTCTGAGCACAATCAAGGGATACACGGCTCTGGGACCATCCCTCACTATGCAGGTGAAAGGGCCGGCAACTAATCTGTTCTCTATGGCTAGCGTTCCACAGCTTTGAAACAGCCCCAGGAGCACGGTTCTTGGGCCGGCTTTCTTTCCATGCGGGTCTGCCACGTTGAGGACACCTAAGCTGCCCTGAAAGAAACCACCGGGGCTCCAATCCACTTTGGGGTCTCCTGCTCGACGTCTCTCTAAGTGAGGCAGAAAGTAGACTTTAGGTCCAGCCCGAAATAAAGTAGAAATTGACCGTGAGCCTTGCTAGGCATTTGGAACATGCAAAGTCACCTAGGCCTCCTGAGGGCATTTAGAGGATTATGCCATTCAGCACATGCAGAACACACTGCATCCCAAAGTTTCATCGCAGAAGGCCGAATTGTGTTCCAAGGGCCTCCTTTGGCTTGTCAGAGAAGAGAGGTATATGTGCTGGGTGATCCGGTGTATAATTGAGAAGCCTGGAAAAAGGCAGTATTTTCCCCCATTTGAAAGGTACATAGTGGCGGCCTCAAGGCTGACTGAAAGACAGTGCTGTTACCCGTCTTCTAGTCACTGCTAAGAATGCCTCAGGGAAGAAAGTGAGTTTTCTCCTATGAATCCAGGTGGTCGCCTGTGCCTTGCTAGGAGTTCACCCCACCGCTTGCCCTAGCTAAAGTGCGAAGTAAACGTGACCCCCAGGCCTCAAGGTAAGCACGAGCGTTTCCTATCAGCAAAGTTTCTGTGCAGCCATCTCCATGAACCCTGACTCGATAGAGTGCTTTAAATCCTCTACGGCTCTCCGGAGGCCTCAGAGAGACACGTATGAATTCCCTTCTGAGGGAGAGCGTGGGTGCCGTGAGTCCCCTTTTTGTTTTCCGAGCAACACAGCGCAGAACAGGCTGTAGGGTTCAACCCTTTCTATGCAGAGGGAAGGACAATGAACTGATCCTCGCTTGCATAGCTGGATTTCTACCGCTGTAAAGCAGCCCCAGGACAACGTTTCTGCCAGTATTACATTCAACGTGGCTCTCCCTCTGTGGAGGCCCTCTGAAGTGCACTGAAAGAATCCCTGAGCCTACAGAGCCCCCTGGCAACTCTTACCTGTCATCTCTCTATTGTGACGCAAGGTCCACTGTAGGTCCAGCCTGACAGAAAGAACAGAAAAACCGGTCAACTTGTGAGACTTTTGGACGATCCAAAGTCACCTAGGCCTGACTAAGTCATTAAGCAGGTAATGCTATGCACGGCATGCAAAAGTCCCCGCCTGCAACGAAGTGTGATCATAGAAAGGCCCCGTGTGGCCGAAAGTCTCCAGTAGACAGTCAGTGAGTGATGGTAATTGCGCTGTGGGGTCAAGTTGGAAACTGGAGCATGTGAGAGAAGCCCGACTCTCCCCCTTTGGAAAGCCACTTCGATGCAGCTTCCAAGCTGCCTGAACACCACACCACCAGGACACTGTTCACTGCACAGATGCCTCTGAGGAGCAGTGAGCTTTTGCCAAAGAAACCGAACGCTTGCGCTTCCTTCCTGGGAGCTCAGCCCAGAGCATACTCTAGCCAAATGCCAACTAAATGTGACCTCTAGTCTCGAGGTAAGGTGCACATTTTCCCTTTACCAGAGGCAGGGGTGCACCAGTTTCCAGGAAGGCTTAGTCAACGGACGGCTTTAGCCTTAGTGTGCCTCACAGCGCTCAAGCCTCTCACGGGGGCATTTCTTTCAAAGGAAGTGCACCGTGTACCAGAAGCCTTCTGAGCACAATCAAGGGATACACGGCTCTGGGACCATCCCTCACTATGCAGGTGAAAGGGCTGGCAACTAATCTGTTCTCTATGGCTAGCGTTCCACAGCTTTGAAACAGCCCCAGGAGCACGGTTCTTGGGCCGGCTTTCTTTCCATGCGGGTCTGCCACGTTGAGGACACCTAAGCTGCCCTGAAAGAAACCACCGGGGCTCCAATCCACTTTGGGGTCTCCTGCTCGACGTCTCTCTAAGTGAGGCAGAAAGTAGACTTTAGGTCCAGCCCGAAATAAAGTAGAGATTGACCGTGAGCCTTGCTAGGCATTTGGAACATGCAAAGTCACCTAGGCCTCCTGAGGGCATTTAGAGGATTATGCCAATCAGCACATGCAGAACACACTGCATCCCAAAGTTTCATCGCAGAAGGCCGAATTGTGTTCCAAGGGCCTCCTTTGGCTTGTCAGAGAAGAGAGGTATATGTGCTGGGTGATCCGGTGTATAATTGTGAAGCCTGGAAAAAGGCAGTATTTTCCCCCATTTGAAAGGTATATAGTGGCGGCCTCAAGGCTGACTGAAAGACAGTGCTGTTACCCGTCTTCTAGTCACTGCTAAGAAGGCCTCAGGGAAGAAAGTGAGTTTTCTCCTATGAATCCAGGTGGTCGCCTGTGCCTTGCTAGGAGTTCACCCCACCGCTTGCCCTAGCTAAAGTGCGAAGTAAACGTGACCCCCAGGCCTCAAGGTAAGCACGAGCGTTTCCTATCAGCAAAGTTTGCTGTGCAGCCATCTCCATGAACCCTGACTCGATAGAGTGCTTTAAATCCTCTACGGCTCTCCGGAGGCCTCAGAGAGACGCGTATGAATTCCCTTCTGAGGGAGAGCGTGGGTGCCATGAGTCCCCTTTTTGTTTTCCGAGCAACACAGCGCAGAACAGGCTGTTGGGGTCAACCCTTTCTATGCAGAGGGAAAGGCAATGAACTGATCCTCGCTTGCATAGCTGGATTTCTACCGCTGTAAAGCAGCCCCAGGACAACGTTTCTGCCAGTATTACATTCAACGTGGCTCTCCCTCTGTGGAGGCCCTCTGAACTGCACTGAAAGAATCCCTGAGCCTACAGAGCCCCCTGGCAACTCTTACCTGTCATCTCTCTATTGTGACGCAAGGTCCACTGTAGGTCCAGCCTGACAGAAAGAACAGAAAAACCGGTCAACTTGTGAGACTTTTGGACGATCCAAAGTCACCTAGGCCTGACTAAGTCATTAAGCAGGTAATGCTATGCACGGCATGCAAAAGTCCCCGCCTGCAACGAAGTGTGATCATAGAAAGGCCCCGTGTGGCCGAAAGTCTCCAGTAGACAGTCAGTGAGTGATGGTAATTGCGCTGTGGGGTCAAGTTGGAAACTGGAGCATGTGAGAGAAGCCCGACTCTCCCCCTTTGGAAAGCAACTTCGATGCAGCTTCCAAGCTGCCTGAACACCACACCACCAGGACACTGTTCACTGCACAGATGCCTCTGAGGAGCAGTGAGCTTTTGCCAAAGAAACCGAACGCTTGCGCTTCCTTCCTGGGAGCTCAGCCCAGAGCATACTCTAGCCAAATGTCAACTAAATGTGACCTCTAGTCTCGAGGTAAGGTGCACATTTTCCCTTTACCAGAGGCAGGGGTGCACCAGTTTCCAGGAAGGCTTAGTCAACGGACGGCTTTAGCCTTAGTGTGCCTCACAGCGCTCAAGCCTCTCACGGGGGCATTTCTTTCAAAGGAAGTGCACCGTGTACCAGAAGCCTTCTGAGCACAATCAAGGGATACACGGCTCTGGGACCATCCCTCACTATGCAGGTGAAAGGGCTGGCAACTAATCTGTTCTCTATGGCTAGCGTTCCACAGCTTTGAAACAGCCCCAGGAGCACGGTTCTTGGGCCGGCTTTCTTTCCATGCGGGTCTGCCACGTTGAGGACACCTAAGCTGCCCTGAAAGAAACCACCGGGGCTCCAATCCACTTTGGGGTCTCCTGCTCGACGTCTCTCTAAGTGAGGCAGAAAGTAGACTTTAGGTCCAGCCAGAAATAAAGTAGAAATTGACCGTGAGCCTTGCTAGGCATTTGGAACATGCAAAGACACCTAGGCCTCCTGAGGGCATTTAGAGGATTATGCCATTCAGCACATGCAGAACACACTGCATCCCAAAGTTTCATCGCAGAAGGCCGAATTGTGTTCCAAGGGCCTCCTTTGGCTTGTCAGAGAAGAGAGGTATATGTGCTGGGTGATCCGGTGTATAATTGAGAAGCCTGGAAAACGGCAGTATTTTCCCCCATTTGAAAGGTAGATAGTGGCGGCCTCAAGGCTGACTGAAAGACAGTGCTGTTACCCGTCTTCTAGTCACTGCTAGGAATGCCTCAGGGAAGAAAGGGAGTTTTCTCCTATGAATCCAGGTGGTCGCCTGTGCCTTGCTAGGAGTTCACCCCACCGCTTGCCCTAGCTAAAGTGCGAAGTAAACGTGACCCCCAGGCCTCAAGGTAAGCACGAGCGTTTCCTATCAGCAAAGTTTGCTGTGCAGGCATCTCCATGAACCCTGACTCGATAGAGTGCTTTAAATCCTCTACGGCTCTCCGGAGGCCTCAGAGAGACGCGTATGAATTCCCTTCTGAGGGAGAGCGTGGGTGCCGTGAGTCCCCTTTTTGTTTTCCGAGCAACACAGCGCAGAACAGGCTGTTGGGGTCAACCCTTTCTATGCAGAGGGAAAGGCAATGAACTGATCCTCGCTTGCATAGCTGGATTTCTACCGCTGTAAAGCAGCCCCAGGACAACGTTTCTGCCAGTATTACATTCAACGTGGCTCTCCCTCTGTGGAGGCCCTCTGAACTGCACTGAAAGAATCCCTGAGCCTACAGAGCCCCCTGGCAACTCTTACCTGTCATCTCTCTATTGTGACGCAAGGTCCACTGTAGGTCCAGCCTGACAGAAAGAACAGAAAAACGGGTCAACTTGTGAGACTTTTGGACGATCCAAAGTCACCTAGGCCTGACTAAGTCATTAAGCAGGTAATGCTATGCACGGCATGCAAAACTCCCCGCCTGCAACGAAGTGTGATCATAGAAAGGCCCCGTGTGGCCGAAAGTCTCCAGTAGACAGTCAGTGAGTGATGGTAATTGCGCTGTGGGGTCAAGTTGGAAACTGGAGCATGTGAGAGAAGCCCGACTCTCCCCCTTTGGAAAGCCACTTCGATGCAGCTTCCAAGCTGCCTGAACACCACACCACCAGGACACTGTTCACTGCACAGATGCCTCTGAGGAGCAGTGAGCTTTTGCCAAAGAAACCGAACGCTTGCGCTTCCTTCCTGGGAGCTCAGCCCAGAGCATACTCTAGCCAAATGCCAACTAAATGTGACCTCTAGTCTCGAGGTAAGGTGCACATTTTCCCTTTACCAGAGGCAGGGGTGCACCAGTTTCCAGGAAGGCTTAGTCAACGGACGGCTTTAGCCTTAGTGTGCCTCACAGCGCTCAAGCCTCTCACGGGGGCATTTCTTTCAAAGGAAGTGCACCGTGTACCAGAAGCCTTCTGAGCACAATCAAGGGATACACGGCTCTGGGACCATCCCTCACTATGCAGGTGAAAGGGCTGGCAACTAATCTGTTCTCTATGGCTAGCGTTCCACAGCTTTGAAACAGCCCCAGGAGCACGGTTCTTGGGCCGGCTTTCTTTCCATGCGGGTCTGCCACGTTGAGGACACCTAAGCTGCCCTGAAAGAAACCACCGGGGCTCCAATCCACTTTGGGGTCTCCTGCTCGACGTCTCTCTAAGTGAGGCAGAAAGTAGACTTTAGGTCCAGCCAGAAATAAAGTAGAAATTGACCGTGAGCCTTGCTAGGCATTTGGAACATGCAAAGACACCTAGGCCTCCTGAGGGCATTTAGAGGATTATGCCATTCAGCACATGCAGAACACACTGCATCCCAAAGTTTCATCGCAGAAGGCCGAATTGTGTTCCAAGGGCCTCCTTTGGCTTGTCAGAGAAGAGAGGTATATGTGCTGGGTGATCCGGTGTATAATTGTGAAGCCTGGAAAAAGGCAGTATTTTCCCCCATTTGAAAGGTATATAGTGGCGGCCTCAAGGCTGACTGAAAGACAGTGCTGTTACCCGTCTTCTAGTCACTGCTAAGAAGGCCTCAGGGAAGAAAGTGAGTTTTCTCCTATGAATCCAGGTGGTCGCCTGTGCCTTGCTAGGAGTTCACCCCACCGCTTGCCCTAGCTAAAGTGCGAAGTAAACGTGACCCCCAGGCCTCAAGGTAAGCACGAGCGTTTCCTATCAGCAAAGTTTCTGTGCAGCCATCTCCATGAACCCTGACTCGATAGAGTGCTTTAAATCCTCTACGGCTCTCCGGAGGCCTCAGAGAGACACGTATGAATTCCCTTCTGAGGGAGAGCGTGGGTGCCGTGAGTCCCCTTTTTGTTTTCCGAGCAACACAGCGCAGAACAGGCTGTAGGGTTCAACCCTTTCTATGCAGAGGGAAGGGCAATGAACTGATCCTCGCTTGCATAGCTGGATTTCTACCGCTGTAAAGCAGCCCCAGGACAACGTTTCTGCCAGTATTACATTCAACGTGGCTCTCCCTCTGTGGAGGCCCTCTGAAGTGCACTGAAAGAATCCCTGAGCCTACAGAGCCCCCTGGCAACTCTTACCTGTCATCTCTCTATTGTGACGCAAGGTCCACTGTAGGTCCAGCCTGACAGAAAGAACAGAAAAACCGGTCAACTTGTGAGACTTTTGGACGATCCAAAGTCACCTAGGCCTGACTAAGTCATTAAGCAGGTAATGCTATGCACGGCATGCAAAAGTCCCCGCCTGCAACGAAGTGTGATCATAGAAAGGCCCCGTGTGGCCGAAAGTCTCCAGTAGACAGTCAGTGAGTGATGGTAATTTCGCTGTGGGGTCAAGTTGGAAACTGGAGCATGTGAGAGAAGCCCGACTCTCCCCCTTTGGAAAGCCACTTCGATGCAGCTTCCAAGCTGCCTGAACACCACACCACCAGGACACTGTTCACTGCACAGATGCCTCTGAGGAGCAGTGAGCTTTTGCCAAAGAAACCGAACGCTTGCGCTTCCTTCCTGGGAGCTCAGCCCAGAGCATACTCTAGCCAAATGCCAACTAAATGTGACCTCTAGTCTCGAGGTAAGGTGCACATTTTCCCTTTACCAGAGGCAGGGGTGCACCAGTTTCCAGGAAGGCTTAGTCAACGGACGGCTTTAGCCTTAGTGTGCCTCACAGCGCTCAAGCCTCTCACGGGGGCATTTCTTTCAAAGGAAGTGCACCGTGTACCAGAAGCCTTCTGAGCACAATCAAGGGATACACGGCTCTGGGACCATCCCTCACTATGCAGGTGAAAGGGCTGGCAACTAATCTGTTCTCTATGGCTAGCGTTCCACAGCTTTGAAACAGCCCCAGGAGCACGGTTCTTGGGCCGGCTTTCTTTCCATGCGGGTCTGCCACGTTGAGGACACCTAAGCTGCCCTGAAAGAAACCACCGGGGCTCCAATCCACTTTGGGGTCTCCTGCTCGACGTCTCTCTAAGTGAGGCAGAAAGTAGACTTTAGGTCCAGCCAGAAATAAAGTAGAAATTGACCGTGAGCCTTGCTAGGCATTTGGAACATGCAAAGACACCTAGGCCTCCTGAGGGCATTTAGAGGATTATGCCATTCAGCACATGCAGAACACACTGCATCCCAAAGTTTCATCGCAGAAGGCCGAATTGTGTTCCAAGGGCCTCCTTTGGCTTGTCAGAGAAGAGAGGTATATGTGCTGGGTGATCCGGTGTATAATTGAGAAGCCTGGAAAACGGCAGTATTTTCCCCCATTTGAAAGGTAGATAGTGGCGGCCTCAAGGCTGACTGAAAGACAGTGCTGTTACCCGTCTTCTAGTCACTGCTAGGAATGCCTCAGGGAAGAAAGGGAGTTTTCTCCTATGAATCCAGGTGGTCGCCTGTGCCTTGCTAGGAGTTCACCCCACCGCTTGCCCTAGCTAAAGTGCGAAGTAAACGTGACCCCCAGGCCTCAAGGTAAGCACGAGCGTTTCCTATCAGCAAAGTTTGCTGTGCAGCCATCTCCATGAACCCTGACTCGATAGAGTGCTTTAAATCCTCTACGGCTCTCCGGAGGCCTCAGAGAGACGCGTATGAATTCCCTTCTGAGGGAGAGCGTGGGTGCCGTGAGTCCCCTTTTTGTTTTCCGAGCAACACAGCGCAGAACAGGCTGTTGGGGTCAACCCTTTCTATGCAGAGGGAAAGGCAATGAAGTGATCCTCGCTTGCATAGCTTGATTTCTACCGCTGTAAAGCAGCCCCAGGACAACGTTTTTGCCAGTATTACATTCAACGTGGCTCTCCCTCTGTGGAGGCCCTCTGAACTGCACTGAAAGAATCCCTGAGCCTACAGAGCCCCCTGGCAACTCTTACCTGTCATCTCTCTATTGTGACGCAAGGTCCACTGTAGGTCCAGCCTGACAGAAAGAACAGAAAAACCGGTCAACTTGTGAGACTTTTGGACGATCCAAAGTCACCTAGGCCTGGCTAAGACATTAAGCAGGTAATGCTATGCACGGCATGCAAAAGTCCCCGCCTGCAACGAAGTGTGATCATAGAAAGGCCCCGTGTGGCCGAAAGTCTCCAGTAGACAGTCAGTGAGTGATGGTAATTGCGCTGTGGGGTCAAGTTGGAAACTGGAGCATGTGAGAGAAGCCCGACTCTCCCCCTTTGGAAAGCAACTTCGATGCAGCTTCCAAGCTGCCTGAACACCACACCACCAGGACACTGTTCACTGCACAGATGCCTCTGAGGAGCAGTGAGCTTTTGCCAAAGAAACCAAACGCTTGCGCTTCCTTCCTGGGAGCTCAGCCCAGAGCATACTCTAGCCTAAGTGCCAACTAAATGTGACCTCTAGTCTCGAGGTAAGGTGCACATTTTCCCTTTACCAGAGGCAGGGGTGCACCAGTTTCCAGGAAGGCTTAGTCAATGGACGGCTTTAGCTTTAGTGTGCCTCACAGCGCTCAAGCCTCTCACGGGGGCATTTCTTTCCAAGGAAGTGCACCGTGTACCAGAAGCCTTCTGAGCACAATCAAGGGATACACGGCTCTGGGACCATCCCTCACTATGCAGGTGAAAGGGCCGGCAACTAATCTGTTCTCTATGGCTAGCGTTCCACAGCTTTGAAACAGCCCCAGGAGCACGGTTCTTGGGCCGGCTTTCTTTCCATGCGGGTCTGCCACGTTGAGGACACCTAAGCTGCCCTGAAAGAAACCACCGGGGCTCCAATCCACTTTGGGGTCTCCTGCTCGACGTCTCTCTAAGTGAGGCAGAAAGTAGACTTTAGGTCCAGCCCGAAATAAAGTAGAGATTGACCGTGAGCCTTGCTAGGCATTTGGAACATGCAAAGTCACCTAGGCCTCCTGAGGGCATTTAGAGGATTATGCCAATCAGCACATGCAGAACACACTGCATCCCAAAGTTTCATCGCAGAAGGCCGAATTGTGTTCCAAGGGCCTCCTTTGGCTTGTCAGAGAAGAGAGGTATATGTGCTGGGTGATCCGGTGTATAATTGTGAAGCCTGGAAAAAGGCAGTATTTTCCCCCATTTGAAAGGTATATAGTGGCGGCCTCAAGGCTGACTGAAAGACAGTGCTGTTACCCGTCTTCTAGTCACTGCTAAGAAGGCCTCAGGGAAGAAAGTGAGTTTTCTCCTATGAATCCAGGTGGTCGCCTGTGCCTTGCTAGGAGTTCACCCCACCGCTTGCCCTAGCTAAAGTGCGAAGTAAACGTGACCCCCAGGCCTCAAGGTAAGCAAGAGCGTTTCCTATCAGCAAAGTTTGCTGTGCAGCCATCTCCATGAACCCTGACTCGATAGAGTGCTTTAAATCCTCTACGGCTCTCCGGAGGCCTCAGAGAGACGCGTATGAATTCCCTTCTGAGGGAGAGCGTGGGTGCCATGAGTCCCCTTTTTGTTTTCCGAGCAACACAGCGCAGAACAGGCTGTTGGGGTCAACCCTTTCTATGCAGAGGGAAAGGCAATGAACTGATCCTCGCTTGCATAGCTGGATTTCTACCGCTGTAAAGCAGCCCCAGGACAACGTTTCTGCCAGTATTACATTCAACGTGGCTCTCCCTCTGTGGAGGCCCTCTGAACTGCACTGAAAGAATCCCTGAGCCTACAGAGCCCCCTGGCAACTCTTACCTGTCATCTCTCTATTGTGACGCAAGGTCCACTGTAGGTCCAGCCTGACAGAAAGAACAGAAAAACCGGTCAACTTGTGAGACTTTTGGACGATCCAAAGTCACCTAGGCCTGACTAAGTCATTAAGCAGGTAATGCTATGCACGGCATGCAAAAGTCCCCGCCTGCAACGAAGTGTGATCATAGAAAGGCCCCGTGTGGCCGAAAGTCTCCAGTAGACAGTCAGTGAGTGATGGTAATTGCGCTGTGGGGTCAAGTTGGAAACTGGAGCATGTGAGAGAAGCCCGACTCTCCCCCTTTGGAAAGCCACTTCGATGCAGCTTCCAAGCTGCCTGAACACCACACCACCAGGACACTGTTCACTGCACAGATGCCTCTGAGGAGCAGTGAGCTTTTGCCAAAGAAACCGAACGCTTGCGCTTCCTTCCTGGGAGCTCAGCCCAGAGCATACTCTAGCCAAATGTCAACTAAATGTGACCTCTAGTCTCGAGGTAAGGTGCACATTTTCCCTTTACCAGAGGCAGGGGTGCACCAGTTTCCAGGAAGGCTTAGTCAACGGACGGCTTTAGCCTTAGTGTGCCTCACAGCGCTCAAGCCTCTCACGGGGGCATTTCTTTCAAAGGAAGTGCACCGTGTACCAGAAGCCTTCTGAGCACAATCAAGGGATACACGGCTCTGGGACCATCCCTCACTATGCAGGTGAAAGGGCTGGCAACTAATCTGTTCTCTATGGCTAGCGTTCCACAGCTTTGAAACAGCCCCAGGAGCACGGTTCTTGGGCCGGCTTTCTTTCCATGCGGGTCTGCCACGTTGAGGACACCTAAGCTGCCCTGAAAGAAACCACCGGGGCTCCAATCCACTTTGGGGTCTCCTGCTCGACGTCTCTCTAAGTGAGGCAGAAAGTAGACTTTAGGTCCAGCCAGAAATAAAGTAGAAATTGACCGTGAGCCTTGCTAGGCATTTGGAACATGCAAAGACACCTAGGCCTCCTGAGGGCATTTAGAGGATTATGCCATTCAGCACATGCAGAACACACTGCATCCCAAAGTTTCATCGCAGAAGGCCGAATTGTGTTCCAAGGGCCTCCTTTGGCTTGTCAGAGAAGAGAGGTATATGTGCTGGGTGATCCGGTGTATAACTGAGAAACCTGGAAAAAGGCAGTATTTTCCCCCATTTGAAAGGTACATAGTGGCGGCCTCAAGGCTGACTGAAAGACAGTGCTGTTACCCGTCTTCTAGTCACTGCTAAGAAGGCCTCAGGGAAGAAAGTGAGTTTTCTCCTATGAATCCAGGTGGTCGCCTGTGCCTTGCTAGGAGTTCACCCCACCGCTTGCCCTAGCTAAAGTGCGAAGTAAACGTGACCCCCAGGCCTCAAGGTAAGCACGAGCATTTCCTATCAGCAAAGTTTGCTGTGCAGCCATCTCCATGAACCCTGACTCGATAGAGCGCTTTAAATCCTCTACGGCTCTCCGGAGGCCTCAGAGAGACGCGTATGAATTCCCTTCTGAGGGAGAGCGTGGGTGCCATGAGTCCCCTTTTTGTTTTCCGAGCAACACAGCGCAGAACAGGCTGTTGGGGTCAACCCTTTCTATGCAGAGGGAAGGGCAATGAACTGATCCTCGCTTGCATAGCTGGATTTCTACCGCTGTAAAGGAGCCCCAGGACAACGTTTCTGCCAGTATTACATTCAACGTGGCTCTCCCTCTGTGGAGGCCCTCTGAACTGCACTGAAAGAATCCCTGAGCCTACAGAGCCCCGTGGCAACTCTTACCTGTCATCTCTCTATTGTGACGCAAGGTCCACTGTAGGTCCAGCCTGACAGAAAGAACAGAAAAACCGGTCAACTTGTGAGACTTTTGGACGATCCAAAGTCACCTAGGCCTGACTAAGTCATTAAGCAGGTAATGCTATGCACGGCATGCAAAAGTCCCCGCCTGCAACGAAGTGTGATCATAGAAAGGCCCCGTGTGGCCGAAAGTCTCCAGTAGACAGTCAGTGAGTGATGGTAATTGCGCTGTGGGGTCAAGTTGGAAACTGGAGCATGTGAGAGAAGCCCGACTCTCCCCCTTTGGAAACAACTTCGATGCAGCTTCCAAGCTGCCTGAACACCACACCACCAGGACACTGTTCACTGCACAGATGCCTCTGAGGAGCAGTGAGCTTTTGCCAAAGAAACCGAACGCTTGCGCTTCCTTCCTGGGAGCTCAGCCCAGAGCATACTCTAGCCTAAGTGCCAACTAAATGTGACCTCTAGTCTCGAGGTAAGGTGCACATTTTCCCTTTACCAGAGGCAGGGGTGCACCAGTTTCCAGGAAGGCTTAGTCAATGGACGGCTTTAGCTTTGGTGTGCCTCACAGCGCTCAAGCCTCTCACGGGGGCATTTCTTTCCAAGGAAGTGCACCGTGTACCAGAAGCCTTCTGAGCACAATCAAGGGATACACGGCTCTGGGACCATCCCTCACTATGCAGGTGAAAGGGCCGGCAACTAATCTGTTCTCTATGGCTAGCGTTCCACAGCTTTGAAACAGCCCCAAGAGCACGGTTCTTGGGCCGGCTTTCTTTCCATGCGGGTCTGCCACGTTGAGGACACCTAAGCTGCCCTGAAAGAAACCACCGGGGCTCCAATCCACTTTGGGGTCTCCTGCTCGACGTCTCTCTAAGTGAGGCAGAAAGTAGACTTTAGGTCCAGCCAGAAATAAAGTAGAAATTGACCGTGAGCCTTGCTAGGCATATGGAACATGCAAAGACACCTAGGCCTCCTGAGGGCATTTAGAGGATTATGCCATTCAGCACATGCAGAACACACTGCATCCCAAAGTTTCATCGCAGAAGGCCGAATTGTGTTCCAAGGGCCTCCTTTGGCTTGTCAGAGAAGAGAGGTATATGTGCTGGGTGATCCGGTGTATAACTGAGAAACCTGGAAAAAGGCAGTATTTTCCCCCATTTCAAAGGTACATAGTGGCGGCCTCAAGGCTGACTGAAAGACAGTGCTGTTACCCGTCTTCTAGTCACTGCTAAGAAGGCCTCAGGGAAGAAAGTGAGTTTTCTCCTATGAATCCAGGTGGTCGCCTGTGCCTTGCTAGGAGTTCACCCCACCGCTTGCCCTAGCTAATGTGCGAAATAAACGTGACCCCCAGGCCTCAAGGTAAGCACGAGCGTTTCCTATCAGCAAAGTTTGCTGTGCAGCCATCTCCATGAACCCTGACTCGATAGAGTGCTTTAAATCCTCTACGGCTCTCCGGAGGCCTCAGAGAGACGCGTATGAATTCCCTTCTGAGGGAGAGCGTGGGTGCCATGAGTCCCCTTTTTGTTTTCCGAGCAACACAGCGCAGAACAGGCTGTTGGGGTCAACCCTTTCTATGCAGAGGGAAGGGCAATGAACTGATCCTCGCTTGCATAGCTTGATTTCTACCGCTGTAAAGCAGCCCCAGGACAACGTTTTTGCCAGTATTACATTCAACGTGGCTCTCCCTCTGTGGAGGCCCTCTGAACTGCACTGAAAGAATCCCTGAGCCTACAGTGCCCCCTGGCAACTCTTACCTGTCATCTCTCTATTGTGACGCAAGGACCACTGTAGGTCCAGCCTGACAGAAAGAACAGAAAAACCGGTCAACTTGTGAGACTTTGGACGATCCAAAGCCACCTAGGCCTGACTAAGTCATTAAGCAGGTAATGCTATGCACGGCATGCAAAAGTCCCCGCCTGCAACGAAGTGTGATCATAGAAAGGCCCCGTGTGGCCGAAAGTCTCCAGTAGACAGTCAGGGAGTGATGGTAATTGCGCTGTGGGGTCAAGTTGGAAACTGGAGCATGTGAGAGAAGCCCGACTCTCCCCCTTTGGAAAGCAACTTCGATGCAGCTTCCAAGCTGCCTGAACACCACACCACCAGGACACTGTTCACTGCACAGATGCCTCTGAGGAGCAGTGAGCTTTTGCCAAAGAAACCAAACGCTTGCGCTTCCTTCCTGGGAGCTCAGCCCAAAGCACACTGTAGCTAAAGTGCCAACTAAATGTGACCTCTAGTCTCGAGGTAAGGTGCACATTTTCCCTTTACCAGAGGCAGGGGTGCACCAGTTTCCAGGAAGGCTTAGTCAATGGACGGCTTTAGCTTTAGTGTGCCTCACAGCGCTCAAGCCTCTCACGGGGGCATTTCTTTCCAAGGAAGTGCACCGTGTACCAGAAGCCTTCTGAGCACAATCAAGGGATACACGGCTCTGGGACCATCCCTCACTATGCAGGTGAAAGGGCCGGCAACTAATCTGTTCTCTATGGCTAGCGTTCCACAGCTTTGAAACAGCCCCAGGAGCACGGTTCTTGGGTCGGCTTTCTTTCCATGCGGGTCTGCCACGTTGAGGACACCTAAGCTGCCCTGAAAGAAACCACCGGGGCTCCAATCCACTTTGGGGTCTCCTGCTCGACGTCTCTCTAAGTGAGGCAGAAAGTAGACTTTAGGTCCAGCCCGAAATAAAGTAGAAATTGACCGTGAGCCTTGCTAGGCATTTGGAACATGCAAAGTCACCTAGGCCTCCTGAGGGCATTTAGAGGATTATGCCATTCAGCACATGCAGAACACACTGCATCCCAAAGTTTCATCGCAGAAGGCCGAATTGTGTTCCAAGGGCCTCCTTTGGCTTGTCAGAGAAGAGAGGTATATGTGCTGGGTGATCCGGTGTATAATTGAGAAACCTGGAAAAAGGCAGTATTTTCCCCCATTTGAAAGGTAGATAGTGGCGGCCTCAAGGCTGACTGAAAGACAGTGCTGTTACCCGTCTTCTAGTCACTGCTAAGAAGGCCTCAGGGAAGAAAGTGAGTTTTCTCCTATGAATCCAGGTGGTCGCCTGTGCCTTGCTAGGAGTTCACCCCACCGCTTGCCCTAGCTAAAGTGCGAAGTAAACGTGACCCCCAGGCCTCAAGGTAAGCACGAGCGTTTCCTATCAGCAAAGTTTGCTGTGCAGCCATCTCCATGAACCCTGACTCGATAGAGCGCTTTAAATCCTCTACGGCTCTCCGGAGGCCTCAGAGAGACGCGTATGAATTCCCTTCTGAGGGAGAGCCTGGGTGCCGTGAGTCCTTTTTTTGTTTTCCGAGCAACACAGCGCAGAACAGGCTGTTGGGGTCAACCCTTTCTATGCAGAGGGAAAGGCAATGAACTGATCCTCGCTTGCATAGCTTGATTTCTACCGCTGTAAAGCAGCCCGAGGACAACGTTTTTGCCAGTATTACATTCAACGTGGCTCTCCCTCTGTGGAGGCCCTCTGAACTGCACTGAAAGAATCCCTGAGCCTACAGAGCCCCCTGGCAACTCTTACCTGTCATCTCTCTATTGTGACGCAAGGTCCACTGTAGGTCCAGCCTGACAGAAAGAACAGAAAAACCGGTCAACTTGTGAGACTTTTGGACGATCCAAAGTCACCTAGGCCTGACTAAGTCATTAAGCAGGTAATGCTATGCACGGCATGCAAAAGTCCCCGCCTGCAACGAAGTGTGATCATAGAAAGGCCCCGTGTGGCCGAAAGTCTCCAGTAGACAGTCAGTGAGGGATGGTAATTGCGCTGTGGGGTCAAGTTGGAAACTGGAGCATGTGAGAGAAGCCCGACTCTCCCCCTTTGGAAACAACTTCGATGCAGCTTCCAAGCTGCCTGAACACCACACCACCAGGACACTGTTCACTGCACAGATGCCTCTGAGGAGCAGTGAGCTTTTGCCAAAGAAACCGAACGCTTGCGCTTCCTTCCTGGGAGCTCAGCCCAGAGCATACTCTAGCCTAAGTGCCAACTAAATGTGACCTCTAGTCTCGAGGTAAGGTGCACATTTTCCCTTTACCAGAGGCAGGGGTGCACCAGTTTCCAGGAAGGCTTAGTCAATGGACGGCTTTAGCTTTAGTGTGCCTCACAGCGCTCAAGCCTCTCACGGGGGCATTTCTTTCCAAGGAAGTGCACCGTGTACCAGAAGCCTTCTGAGCACAATCAAGGGATACACGGCTCTGGGACCATCCCTCACTATGCAGGTGAAAGGGCTGGCAACTAATCTGTTCTCTATGGCTAGCGTTCCACAGCTTTGAAACAGCCCCAGGAGCACGGTTCTTGGGCCGGCTTTCTTTCCATGCGGGTCTGCCACGTTGAGGACACCTAAGCTGCCCTGAAAGAAACCACCGGGGCTCCAATCCACTTTGGGGTCTCCTGCTCGACGTCTCTCTAAGTGAGGCAGAAAGTAGACTTTAGGTCCAGCCAGAAATAAAGTAGAAATTGACCGTGAGCCTTGCTAGGCATTTGGAACATGCAAAGTCACCTAGGCCTCCTGAGGGCATTTAGAGGATTATGCCATTCAGCACATGCAGAACACACTGCATCCCAAAGTTTCATCGCAGAAGGCCGAATTGTGTTCCAAGGGCCTCCTTTGGCTTGTCAGAGAAGAGAGGTATATGTGCTGGGTGATCCGGTGTATAATTGAGAAACCTGGAAAAAGGCAGTATTTTCCCCCATTTGAAAGGTACATAGTGGCGGCCTCAAGGCTGACTGAAAGACAGTGCTGTTACCCGTCTTCTAGTCACTGCTAAGAAGGCCTCAGGGAAGAAAGTGAGTTTTCTCCTATGAATCCAGGTGGTCGCCTGTGCCTTGCTAGGAGTTCACCCCACCGCTTGCCCTAGCTAAAGTGCGAAGTAAACGTGACCCCCAGGCCTCAAGGTAAGCACGAGCGTTTCCTATCAGCAAAGTTTGCTGTGCAGCCATCTCCATGAACCCTGACTCGATAGAGTGCTTTAAATCCTCTACGGCTCTCCGGAGGCCTCAGAGAGACGCGTATGAATTCCCTTCTGAGGGAGAGCGTGGGTGCCGTGAGTCCCCTTTTTGTTTTCCGAGCAACACAGCGCAGAACAGGCTGTTGGGGTCAACCCTTTCTATGCAGAGGGAAAGGCAATGAACTGATCCTCGCTTGCATAGCTGGATTTCTACCGCTGTAAAGCAGCCCCAGGACAACGTTTCTGCCAGTATTACATTCAACGTGGCTCTCCCTCTGTGGAGGCCCTCTGAACTGCACTGAAAGAATCCCTGAGCCTACAGAGCCCCCTGGCAACTCTTACCTGTCATCTCTCTATTGTGACGCAAGGTCCACTGTAGGTCCAGCCTGACAGAAAGAACAGAAAAACCGGTCAACTTGTGAGACTTTTGGACGATCCAAAGTCACCTAGGCCTGACTAAGTCATTAAGCAGGTAATGCTATGCACGGCATGCAAAACTCCCCGCCTGCAACGAAGTGTGATCATAGAAAGGCCCCGTGTGGCCGAAAGTCTCCAGTAGACAGTCAGTGAGTGATGGTAATTGCGCTGTGGGGTCAAGTTGGAAACTGGAGCATGTGAGAGAAGCCCGACTCTCCCCCTTTGGAAACAACTTCGATGCAGCTTCCAAGCTGCCTGAACACCACACCACCAGGACACTGTTCACTGCACAGATGCCTCTGAGGAGCAGTGAGCTTTTGCCAAAGAAACCGAACGCTTGCGCTTCCTTCCTGGGAGCTCAGCCCAGAGCATACTCTAGCCTAAGTGCCAACTAAATGTGACCTCTAGTCTCGAGGTAAGGTGCACATTTTCCCTTTACCAGAGGCAGGGGTGCACCAGTTTCCAGGAAGGCTTAGTCAATGGACGGCTTTAGCTTTAGTGTGCCTCACAGCGCTCAAGCCTCTCACGGGGGCATTTCTTTCCAAGGAAGTGCACCGTGTACCAGAAGCCTTCTGAGCACAATCAAGGGATACACGGCTCTGGGACCATCCCTCACTATGCAGGTGAAAGGGCTGGCAACTAATCTGTTCTCTATGGCTAGCGTTCCACAGCTTTGAAACAGCCCCAGGAGCACGGTTCTTGGGCCGGCTTTCTTTCCATGCGGGTCTGCCACGTTGAGGACACCTAAGCTGCCCTGAAAGAAACCACCGGGGCTCCAATCCACTTTGGGGTCTCCTGCTCGACGTCTCTCTAAGTGAGGCAGAAAGTAGACTTTAGGTCCAGCCAGAAATAAAGTAGAAATTGACCGTGAGCCTTGCTAGGCATTTGGAACATGCAAAGTCACCTAGGCCTCCTGAGGGCATTTAGAGGATTATGCCATTCAGCACATGCAGAACACACTGCATCCCAAAGTTTCATCGCAGAAGGCCGAATTGTGTTCCAAGGGCCTCCTTTGGCTTGTCAGAGAAGAGAGGTATATGTGCTGGGTGATCCGGTGTATAATTGAGAAGCCTGGAAAAAGGCAGTATTTTCCCCCATTTGAAAGGTACATAGTGGCGGCCTCAAGGCTGACTGAAAGACAGTGCTGTTACCCGTCTTCTAGTCACTGCTAAGAAGGCCTCAGGGAAGAAAGTGAGTTTTCTCCTATGAATCCAGGTGGTCGCCTGTGCCTTGCTAGGAGTTCACCCCACCGCTTGCCCTAGCTAAAGTGCGAAGTAAACGTGACCCCCAGGCCTCAAGGTAAGCACGAGCGTTTCCTATCAGCAAAGTTTGCTGTGCAGCCATCTCCATGAACCCTGACTCGATAGAGTGCTTTAAATCCTCTACGGCTCTCCGGAGGCCTCAGAGAGACGCGTATGAATTCCCTTCTGAGGGAGAGCGTGGGTGCCATGAGTCCCCTTTTTGTTTTCCGAGCAACACAGCGCAGAACAGGCTGTTGGGGTCAACCCTTTCTATGCAGAGGGAAAGGCAATGAACTGATCCTCGCTTGCATAGCTGGATTTCTACCGCTGTAAAGCAGCCCCAGGACAACGTTTCTGCCAGTATTACATTCAACGTGGCTCTCCCTCTGTGGAGGCCCTCTGAACTGCACTGAAAGAATCCCTGAGCCTACAGAGCCCCCTGGCAACTCTTACCTGTCATCTCTCTATTGTGACGCAAGGTCCACTGTAGGTCCAGCCTGACAGAAAGAACAGAAAAACCGGTCAACTTGTGAGACTTTTGGACGATCCAAAGTCACCTAGGCCTGACTAAGTCATTAAGCAGGTAATGCTATGCACGGCATGCAAAAGTCCCCGCCTGCAACGAAGTGTGATCATAGAAAGGCCCCGTGTGGCCGAAAGTCTCCAGTAGACAGTCAGTGAGTGATGGTAATTGCGCTGTGGGGTCAAGTTGGAAACTGGAGCATGTGAGAGAAGCCCGACTCTCCCCCTTTGGAAAGCCACTTCGATGCAGCTTCCAAGCTGCCTGAACACCACACCACCAGGACACTGTTCACTGCACAGATGCCTCTGAGGAGCAGTGAGCTTTTGCCAAAGAAACCGAACGCTTGCGCTTCCTTCCTGGGAGCTCAGCCCAGAGCATACTCTAGCCAAATGTCAACTAAATGTGACCTCTAGTCTCGAGGTAAGGTGCACATTTTCCCTTTACCAGAGGCAGGGGTGCACCAGTTTCCAGGAAGGCTTAGTCAACGGACGGCTTTAGCCTTAGTGTGCCTCACAGCGCTCAAGCCTCTCACGGGGGCATTTCTTTCAAAGGAAGTGCACCGTGTACCAGAAGCCTTCTGAGCACAATCAAGGGATACACGGCTCTGGGACCATCCCTCACTATGCAGGTGAAAGGGCTGGCAACTAATCTGTTCTCTATGGCTAGCGTTCCACAGCTTTGAAACAGCCCCAGGAGCACGGTTCTTGGGCCGGCTTTCTTTCCATGCGGGTCTGCCACGTTGAGGACACCTAAGCTGCCCTGAAAGAAACCACCGGGGCTCCAATCCACTTTGGGGTCTCCTGCTCGACGTCTCTCTAAGTGAGGCAGAAAGTAGACTTTAGGTCCAGCCAGAAATAAAGTAGAAATTGACCGTGAGCCTTGCTAGGCATTTGGAACATGCAAAGACACCTAGGCCTCCTGAGGGCATTTAGAGGATTATGCCATTCAGCACATGCAGAACACACTGCATCCCAAAGTTTCATCGCAGAAGGCCGAATTGTGTTCCAAGGGCCTCCTTTGGCTTGTCAGAGAAGAGAGGTATATGTGCTGGGTGATCCGGTGTATAACTGAGAAACCTGGAAAAAGGCAGTATTTTCCCCCATTTGAAAGGTACATAGTGGCGGCCTCAAGGCTGACTGAAAGACAGTGCTGTTACCCGTCTTCTAGTCACTGCTAAGAAGGCCTCAGGGAAGAAAGTGAGTTTTCTCCTATGAATCCAGGTGGTCGCCTGTGCCTTGCTAGGAGTTCACCCCACCGCTTGCCCTAGCTAAAGTGCGAAGTAAACGTGACCCCCAGGCCTCAAGGTAAGCACGAGCATTTCCTATCAGCAAAGTTTGCTGTGCAGCCATCTCCATGAACCCTGACTCGATAGAGCGCTTTAAATCCTCTACGGCTCTCCGGAGGCCTCAGAGAGACGCGTATGAATTCCCTTCTGAGGGAGAGCGTGGGTGCCATGAGTCCCCTTTTTGTTTTCCGAGCAACACAGCGCAGAACAGGCTGTTGGGGTCAACCCTTTCTATGCAGAGGGAAGGGCAATGAACTGATCCTCGCTTGCATAGCTGGATTTCTACCGCTGTAAAGGAGCCCCAGGACAACGTTTCTGCCAGTATTACATTCAACGTGGCTCTCCCTCTGTGGAGGCCCTCTGAACTGCACTGAAAGAATCCCTGAGCCTACAGAGCCCCGTGGCAACTCTTACCTGTCATCTCTCTATTGTGACGCAAGGTCCACTGTAGGTCCAGCCTGACAGGAAGAACAGAAAAACCGGTCAACTTGTGAGACTTTTGGACGATCCAAAGTCACCTAGGCCTGACTAAGTCATTAAGCAGGTAATGCTATGCACGGCATGCAAAAGTCCCCGCCTGCAACGAAGTGTGATCATAGAAAGGCCCCGTGTGGCCGAAAGTCTCCAGTAGACAGTCAGTGAGTGATGGTAATTGCGCTGTGGGGTCAAGTTGGAAACTGGAGCATGTGAGAGAAGCCCGACTCTCCCCCTTTGGAAACAACTTCGATGCAGCTTCCAAGCTGCCTGAACACCACACCACCAGGACACTGTTCACTGCACAGATGCCTCTGAGGAGCAGTGAGCTTTTGCCAAAGAAACCGAACGCTTGCGCTTCCTTCCTGGGAGCTCAGCCCAGAGCATACTCTAGCCTAAGTGCCAACTAAATGTGACCTCTAGTCTCGAGGTAAGGTGCACATTTTCCCTTTACCAGAGGCAGGGGTGCACCAGTTTCCAGGAAGGCTTAGTCAATGGACGGCTTTAGCTTTGGTGTGCCTCACAGCGCTCAAGCCTCTCACGGGGGCATTTCTTTCCAAGGAAGTGCACCGTGTACCAGAAGCCTTCTGAGCACAATCAAGGGATACACGGCTCTGGGACCATCCCTCACTATGCAGGTGAAAGGGCCGGCAACTAATCTGTTCTCTATGGCTAGCGTTCCACAGCTTTGAAACAGCCCCAAGAGCACGGTTCTTGGGCCGGCTTTCTTTCCATGCGGGTCTGCCACGTTGAGGACACCTAAGCTGCCCTGAAAGAAACCACCGGGGCTCCAATCCACTTTGGGGTCTCCTGCTCGACGTCTCTCTAAGTGAGGCAGAAAGTAGACTTTAGGTCCAGCCAGAAATAAAGTAGAAATTGACCGTGAGCCTTGCTAGGCATATGGTACATGCAAAGACACCTAGGCCTCCTGAGGGCATTTAGAGGATTATGCCATTCAGCACATGCAGAACACACTGCATCCCAAAGTTTCATCGCAGAAGGCCGAATTGTGTTCCAAGGGCCTCCTTTGGCTTGTCAGAGAAGAGAGGTATATGTGCTGGGTGATCCGGTGTATAACTGAGAAACCTGGAAAAAGGCAGTATTTTCCCCCATTTGAAAGGTACATAGTGGCGGCCTCAAGGCTGACTGAAAGACAGTGCTGTTACCCGTCTTCTAGTCACTGCTAAGAAGGCCTCAGGGAAGAAAGTGAGTTTTCTCCTATGAATCCAGGTGGTCGCCTGTGCCTTGCTAGGAGTTCACCCCACCGCTTGCCCTAGCTAATGTGCGAAGTAAACGTGACCCCCAGGCCTCAAGGTAAGCACGAGCGTTTCCTATCAGCAAAGTTTGCTGTGCAGCCATCTCCATGAACCCTGACTCGATAGAGTGCTTTAAATCCTCTACGGCTCTCCGGAGGCCTCAGAGAGACGCGTATGAATTCCCTTCTGAGGGAGAGCGTGGGTGCCATGAGTCCCCTTTTTGTTTTCCGAGCAACACAGCGCAGAACAGGCTGTTGGGGTCAACCCTTTCTATGCAGAGGGAAGGGCAATGAACTGATCCTCGCTTGCATAGCTTGATTTCTACCGCTGTAAAGCAGCCCCAGGACAACGTTTTTGCCAGTATTACATTCAACGTGGCTCTCCCTCTGTGGAGGCCCTCTGAACTGCACTGAAAGAATCCCTGAGCCTACAGTGCCCCCTGGCAACTCTTACCTGTCATCTCTCTATTGTGACGCAAGGACCACTGTAGGTCCAGCCTGACAGAAAGAACAGAAAAACCGGTCAACTTGTGAGACTTTGGACGATCCAAAGCCACCTAGGCCTGACTAAGTCATTAAGCAGGTAATGCTATGCACGGCATGCAAAAGTCCCCGCCTGCAACGAAGTGTGACCATAGAAAGGCCCCGTGTGGCCGAAAGTCTCCAGTAGACAGTCAGGGAGTGATGGTAATTGCGCTGTGGGGTCAAGTTGGAAACTGGAGCATGTGAGAGAAGCCCGACTCTCCCCCTTTGGAAAGCAACTTCGATGCAGCTTCCAAGCTGCCTGAACACCACACCACCAGGACACTGTTCACTGCACAGATGCCTCTGAGGAGCAGTGAGCTTTTGCCAAAGAAACCAAACGCTTGCGCTTCCTTCCTGGGAGCTCAGCCCAAAGCATACTGTAGCTAAAGTGCCAACTAAATGTGACCTCTAGTCTCGAGGTAAGGTGCACATTTTCCCTTTACCAGAGGCAGGGGTGCACCAGTTTCCAGGAAGGCTTAGTCAATGGACGGCTTTAGCTTTAGTGTGCCTCACAGCGCTCAAGCCTCTCACGGGGGCATTTCTTTCCAAGGAAGTGCACCGTGTACCAGAAGCCTTCTGAGCACAATCAAGGGATACACGGCTCTGGGACCATCCCTCACTATGCAGGTGAAAGGGCCGGCAACTAATCTGTTCTCTATGGCTAGCGTTCCACAGCTTTGAAACAGCCCCAGGAGCACGGTTCTTGGGTCGGCTTTCTTTCCATGCGGGTCTGCCACGTTGAGGACACCTAAGCTGCCCTGAAAGAAACCACCGGGGCTCCAATCCACTTTGGGGTCTCCTGCTCGACGTCTCTCTAAGTGAGGCAGAAAGTAGACTTTAGGTACAGCCCGAAATAAAGTAGAAATTGACCGTGAGCCTTGCTAGGCATTTGGAACATGCAAAGTCACCTAGGCCTCCTGAGGGCATTTAGAGGATTATGCCATTCAGCACATGCAGAACACACTGCATCCCAAAGTTTCATCGCAGAAGGCCGAATTGTGTTCCAAGGGCCTCCTTTGGCTTGTCAGAGAAGAGAGGTATATGTGCTGGGTGATCCGGTGTATAATTGAGAAACCTGGAAAAAGGCAGTATTTTCCCCCATTTGAAAGGTAGATAGTGGCGGCCTCAAGGCTGACTGAAAGACAGTGCTGTTACCCGTCTTCTAGTCACTGCTAAGAAGGCCTCAGGGAAGAAAGTGAGTTTTCTCCTATGAATCCAGGTGGTCGCCTGTGCCTTGCTAGGAGTTCACCCCACCGCTTGCCCTAGCTAAAGTGCGAAGTAAACGTGACCCCCAGGCCTCAAGGTAAGCACGAGCGTTTCCTATCAGCAAAGTTTGCTGTGCAGCCATCTCCATGAACCCTGACTCGATAGAGCGCTTTAAATCCTCTACGGCTCTCCGGAGGCCTCAGAGAGACGCGTATGAATTCCCTTCTGAGGGAGAGCCTGGGTGCCGTGAGTCCTTTTTTTGTTTTCCGAGCAACACAGCGCAGAACAGGCTGTTGGGGTCAACCCTTTCTATGCAGAGGGAAAGGCAATGAACTGATCCTCGCTTGCATAGCTTGATTTCTACCGCTGTAAAGCAGCCCGAGGACAACGTTTTTGCCAGTATTACATTCAACGTGGCTCTCCCTCTGTGGAGGCCCTCTGAACTGCACTGAAAGAATCCCTGAGCCTACAGAGCCCCGTGGCAACTCTTACCTGTCATCTCTCTATTGTGACGCAAGGTCCACTGTAGGTCCAGCCTGACAGAAAGAACAGAAAAACCGGTCAACTTGTGAGACTTTTGGACGATCCAAAGTCACCTAGGCCTGACTAAGTCATTAAGCAGGTAATGCTATGCACGGCATGCAAAAGTCCCCGCCTGCAACGAAGTGTGATCATAGAAAGGCCCCGTGTGGCCGAAAGTCTCCAGTAGACAGTCAGTGAGTGATGGTAATTGCGCTGTGGGGTCAAGTTGGAAACTGGAGCATGTGAGAGAAGCCCGACTCTCCCCCTTTGGAAACAACTTCGATGCAGCTTCCAAGCTGCCTGAACACCACACCACCAGGACACTGTTCACTGCACAGATGCCTCTGAGGAGCAGTGAGCTTTTGCCAAAGAAACCGAACGCTTGCGCTTCCTTCCTGGGAGCTCAGCCCAGAGCATACTCTAGCCTAAGTGCCAACTAAATGTGACCTCTAGTCTCGAGGTAAGGTGCACATTTTCCCTTTACCAGAGGCAGGGGTGCACCAGTTTCCAGGAAGGCTTAGTCAATGGACGGCTTTAGCTTTAGTGTGCCTCACAGCGCTCAAGCCTCTCACGGGGGCATTTCTTTCCAAGGAAGTGCACCGTGTACCAGAAGCCTTCTGAGCACAATCAAGGGATACACGGCTCTGGGACCATCCCTCACTATGCAGGTGAAAGGGCTGGCAACTAATCTGTTCTCTATGGCTAGCGTTCCACAGCTTTGAAACAGCCCCAGGAGCACGGTTCTTGGGCCGGCTTTCTTTCCATGCGGGTCTGCCACGTTGAGGACACCTAAGCTGCCCTGAAAGAAACCACCGGGGCTCCAATCCACTTTGGGGTCTCCTGCTCGACGTCTCTCTAAGTGAGGCAGAAAGTAGACTTTAGGTCCAGCCAGAAATAAAGTAGAAATTGACCGTGAGCCTTGCTAGGCATTTGGAACATGCAAAGTCACCTAGGCCTCCTGAGGGCATTTAGAGGATTATGCCATTCAGCACATGCAGAACACACTGCATCCCAAAGTTTCATCGCAGAAGGCCGAATTGTGTTCCAAGGGCCTCCTTTGGCTTGTCAGAGAAGAGAGGTATATGTGCTGGGTGATCCGGTGTATAATTGAGAAGCCTGGAAAAAGGCAGTATTTTCCCCCATTTGAAAGGTACATAGTGGCGGCCTCAAGGCTGACTGAAAGACAGTGCTGTTACCCGTCTTCTAGTCACTGCTAAGAAGGCCTCAGGGAAGAAAGTGAGTTTTCTCCTATGAATCCAGGTGGTCGCCTGTGCCTTGCTAGGAGTTCACCCCACCGCTTGCCCTAGCTAAAGTGCGAAGTAAATGTGACCCCCAGGCCTCAAGGTAAGCACGAGCGTTTCCTATCAGCAAAGTTTCTGTGCAGCCATCTCCATGAACCCTGACTCGATAGAGTGCTTTAAATCCTCTACGGCTCTCCGGAGGCCTCAGAGAGACACGTATGAATTCCCTTCTGAGGGAGAGCGTGGGTGCCGTGAGTCCCCTTTTTGTTTTCCGAGCAACACAGCGCAGAACAGGCTGTAGGGTTCAACCCTTTCTATGCAGAGGGAAAGGCAATGAAGTGATCCTCGCTTGCATAGCTTGATTTCTACCGCTGTAAAGCAGCCCCAGGACAACGTTTTTGCCAGTATTACATTCAACGTGGCTCTCCCTCTGTGGAGGCCCTCTGAACTGCACTGAAAGAATCCCTGAGCCTACAGAGCCCCCTGGCAACTCTTACCTGTCATCTCTCTATTGTGACGCAAGGTCCACTGTAGGTCCAGCCTGACAGAAAGAACAGAAAAACCGGTCAACTTGTGAGACTTTTGGACGATCCAAAGTCACCTAGGCCTGACTAAGTCATTAAGCAGGTAATGCTATGCACGGCATGCAAAAGTCCCCGCCTGCAACGAAGTGTGATCATAGAAAGGCCCCGTGTGGCCGAAAGTCTCCAGTAGACAGTCAGTGAGTGATGGTAATTGCGCTGTGGGGTCAAGTTGGAAACTGGAGCATGTGAGAGAAGCCCGACTCTCCCCCTTTGGAAAGCAACTTCGATGCAGTTTCCAAGCTGCCTGAACACCACACCACCAGGACACTGTTCACTGCACAGATGCCTCTGAGGAGCAGTGAGCTTTTGCCAAAGAAACCAAACGCTTGCGCTTCCTTCCTGGGAGCTCAGCCCAGAGCATACTGTAGCTAAAGTGCCAACTAAATGGGACCTCTAGTCTCGAGGTAAGGTGCACATTTTCCCTTTACCAGAGGCAGGGGTGCACCAGTTTCCAGGAAGGCTTAGTCAATGGACGGCTTTAGCTTTAGTGTGCCTCAGAGCGCTCAAGCCTCTCACGGGGGCATTTCTTTCCAGGGAAGTGCACCGTGTACCAGAAGCCTTCTGAGCACAATCAAGGGATACACGGCTCTGGGACCATCCCTCACTATGCAGGTGAAAGGGCCGGCAACTAATCTGTTCTCTATGGCTAGCGTTCCACAGCTTTGAAACAGCCCCAGGAGCACGGTTCTTGGGCCGGCTTTCTTTCCATGCGGGTCTGCCACGTTGAGGACACCTAAGCTGCCCTGAAAGAAACCACCAGGGCTCCAATCCACTTTGGGTTCTCCTGCTCGACGTCTCTCTAAGTGAGGCAGAAAGTAGACTTTAGGTCCAGCCCGAAATAAAGTAGAAATTGACCGTGAGCCTTGCTAGGCATTTGGAACATGCAAAGTCACCTAGGCCTCCTGAGGGCATTTAGAGGATTATGCCATTCAGCACATGCAGAACACACTGCATCCCAATGTTTCATCGCAGAAGGCCGAATTGTGTTCCAAGGGCCTCCTTTGGCTTGTCAGAGAAGAGAGGTATATGTGCTGGGTGATCCGGTGTATAATTGAGAAGCCTGGAAAACGGCAGTATTTTCCCCCATTTGAAAGGTAGATAGTGGCGGCCTCAAGGCTGACTGAAAGACAGTGCTGTTACCCGTCTTCTAGTCACTGCTAGGAATGCCTCAGGGAAGAAAGGGAGTTTTCTCCTATGAATCCAGGTG
Organism: Mesoplodon bidens; assembly: GCF_964165515.1. Lineage (NCBI taxonomy): Eukaryota > Metazoa > Chordata > Mammalia > Artiodactyla > Ziphiidae > Mesoplodon > Mesoplodon bidens. The sequence goes on along the minus strand of NW_027672444.1, from coordinate 1,348,276 downwards.
GTCGCCTGTGCCTTGCTAGGAGTTCACCCCACCGCTTGCCCTAGCTAAAGTGCGAAGTAAACGTGACCCCCAGGCCTCAAGGTAAGCACGAGCGTTTCCTATCAGCAAAGTTTGCTGTGCAGCCATCTCCATGAACCCTGACTCGATAGAGTGCTTTAAATCCTCTACGGCTCTCCAGAGGCCTCAGAGAGACACGTATGAATTCCCTTCTGAGGGAGAGCGTGGGTGCCGTGAGTCCCCTTTTTGTTTTCCGAGCAACACAGCGCAGAACAGGCTGTTGGGGTCAACCCTTTCTATGCAGAGGGAAAGGCAATGAACTGATCCTCGCTTGCATAGCTTGATTTCTACCGCTGTAAAGCAGCCCCAGGACAACGTTTTTGCCAGGATTACATTCAACGTGGCTCTCCCTCTGTGGAGGCCCTCTGAACTGCACTGAAAGAATCCCTGAGCCTACAGAGCCCCCTGGCAACTCTTAACTGTCATCTCTCTATTGAGACGCAAGGTCCACTGTAGGTCCAGCCTGACAGAAAGAACAGAAAAACCGGTCAACTTGTGAGACTTTTGGACGATCCAAAGTCACCTAGGCCTGACTAAGTCATTAAGCAGGTAATGCTCTGCACGGCATGCAAAAGTCCCCGCCTGCAACGAAGTGTGATCATAGAAAGGCCCCGTGTGGCCGAAAGTCTCCAGTAGACAGTCAGTGAGTGATGGTTATTGCGCTGTGGGGTCAAGTTGGAAACTGGAGCATGTGAGAGAAGCCCGACTCTCCCCCTTTGGAAAGCAACTTCGATGCAGCTTCCAAGCTGCCTGAACACCACACCACCAGGACACTGTTCACTGCACAGATGCCTCTGAGGAGCAGTGAGCTTTTGCCAAAGAAACCAAACGCTTGCGCTTCCTTCCTGGGAGCTCAGCCCAGAGCATACTGTAGCTAAAGTGCCAACTAAATGGGACCTCTAGTCTCGAGGTAAGGTGCACATTTTCCCTTTACCAGAGGCAGGGTTGCACCAGTTTCCAGGAAGGCTTAGTCAATGGACGGCTTTAGCTTTAGTGTGCCTCACAGCGCTCAAGCCTCTCACGGGGGCATTTCTTTCCAGGGAAGTGCACCGTGTACCAGAAGCCTTCTGAGCACAATCAAGGGATACACGGCTCTGGGACCATCCCTCACTATGCAGGTGAAAGGGCCGGCAACTAATCTGTTCTCTATGGCTAGCGTTCCACAGCTTTGAAACAACCCCAGGAGCACGGTTCTTGGGCCGGCTTTCTTTCCATGCGGGTCTGCCACGTTGAGGACACCTAAGCTGCCCTGAAAGAAACCACCAGGGCTCCAATCCACTTTGGGATCTCCTGCTCGACGTCTCTCTAAGTGAGGCAGAAAGTAGACTTTAGGTCCAGCCCGAAATAAAGTAGAAATTGACCGTGAGCCTTGCTAGGCATTTGGAACATGCAAAGTCACCTAGGCCTCCTGAGGGCATTTAGAGGATTATGCCATTCAGCACATGCAGAACACACTGCATCCCAATGTTTCATCGCAGAAGGGCGAATTGTGTTCCAAGGGCCTCCTTTGGCTTGTCAGAGAAGAGAGGTATATGTGCTGGGTGATCCGGTGTATAATTGAGAAGCCTGGAAAACGGCAGTATTTTCCCCCTTTTGAAAGGTAGATAGTGGCGGCCTCAAGGCTGACTGAAAGACAGTGCTGTTACCCGTCTTCTAGTCACTGCTAGGAATGCCTCAGGGAAGAAAGTGAGTTTTCTCCTATGAATCCAGGTGGTCGCCTGTGCCTTGCTAGGAGTTCACCCCACCGCTTGCCCTAGCTAAAGTGCGAAGTAAACGTGACCCCCAGGCCTCAAGGTAAGCACGAGCGTTTCCTATCAGCAAAGTTTGCTGTGCAGCCATCTCCATGAACCCTGACTCGATAGAGTGCTTTAAATCCTCTACGGCTCTCCGGAGGCCTCAGAGAGACACGTATGAATTCCCTTCTGAGGGAGAGCGTGGGTGCCGTGAGTCCCCTTTTTGTTTTCCGAGCAACACAGCGCAGAACAGGCTGTAGGGTTCAACCCTTTCTATGCAGAGGGAAAGGCAATGAAGTGATCCTCGCTTGCATAGCTTGATTTCTACCGCTGTAAAGCAGCCCCAGGACAACGTTTCTGCCAGTATTACATTCAACGTGGCTCTCCCTCTGTGGAGGCCCTCTGAACTGCACTGAAAGAATCCCTGAGCCTACAGAGCCCCCTGGCAACTCTTACCCGTCATCTCTCTATTGTGACGCAAGGTCCACTGTAGGTCCAGCCTGACAGAAAGAACAGAAAAACCGGTCAACTTGTGAGACTTTTGGACGATCCCAAGTCACCTAGGCCTGACTAAGTCATTAAGCAGGTAATGCTATGCACGGCATGCAAAAGTCCCCGCCTGCAACGAAGTGTGATCATAGAAAGGCCCCGTGTGGCCGAAAGTCTCCAGTAGACAGTCAGTGAGTGATGGTAATTGCGCTGTGGGGTCAAGTTGGAAACTGGAGCATGTGAGAGAAGCCCGACTCTCCCCCTTTGGAAAGCAACTTCGATGCAGCTTCCAAGCTGCCTGAACACCACACCACCAGGACACTGTTCACTGCACAGATGCCTCTGAGGAGCAGTGAGCTTTTGCCAAAGAAACCGAACGCTTGCGCTTCCTTCCTGGGAGCTCAGCCCAGAGCATACTCTAGCCTAAGTGCCAACTAAATGTGACCTCTAGTCTCGAGGTAAGGTGCACATTTTCCCTTTACCAGAGGCAGGGGTGCACCAGTTTCCAGGAAGGCTTAGTCAATGGACGGCTTTAGCTTTAGTGTGCCTCACAGCGCTCAAGCCTCTCACGGGGGCATTTCTTTCCAAGGAAGTGCACCGTGTACCAGAAGCCTTCTGAGCACAATCAAGGGATACACGGCTCTGGGACCATCCCTCACTATGCAGGTGAAAGGGCCGGCAACTAATCTGTTCTCTATGGCTAGCGTTTCACAGCTTTGAAACAGCCCCAGGAGCACGGTTCTTGGGCCGGCTTTCTTTCCATGCGGGTCTGCCACGTTGAGGACACCTAAGCTGCCCTGAAAGAAACCACCGGGGCTCCAATCCACTTTGGGGTCTCCTGCTCGACGTCTCTCTAAGTGAGGCAGAAAGTAGACTTTAGGTCCAGCCAGAAATAAAGTAGAAATTGACCGTGAGCCTTGCTAGGCATTTGGAACATGCAAAGTCACCTAGGCCTCCTGAGGGCATTTAGAGGATTATGCCATTCAGCACATGCAGAACACACTGCATCCCAAAGTTTCATCGCAGAAGGCCGAATTGTGTTCCAAGGGCCTCCTTTGGCTTGTCAGAGAAGAGAGGTATATGTGCTGGGTGATCCGGTGTATAATTGAGAAACCTGGAAAAAGGCAGTATTTTCCCCCATTTGAAAGGTACATAGTGGCGGCCTCAAGGCTGACTGAAAGACAGTGCTGTTACCCGTCTTCTAGTCACTGCTAAGAAGGCCTCAGGGAAGAAAGTGAGTTTTCTCCTATGAATCCAGGTGGTCGCCTGTGCCTTGCTAGGAGTTCACCCCACCGCTTGCCCTAGCTAAAGTGCGAAGTAAACGTGACCCCCAGGCCTCAAGGTAAGCACGAGCGTTTCCTATAAGCAAAGTTTGCTGTGCAGCCATCTCCATGAACCCTGACTCGATAGAGCGCTTTAAATCCTCTACGGCTCTCCGGAGGCCTCAGAGAGACGCGTATGAATTCCCTTCTGAGGGAGAGCGTGGGTGCCGTGAGTCCCCTTTTTGTTTTCCGAGCAACACAGCGCAGAACAGGCTGTTGGGGTCAACCCTTTCTATGCAGAGGGAAAGGCAATGAACTGATCCTCGCTTGCATAGCTTGATTTCTACCGCTGTAAAGCAGCCCCAGGACAACGTTTTTGCCAGTATTACATTCAACGTGGCTCTCCCTCTGTGGAGGCCCTCTGAACTGCACTGAAAGAATCCCTGAGCCTACAGAGCCCCCTGGCAACTCTTACCTGTCATCTCTCTATTGTGACGCAAGGTCCACTGTAGGTCCAGCCTGACAGAAAGAACAGAAAAACCGGTCAACTTGTGAGACTTTTGGACGATCCAAAGCCACCTAGGCCTGACTAAGTCATTAAGCAGGTAATGCTATGCACGGCATGCAAAAGTCCCCGCCTGCAACGAAGTGTGATCATAGAAAGGCCCCGTGTGGCCGAAAGTCTCCAGTAGACAGTCAGTGAGTGATGGTAATTGCGCTGTGGGGTCAAGTTGGAAACTGCAGCATGTGAGAGAAGCCCGACTCTCCCCCTTTGGAAAGCAACTTCGATGCAGCTTCCAAGCTGCCTGAACACCACACCACCAGGACACTGTTCACTGCACAGATGCCTCTGAGGAGCAGTGAGCTTTTGCCAAAGAAACCGAACGCTTGCGCTTCCTTCCTGGGAGCTCAGCCCAGAGCATACTCTAGCCTAAGTGCCAACTAAATGTGACCTCTAGTCTCGAGGTAAGGTGCACATTTTCCCTTTACCAGAGGCAGGGGTGCACCAGTTTCCAGGAAGGCTTAGTCAATGGACGGCTTTAGCTTTAGTGTGCCTCACAGCGCTCAAGCCTCTCACGGGGGCATTTCTTTCAAAGGAAGTGCACCGTGTACCAGAAGCCTTCTGAGCACAATCAAGGGATACACGGCTCTGGGACCATCCCTCACTATGCAGGTGAAAGGGCCGGCAACTAATCTGTTCTCTATGGCTAGCGTTCCACAGCTTTGAAACAGCCCCAGGAGCACGGTTCTTGGGCCGGCTTTCTTTCCATGCGGGTCTGCCACGTTGAGGACACCTAAGCTGCCCTGAAAGAAACCACCGGGGCTCCAATCCACTTTGGGGTCTCCTGCTCGACGTCTCTCTAAGTGAGGCAGAAAGTAGACTTTAGGTCCAGCCAGAAATAAAGTAGAAATTGACCGTGAGCCTTGCTAGGCATTTGGAACATGCAAAGTCACCTAGGCCTCCTGAGGGCATTTAGAGGATTATGCCATTCAGCACATGCAGAACACACTGCATCCCAAAGTTTCATCGCAGAAGGCCGAATTGTGTTCCAAGGGCCTCCTTTGGCTTGTCAGAGAAGAGAGGTATATGTGCTGGGTGATCCGGTGTATAATTGAGAAGCCTGGAAAAAGGCAGTATTTTCCCCCATTTGAAAGGTACATAGTGGCGGCCTCAAGGCTCACTGAAAGACAGTGCTGTTACCCGTCTTCTAGTCACTGCTAAGAATGCCTCAGGGAAGAAAGTGAGTTTTCTCCTATGAATCCAGGTGGTCGCCTGTGCCTTGCTAGGAGTTCACCCCACCGCTTGCCCTAGCTAAAGTGCGAAGTAAACGTGACCCCCAGGCCTCAAGGTAAGCACGAGCGTTTCCTATCAGCAAAGTTTCTATGCAGCCATCTCCATGAACCCTGACTCGATAGAGTGCTTTAAATCCTCTACGGCTCTCCGGAGGCCTCAGAGAGACACGTATGAATTCCCTTCTGAGGGAGAGCGTGGGTGCCGTGAGTCCCCTTTTTGTTTTCCGAGCAACACAGCGCAGAACAGGCTGTAGGGTTCAACCCTTTCTATGCAGAGGGAAAGGCAATGAAGTGATCCTCGCTTGCATAGCTTGATTTCTACCGCTGTAAAGCAGCCCCAGGACAACGATTTTGCCAGTATTACATTCAACGTGGCTCTCCCTCTGTGGAGGCCCTCTGAACTGCACTGAAAGAATCCCTGAGCCTACAGAGCCCCCTGGCAACTCTTACCTGTCATCTCTCTATTGAGACGCAAGGTCCACTGTAGGTCCAGCCTGACAGAAAGAACAGAAAAACCGGTCAACTTGTGAGACTTTTGGACGATCCAAAGTCACCTAGGCCTGACTAAGTCATTAAGCAGGTAATGCTCTGCACGGCATGCAAAAGTCCCCGCCTGCAACGAAGTGTGATCATAGAAAGGCCCCGTGTGGCCGAAAGTCTCCAGTAGACAGTCAGTGAGTGATGGTAATTGCGCTGTGGGGTCAAGTTGGAAACTGGAGCATGTGAGAGAAGCCCGACTCTCCCCCTTTGGAAAGCAACTTCGATGCAGCTTCCAAGCTGCCTGAACACCACACCACCAGGACACTGTTCACTGCACAGATGCCTCTGAGGAGCAGTGAGCTTTTGCCAAAGAAACCAAACGCTTGCGCTTCCTTCCTGGGAGCTCAGCCCAGAGCATACTGTAGCTAAAGTGCCAACTAAATGGGACCTCTAGTCTCGAGGTAAGGTGCATATTTTCCCTTTACCAGAGGCAGGGGTGCACCAGTTTCCAGGAAGGCTTAGTCAATGGACGGCTTTAGCTTTAGTGTGCCTCACAGCGCTCAAGCCTCTCACGGGGGCATTTCTTTCCAGGGAAGTGCACCGTGTACCAGAAGCCTTCTGAGCACAATCAAGGGATACACGGCTCTGGGACCATCCCTCACTATGCAGGTGAAAGGGCCGGCAACTAATCTGTTCTCTATGGCTAGCGTTCCACAGCTTTGAAACAGCCCCAGGAGCACGGTTCTTGGGCCGGCTTTCTTTCCATGCGGGTCTGCCACGTTGAGGACACCTAAGCTGCCCTGAAAGTAACCACCAGGGCTCCAATCCACTTTGGGATCTCCTGCTCGACGTCTCTCTAAGTGAGGCAGAAAGTAGACTTTAGGTCCAGCCCGAAATAAAGTAGAAATTGACCGTGAGCCTTGCTAGGCATTTGGAACATGCAAAGTCACCTAGGCCTCCTGAGGGCATTTAGAGGATTATGCCATTCAGCACATGCAGAACACACTGCATCCCAATGTTTCATCGCAGAAGGGCGAATTGTGTTCCAAGGGCCTCCTTTGGCTTGTCAGAGAAGAGAGGTATATGTGCTGGGTGATCCGGTGTATAATTGAGAAGCCTGGAAAACGGCAGTATTTTCCCCCTTTTGAAAGGTAGATAGTGGCGGCCTCAAGGCTGACTGAAAGACAGTGCTGTTACCCGTCTTCTAGTCACTGCTAGGAATGCCTCAGGGAAGAAAGGGAGTTTTCTCCTATGAATCCAGGTGGTCGCCTGTGCCTTGCTAGGAGTTCACCCCACCGCTTGCCCTAGCTAAAGTGCGAAGTAAACGTGACCCCCAGGCCTCAAGGTAAGCACGAGCGTTTCCTATCAGCAAAGTTTGCTGTGCAGCCATCTCCATGAACCCTGACTCGATAGAGTGCTTTAAATCCTCTACGGCTCTCCGGAGGCCTCAGAGAGACGCGTATGAATTCCCTTCTGAGGGAGAGCGTGGGTGCCGTGAGTCCCCTTTTTGTTTTCCGAGCAACACAGCGCAGAACAGGCTGTTGGGGTCAACCCTTTCTATGCAGAGGGAAGGGCAATGAACTGATCCTCGCTTGCATAGCTGGATTTCTACCGCTGTAAAGCAGCCCCAGGACAACGTTTTTGCCAGTATTACATTCAACGTGGCTCTCCCTCTGTGGAGGCCCTCTGAACTGCACTGAAAGAATCCCTGAGCCTACAGTGCCCCCTGGCAACTCTTACCTGTCATCTCTCTATTGTGACGCAAGGACCACTGTAGGTCCAGCCTGACAGAAAGAACAGAAAAACCGGTCAACTTGTGAGACTTTGGACGATCCAAAGCCACCTAGGCCTGACTAAGTCATTAAGCAGGTAATGCTATGCACGGCATGCAAAAGTCCCCGCCTGCAACGAAGTGTGTTCATAGAAAGGCCCCGTGTGGCCGAAAGTCTCCAGTAGACAGTCAGTGAGTGATGGTAATTGCGCTGTGGGGTCAAGTTGGAAACTGCAGCATGTGAGAGAAGCCCGACTCTCCCCCTTTTAAAAGCAACTTCGATGCAGCTTCCAAGCTGCCTGAACACCACACCACCAGGACACTGTTCACTGCACAGATGCCTCTGAGGAGCAGTGAGCTTTTGCCAAAGAAACCGAACGCTTGCGCTTCCTTCCTGGGAGCTCAGCCCAGAGCATACTCTAGCCTAAGTGCCAACTAAATGTGACCTCTAGTCTCGAGGTAAGGTGCACATTTTCCCTTTACCAGAGGCAGGGGTGCACCAGTTTCCAGGAAGGCTTAGTCAATGGACGGCTTTAGCCTTAGTGTGCCTCACAGCGCTCAAGCCTCTCACGGGGGCATTTCTTTCAAAGGAAGTGCACCGTGTACCAGAAGCCTTCTGAGCACAATCAAGGGATACACGGCTCTGGGACCATCCCTCACTATGCAGGTGAAAGGGCTGGCAACTAATCTGTTCTCTATGGCTAGCGTTCCACAGCTTTGAAACAGCCCCAGGAGCACGGTTCTTGGGCCGGCTTTCTTTCCATGCGGGTCTGCCACGTTGAGGACACCTAAGCTGCCCTGAAAGAAACCACCGGGGCTCCAATCCACTTTGGGGTCTCCTGCTCGACGTCTCTCTAAGTGAGGCAGAAAGTAGACTTTAGGTCCAGCCAGAAATAAAGTAGAAATTGACCGTGAGCCTTGCTAGGCATTTGGAACATGCAAAGTCACCTAGGCCTCCTGAGGGCATTTAGAGGATTATGCCATTCAGCACATGCAGAACACACTGCATCCCAAAGTTTCATCGCAGAAGGCCGAATTGTGTTCCAAGGGCCTCCTTTGGCTTGTCAGAGAAGAGAGGTATATGTGCTGGGTGATCCGGTGTATAATTGAGAAGCCTGGAAAAAGGCAGTATTTTCCCCCATTTGAAAGGTACATAGTGGCGGCCTCAAGGCTCACTGAAAGACAGTGCTGTTACCCGTCTTCTAGTCACTGCTAAGAATGCCTCAGGGAAGAAAGTGAGTTTTCTCCTATGAATCCAGGTGGTCGCCTGTGCCTTGCTAGGAGTTCACCCCACCGCTTGCCCTAGCTAAAGTGCGAAGTAAACGTGACCCCCAGGCCTCAAGGTAAGCACGAGCGTTTCCTATCAGCAAAGTTTCTGTGCAGCCATCTCCATGAACCCTGACTCGATAGAGTGCTTTAAATCCTCTACGGCTCTCCGGAGGCCTCAGAGAGACACGTATGAATTCCCTTCTGAGGGAGAGCGTGGGTGCCGTGAGTCCCCTTTTTGTTTTCCGAGCAACACAGCGCAGAACAGGCTGTTGGGGTCAACCCTTTCTATGCAGAGGGAAAGGCAATGAACTGATCCTCGCTTGCATAGCTTGATTTCTACCGCTGTAAAGCAGCCCCAGGACAACGTTTTTGCCAGTATTACATTCAACGTGGCTCTCCCTCTGTGGAGGCCCTCTGAACTGCACTGAAAGAATCCCTGAGCCTACAGAGCCCCCTGGCAACTCTTACCTGTCATCTCTCTATTGTGACGCAAGGTCCACTGTAGGTCCAGCCTGACAGAAAGAACAGAAAAACCGGTCAACTTGTGAGACTTTTGGACGATCCAAAGCCACCTAGGCCTGACTAAGTCATTAAGCAGGTAATGCTATGCACGGCATGCAAAAGTCCCCGCCTGCAACGAAGTGTGATCATAGAAAGGCCCCGTGTGGCCGAAAGTCTCCAGTAGACAGTCAGTGAGTGATGGTAATTGCGCTGTGGGGTCAAGTTGGAAACTGGAGCATGTGAGAGAAGCCCGACTCTCCCCCTTTGGAAAGCAACTTCGATGCAGCTTCCAAGCTGCCTGAACACCACACCACCAGGACACTGTTCACTGCACAGATGCCTCTGAGGAGCAGTGAGCTTTTGCCAAAGAAACCGAACGCTTGCGCTTCCTTCCTGGGAGCTCAGCCCAGAGCATACTCTAGCCTAAGTGCCAACTAAATGTGACCTCTAGTCTCGAGGTAAGGTGCACATTTTCCCTTTACCAGAGGCAGGGGTGCACCAGTTTCCAGGAAGGCTTAGTCAATGGACGGCTTTAGCTTTAGTGTGCCTCACAGCGCTCAAGCCTCTCACGGGGGCATTTCTTTCCAAGGAAGTGCACCGTGTACCAGAAGCCTTCTGAGCACAATCAAGGGATACACGGCTCTGGGACCATCCCTCACTATGCAGGTGAAAGGGCCGGCAACTAATCTGTTCTCTATGGCTAGCGTTTCACAGCTTTGAAACAGCCCCAGGAGCACGGTTCTTGGGCCGGCTTTCTTTCCATGCGGGTCTGCCACGTTGAGGACACCTAAGCTGCCCTGAAAGAAACCACCGGGGCTCCAATCCACTTTGGGGTCTCCTGCTCGACGTCTCTCTAAGTGAGGCAGAAAGTAGACTTTAGGTCCAGCCAGAAATAAAGTAGAAATTGACCGTGAGCCTTGCTAGGCATTTGGAACATGCAAAGTCACCTAGGCCTCCTGAGGGCATTTAGAGGATTATGCCATTCAGCACATGCAGAACACACTGCATCCCAAAGTTTCATCGCAGAAGGCCGAATTGTGTTCCAAGGGCCTCCTTTGGCTTGTCAGAGAAGAGAGGTATATGTGCTGGGTGATCCGGTGTATAATTGAGAAACCTGGAAAAAGGCAGTATTTTCCCCCATTTGAAAGGTACATAGTGGCGGCCTCAAGGCTGACTGAAAGACAGTGCTGTTACCCGTCTTCTAGTCACTGCTAAGAAGGCCTCAGGGAAGAAAGTGAGTTTTCTCCTATGAATCCAGGTGGTCGCCTGTGCCTTGCTAGGAGTTCACCCCACCGCTTGCCCTAGCTAAAGTGCGAAGTAATCGTGACCCCCAGGCCTCAAGGTAAGCACGAGCGTTTCCTATAAGCAAAGTTTGCTGTGCAGCCATCTCCATGAACCCTGACTCGATAGAGCGCTTTAAATCCTCTACGGCTCTCCGGAGGCCTCAGAGAGACGCGTATGAATTCCCTTCTGAGGGAGAGCCTGGGTGCCGTGAGTCCCCTTTTTGTTTTCCGAGCAACACAGCGCAGAACAGGCTGTTGGGGTCAACCCTTTCTATGCAGAGGGAAAGGCAATGAACTGATCCTCGCTTGCATAGCTTGATTTCTACCGCTGTAAAGCAGCCCCAGGACAACGTTTTTGCCAGTATTACATTCAACGTGGCTCTCCCTCTGTGGAGGCCCTCTGAACTGCACTGAAAGAATCCCTGAGCCTACAGAGCCCCCTGGCAACTCTTACCTGTCATCTCTCTATTGTGACGCAAGGTCCACTGTAGGTCCAGCCTGACAGAAAGAACAGAAAAACCGGTCAACTTGTGAGACTTTTGGACGATCCAAAGCCACCTAGGCCTGACTAAGTCATTAAGCAGGTAATGCTATGCACGGCATGCAAAAGTCCCCGCCTGCAACGAAGTGTGATCATAGAAAGGCCCCGTGTGGCCGAAAGTCTCCAGTAGACAGTCAGTGAGTGATGGTAATTGCGCTGTGGGGTCAAGTTGGAAACTGCAGCATGTGAGAGAAGCCCGACTCTCCCCCTTTGGAAAGCAACTTCGATGCAGCTTCCAAGCTGCCTGAACACCACACCACCAGGACACTGTTCACTGCACAGATGCCTCTGAGGAGCAGTGAGCTTTTGCCAAAGAAACCGAACGCTTGCGCTTCCTTCCTGGGAGCTCAGCCCAGAGCATACTCTAGCCTAAGTGCCAACTAAATGTGACCTCTAGTCTCGAGGTAAGGTGCACATTTTCCCTTTACCAGAGGCAGGGGTGCACCAGTTTCCAGGAAGGCTTAGTCAATGGACGGCTTTAGCTTTAGTGTGCCTCACAGCGCTCAAGCCTCTCACGGGGGCATTTCTTTCAAAGGAAGTGCACCGTGTACCAGAAGCCTTCTGAGCACAATCAAGGGATACACGGCTCTGGGACCATCCCTCACTATGCAGGTGAAAGGGCCGGCAACTAATCTGTTCTCTATGGCTAGCGTTCCACAGCTTTGAAACAGCCCCAGGAGCACGGTTCTTGGGCCGGCTTTCTTTCCATGCGGGTCTGCCACGTTGAGGACACCTAAGCTGCCCTGAAAGAAACCACCGGGGCTCCAATCCACTTTGGGGTCTCCTGCTCGACGTCTCTCTAAGTGAGGCAGAAAGTAGACTTTAGGTCCAGCCAGAAATAAAGTAGAAATTGACCGTGAGCCTTGCTAGGCATTTGGAACATGCAAAGTCACCTAGGCCTCCTGAGGGCATTTAGAGGATTATGACATTCAGCACATGCAGAACACACTGCATCCCAAAGTTTCATCGCAGAAGGCCGAATTGTGTTCCAAGGGCCTCCTTTGGCTTGTCAGAGAAGAGAGGTATATGTGCTGGGTGATCCGGTGTATAATTGAGAAGCCTGGAAAAAGGCAGTATTTTCCCCCATTTGAAAGGTACATAGTGGCGGCCTCAAGGCTCACTGAAAGACAGTGCTGTTACCCGTCTTCTAGTCACTGCTAAGAATGCCTCAGGGAAGAAAGTGAGTTTTCTCCTATGAATCCAGGTGGTCGCCTGTGCCTTGCTAGGAGTTCACCCCACCGCTTGCCCTAGCTAAAGTGCGAAGTAAACGTGACCCCCAGGCCTCAAGGTAAGCACGAGCGTTTCCTATCAGCAAAGTTTCTGTGCAGCCATCTCCATGAACCCTGACTCGATAGAGTGCTTTAAATCCTCTACGGCTCTCCGGAGGCCTCAGAGAGACACGTATGAATTCCCTTCTGAGGGAGAGCGTGGGTGCCGTGAGTCCCCTTTTTGTTTTCCGAGCAACACAGCGCAGAACAGGCTGTAGGGTTCAACCCTTTCTATGCAGAGGGAAAGGCAATGAAGTGATCCTCGCTTGCATAGCTTGATTTCTACCGCTGTAAAGCAGCCCCAGGACAACGATTTTGCCAGTATTACATTCAACGTGGCTCTCCCTCTGTGGAGGCCCTCTGAACTGCACTGAAAGAATCCCTGAGCCTACAGAGCCCCCTGGCAACTCTTACCTGTCATCTCTCTATTGAGACGCAAGGTCCACTGTAGGTCCAGCCTGACAGAAAGAACAGAAAAACCGGTCAACTTGTGAGACTTTTGGACGATCCAAAGTCACCTAGGCCTGACTAAGTCATTAAGCAGGTAATGCTCTGCACGGCATGCAAAAGTCCCCGCCTGCAACGAAGTGTGATCATAGAAAGGCCCCGTGTGGCCGAAAGTCTCCAGTAGACAGTCAGTGAGTGATGGTAATTGCGCTGTGGGGTCAAGTTGGAAACTGGAGCATGTGAGAGAAGCCCGACTCTCCCCCTTTGGAAAGCAACTTCGATGCAGCTTCCAAGCTGCCTGAACACCACACCACCAGGACACTGTTCACTGCACAGATGCCTCTGAGGAGCAGTGAGCTTTTGCCAAAGAAACCAAACGCTTGCGCTTCCTTCCTGGGAGCTCAGCCCAGAGCATACTGTAGCTAAAGTGCCAACTAAATGGGACCTCTAGTCTCGAGGTAAGGTGCATATTTTCCCTTTACCAGAGGCAGGGGTGCACCAGTTTCCAGGAAGGCTTAGTCAATGGACGGCTTTAGCTTTAGTGTGCCTCACAGCGCTCAAGCCTCTCACGGGGGCATTTCTTTCCAGGGAAGTGCACCGTGTACCAGAAGCCTTCTGAGCACAATCAAGGGATACACGGCTCTGGGACCATCCCTCACTATGCAGGTGAAAGGGCCGGCAACTAATCTGTTCTCTATGGCTAGCGTTCCACAGCTTTGAAACAGCCCCAGGAGCACGGTTCTTGGGCCGGCTTTCTTTCCATGCGGGTCTGCCACGTTGAGGACACCTAAGCTGCCCTGAAAGTAACCACCAGGGCTCCAATCCACTTTGGGATCTCCTGCTCGACGTCTCTCTAAGTGAGGCAGAAAGTAGACTTTAGGTCCAGCCCGAAATAAAGTAGAAATTGACCGTGAGCCTTGCTAGGCATTTGGAACATGCAAAGTCACCTAGGCCTCCTGAGGGCATTTAGAGGATTATGCCATTCAGCACATGCAGAACACACTGCATCCCAATGTTTCATCGCAGAAGGGCGAATTGTGTTCCAAGGGCCTCCTTTGGCTTGTCAGAGAAGAGAGGTATATGTGCTGGGTGATCCGGTGTATAATTGAGAAGCCTGGAAAACGGCAGTATTTTCCCCCTTTTGAAAGGTAGATAGTGGCGGCCTCAAGGCTGACTGAAAGACAGTGCTGTTACCCGTCTTCTAGTCACTGCTAGGAATGCCTCAGGGAAGAAAGGGAGTTTTCTCCTATGAATCCAGGTGGTCGCCTGTGCCTTGCTAGGAGTTCACCCCACCGCTTGCCCTAGCTAAAGTGCGAAGTAAACGTGACCCCCAGGCCTCAAGGTAAGCACGAGCGTTTCCTATCAGCAAAGTTTGCTGTGCAGCCATCTCCATGAACCCTGACTCGATAGAGTGCTTTAAATCCTCTACGGCTCTCCGGAGGCCTCAGAGAGACGCGTATGAATTCCCTTCTGAGGGAGAGCGTGGGTGCCGTGAGTCCCCTTTTTGTTTTCCGAGCAACACAGCGCAGAACAGGCTGTTGGGGTCAACCCTTTCTATGCAGAGGGAAGGGCAATGAACTGATCCTCGCTTGCATAGCTGGATTTCTACCGCTGTAAAGCAGCCCCAGGACAACGTTTTTGCCAGTATTACATTCAACGTGGCTCTCCCTCTGTGGAGGCCCTCTGAACTGCACTGAAAGAATCCCTGAGCCTACAGTGCCCCCTGGCAACTCTTACCTGTCATCTCTCTATTGTGACGCAAGGACCACTGTAGGTCCAGCCTGACAGAAAGAACAGAAAAACCGGTCAACTTGTGAGACTTTGGACGATCCAAAGCCACCTAGGCCTGACTAAGTCATTAAGCAGGTAATGCTATGCACGGCATGCAAAAGTCCCCGCCTGCAACGAAGTGTGTTCATAGAAAGGCCCCGTGTGGCCGAAAGTCTCCAGTAGACAGTCAGTGAGTGATGGTAATTGCGCTGTGGGGTCAAGTTGGAAACTGCAGCATGTGAGAGAAGCCCGACTCTCCCCCTTTTAAAAGCAACTTCGATGCAGCTTCCAAGCTGCCTGAACACCACACCACCAGGACACTGTTCACTGCACAGATGCCTCTGAGGAGCAGTGAGCTTTTGCCAAAGAAACCGAACGCTTGCGCTTCCTTCCTGGGAGCTCAGCCCAGAGCATACTCTAGCCTAAGTGCCAACTAAATGTGACCTCTAGTCTCGAGGTAAGGTGCACATTTTCCCTTTACCAGAGGCAGGGGTGCACCAGTTTCCAGGAAGGCTTAGTCAATGGACGGCTTTAGCCTTAGTGTGCCTCACAGCGCTCAAGCCTCTCACGGGGGCATTTCTTTCAAAGGAAGTGCACCGTGTACCAGAAGCCTTCTGAGCACAATCAAGGGATACACGGCTCTGGGACCATCCCTCACTATGCAGGTGAAAGGGCCGGCAACTAATCTGTTCTCTATGGCTAGCGTTCCACAGCTTTGAAACAGCCCCAGGAGCACGGTTCTTGGGCCGGCTTTCTTTCCATGCGGGTCTGCCACGTTGAGGACACCTAAGCTGCCCTGAAAGAAACCACCGGGGCTCCAATCCACTTTGGGGTCTCCTGCTCGACGTCTCTCTAAGTGAGGCAGAAAGTAGACTTTAGGTCCAGCCAGAAATAAAGTAGAAATTGACCGTGAGCCTTGCTAGGCATTTGGAACATGCAAAGTCACCTAGGCCTCCTGAGGGCATTTAGAGGATTATGACATTCAGCACATGCAGAACACACTGCATCCCAAAGTTTCATCGCAGAAGGCCGAATTGTGTTCCAAGGGCCTCCTTTGGCTTGTCAGAGAAGAGAGGTATATGTGCTGGGTGATCCGGTGTATAATTGAGAAGCCTGGAAAAAGGCAGTATTTTCCCCCATTTGAAAGGTACATAGTGGCGGCCTCAAGGCTCACTGAAAGACAGTGCTGTTACCCGTCTTCTAGTCACTGCTAAGAATGCCTCAGGGAAGAAAGTGAGTTTTCTCCTATGAATCCAGGTGGTCGCCTGTGCCTTGCTAGGAGTTCACCCCACCGCTTGCCCTAGCTAAAGTGCGAAGTAAACGTGACCCCCAGGCCTCAAGGTAAGCACGAGCGTTTCCTATCAGCAAAGTTTCTGTGCAGCCATCTCCATGAACCCTGACTCGATAGAGTGCTTTAAATCCTCTACGGCTCTCCGGAGGCCTCAGAGAGACACGTATGAATTCCCTTCTGAGGGAGAGCGTGGGTGCCGTGAGTCCCCTTTTTGTTTTCCGAGCAACACAGCGCAGAACAGGCTGTTGGGGTCAACCCTTTCTATTCAGAGGGAAAGGCAATGAACTGATCCTCGCTTGCATAGCTTGATTTCTACCGCTGTAAAGCAGCCCCAGGACAACGTTTTTGCCAGTATTACATTCAACGTGGCTCTCCCTCTGTGGAGGCCCTCTGAACTGCACTGAAAGAATCCCTGAGCCTACAGAGCCCCCTGGCAACTCTTACCTGTCATCTCTCTATTGTGACGCAAGGTCCACTGTAGGTCCAGCCTGACAGAAAGAACAGAAAAACCGGTCAACTTGTGAGACTTTTGGACGATCCAAAGCCACCTAGGCCTGACTAAGTCATTAAGCAGGTAATGCTATGCACGGCATGCAAAAGTCCCCGCCTGCAACGAAGTGTGATCATAGAAAGGCCCCGTGTGGCCGAAAGTCTCCAGTAGACAGTCAGTGAGTGATGGTAATTGCGCTGTGGGGTCAAGTTGGAAACTGGAGCATGTGAGAGAAGCCCGACTCTCCCCCTTTGGAAAGCAACTTCGATGCAGCTTCCAAGCTGCCTGAACACCACACCACCAGGACACTGTTCACTGCACAGATGCCTCTGAGGAGCAGTGAGCTTTTGCCAAAGAAACCGAACGCTTGCGCTTCCTTCCTGGGAGCTCAGCCCAGAGCATACTCTAGCCTAAGTGCCAACTAAATGTGACCTCTAGTCTCGAGGTAAGGTGCACATTTTCCCTTTACCAGAGGCAGGGGTGCACCAGTTTCCAGGAAGGCTTAGTCAATGGACGGCTTTAGCTTTAGTGTGCCTCACAGCGCTCAAGCCTCTCACGGGGGCATTTCTTTCCAAGGAAGTGCACCGTGTACCAGAAGCCTTCTGAGCACAATCAAGGGATACACGGCTCTGGGACCATCCCTCACTATGCAGGTGAAAGGGCCGGCAACTAATCTGTTCTCTATGGCTAGCGTTTCACAGCTTTGAAACAGCCCCAGGAGCACGGTTCTTGGGCCGGCTTTCTTTCCATGCGGGTCTGCCACGTTGAGGACACCTAAGCTGCCCTGAAAGAAACCACCGGGGCTCCAATCCACTTTGGGGTCTCCTGCTCGACGTCTCTCTAAGTGAGGCAGAAAGTAGACTTTAGGTCCAGCCAGAAATAAAGTAGAAATTGACCGTGAGCCTTGCTAGGCATTTGGAACATGCAAAGTCACCTAGGCCTCCTGAGGGCATTTAGAGGATTATGCCATTCAGCACATGCAGAACACACTGCATCCCAAAGTTTCATCGCAGAAGGCCGAATTGTGTTCCAAGGGCCTCCTTTGGCTTGTCAGAGAAGAGAGGTATATGTGCTGGGTGATCCGGTGTATAATTGAGAAACCTGGAAAAAGGCAGTATTTTCCCCCATTTGAAAGGTACATAGTGGCGGCCTCAAGGCTGACTGAAAGACAGTGCTGTTACCCGTCTTCTAGTCACTGCTAAGAAGGCCTCAGGGAAGAAAGTGAGTTTTCTCCTATGAATCCAGGTGGTCGCCTGTGCCTTGCTAGGAGTTCACCCCACCGCTTGCCCTAGCTAAAGTGCGAAGTAAACGTGACCCCCAGGCCTCAAGGTAAGCACGAGCGTTTCCTATCAGCAAAGTTTGCTGTGCAGCCATCTCCATGAACCCTGACTCGATAGAGCGCTTTAAATCCTCTACGGCTCTCCGGAGGCCTCAGAGAGACGCGTATGAATTCCCTTCTGAGGGAGAGCCTGGGTGCCGTGAGTCCCCTTTTTGTTTTCCGAGCAACACAGCGCAGAACAGGCTGTTGGGGTCAACCCTTTCTATGCAGAGGGAAAGGCAATGAACTGATCCTCGCTTGCATAGCTTGATTTCTACCGCTGTAAAGCAGCCCCAGGACAACGTTTTTGCCAGTATTACATTCAACGTGGCTCTCCCTCTGTGGAGGCCCTCTGAACTGCACTGAAAGAATCCCTGAGCCTACAGAGCCCCCTGGCAACTCTTACCTGTCATCTCTCTATTGTGACGCAAGGTCCACTGTAGGTCCAGCCTGACAGAAAGAACAGAAAAACCGGTCAACTTGTGAGACTTTTGGACGATCCAAAGCCACCTAGGCCTGACTAAGTCATTAAGCAGGTAATGCTATGCACGGCATGCAAAAGTCCCCGCCTGCAACGAAGTGTGATCATAGAAAGGCCCCGTGTGGCCGAAAGTCTCCAGTAGACAGTCAGTGAGTGATGGTAATTGCGCTGTGGGGTCAAGTTGGAAACTGCAGCATGTGAGAGAAGCCCGACTCTCCCCCTTTGGAAAGCCACTTCGATGCAGCTTCCAAGCTGCCTGAACACCACACCACCAGGACACTGTTCACTGCACAGATGCCTCTGAGGAGCAGTGAGCTTTTGCCAAAGAAACCGAACGCTTGCGCTTCCTTCCTGGGAGCTCAGCCCAGAGCATACTCTAGCCTAAGTGCCAACTAAATGTGACCTCTAGTCTCGAGGTAAGGTGCACATTTTCCCTTTACCAGAGGCAGGGGTGCACCAGTTTCCAGGAAGGCTTAGTCA
Organism: Mesoplodon bidens; assembly: GCF_964165515.1. Classification (NCBI taxonomy): domain Eukaryota; kingdom Metazoa; phylum Chordata; class Mammalia; order Artiodactyla; family Ziphiidae; genus Mesoplodon; species Mesoplodon bidens. The sequence goes on along the minus strand of NW_027672444.1, from coordinate 1,329,551 downwards.
ATGGACGGCTTTAGCTTTAGTGTGCCTCACAGCGCTCAAGCCTCTCACGGGGGCATTTCTTTCAAAGGAAGTGCACCGTGTACCAGAAGCCTTCTGAGCACAATCAAGGGATACACGGCTCTGGGACCATCCCTCACTATGCAGGTGAAAGGGCCGGCAACTAATCTGTTCTCTATGGCTAGCGTTCCACAGCTTTGAAACAGCCCCAGGAGCACGGTTCTTGGGCCGGCTTTCTTTCCATGCGGGTCTGCCACGTTGAGGACACCTAAGCTGCCCTGAAAGAAACCACCGGGGCTCCAATCCACTTTGGGGTCTCCTGCTCGACGTCTCTCTAAGTGAGGCAGAAAGTAGACTTTAGGTCCAGCCAGAAATAAAGTAGAAATTGACCGTGAGCCTTGCTAGGCATTTGGAACATGCAAAGTCACCTAGGCCTCCTGAGGGCATTTAGAGGATTATGACATTCAGCACATGCAGAACACACTGCATCCCAAAGTTTCATCGCAGAAGGCCGAATTGTGTTCCAAGGGCCTCCTTTGGCTTGTCAGAGAAGAGAGGTATATGTGCTGGGTGATCCGGTGTATAATTGAGAAGCCTGGAAAAAGGCAGTATTTTCCCCCATTTGAAAGGTACATAGTGGCGGCCTCAAGGCTCACTGAAAGACAGTGCTGTTACCCGTCTTCTAGTCACTGCTAAGAAGGCCTCAGGGAAGAAAGTGAGTTTTCTCCTATGAATCCAGGTGGTCGCCTGTGCCTTGCTAGGAGTTCACCCCACCGCTTGCCCTAGCTAAAGTGCGAAGTAAACGTGACCCCCAGGCCTCAAGGTAAGCACGAGCGTTTCCTATCAGCAAAGTTTCTGTGCAGCCATCTCCATGAACCCTGACTCGATAGAGTGCTTTAAATCCTCTACGGCTCTCCGGAGGCCTCAGAGAGACACGTATGAATTCCCTTCTGAGGGAGAGCGTGGGTGCCGTGAGTCCCCTTTTTGTTTTCCGAGCAACACAGCGCAGAACAGGCTGTAGGGTTCAACCCTTTCTATGCAGAGGGAAAGGCAATGAAGTGATCCTCGCTTGCATAGCTTGATTTCTACCGCTGTAAAGCAGCCCCAGGACAACGATTTTGCCAGTATTACATTCAACGTGGCTCTCCCTCTGTGGAGGCCCTCTGAACTGCACTGAAAGAATCCCTGAGCCTACAGAGCCCCCTGGCAACTCTTACCTGTCATCTCTCTATTGAGACGCAAGGTCCACTGTAGGTCCAGCCTGACAGAAAGAACAGAAAAACCGGTCAACTTGTGAGACTTTTGGACGATCCAAAGTCACCTAGGCCTGACTAAGTCATTAAGCAGGTAATGCTCTGCACGGCATGCAAAAGTCCCCGCCTGCAACGAAGTGTGATCATAGAAAGGCCCCGTGTGGCCGAAAGTCTCCAGTAGACAGTCAGTGAGTGATGGTAATTGCGCTGTGGGGTCAAGTTGGAAACTGGAGCATGTGAGAGAAGCCCGACTCTCCCCCTTTGGAAAGCAACTTCGATGCAGCTTCCAAGCTGCCTGAACACCACACCACCAGGACACTGTTCACTGCACAGATGCCTCTGAGGAGCAGTGAGCTTTTGCCAAAGAAACCAAACGCTTGCGCTTCCTTCCTGGGAGCTCAGCCCAGAGCATACTGTAGCTAAAGTGCCAACTAAATGGGACCTCTAGTCTCGAGGTAAGGTGCATATTTTCCCTTTACCAGAGGCAGGGGTGCACCAGTTTCCAGGAAGGCTTAGTCAATGGACGGCTTTAGCTTTAGTGTGCCTCACAGCGCTCAAGCCTCTCACGGGGGCATTTCTTTCCAGGGAAGTGCACCGTGTACCAGAAGCCTTCTGAGCACAATCAAGGGATACACGGCTCTGGGACCATCCCTCACTATGCAGGTGAAAGGGCCGGCAACTAATCTGTTCTCTATGGCTAGCGTTCCACAGCTTTGAAACAGCCCCAGGAGCACGGTTCTTGGGCCGGCTTTCTTTCCATGCGGGTCTGCCACGTTGAGGACACCTAAGCTGCCCTGAAAGTAACCACCAGGGCTCCAATCCACTTTGGGATCTCCTGCTCGACGTCTCTCTAAGTGAGGCAGAAAGTAGACTTTAGGTCCAGCCCGAAATAAAGTAGAAATTGACCGTGAGCCTTGCTAGGCATTTGGAACATGCAAAGTCACCTAGGCCTCCTGAGGGCATTTAGAGGATTATGCCATTCAGCACATGCAGAACACACTGCATCCCAATGTTTCATCGCAGAAGGGCGAATTGTGTTCCAAGGGCCTCCTTTGGCTTGTCAGAGAAGAGAGGTATATGTGCTGGGTGATCCGGTGTATAATTGAGAAGCCTGGAAAACGGCAGTATTTTCCCCCTTTTGAAAGGTAGATAGTGGCGGCCTCAAGGCTGACTGAAAGACAGTGCTGTTACCCGTCTTCTAGTCACTGCTAGGAATGCCTCAGGGAAGAAAGGGAGTTTTCTCCTATGAATCCAGGTGGTCGCCTGTGCCTTGCTAGGAGTTCACCCCACCGCTTGCCCTAGCTAAAGTGCGAAGTAAACGTGACCCCCAGGCCTCAAGGTAAGCACGAGCGTTTCCTATCAGCAAAGTTTGCTGTGCAGCCATCTCCATGAACCCTGACTCGATAGAGTGCTTTAAATCCTCTACGGCTCTCCGGAGGCCTCAGAGAGACGCGTATGAATTCCCTTCTGAGGGAGAGCGTGGGTGCCGTGAGTCCCCTTTTTGTTTTCCGAGCAACACAGCGCAGAACAGGCTGTTGGGGTCAACCCTTTCTATGCAGAGGGAAGGGCAATGAACTGATCCTCGCTTGCATAGCTGGATTTCTACCGCTGTAAAGCAGCCCCAGGACAACGTTTTTGCCAGTATTACATTCAACGTGGCTCTCCCTCTGTGGAGGCCCTCTGAACTGCACTGAAAGAATCCCTGAGCCTACAGTGCCCCCTGGCAACTCTTACCTGTCATCTCTCTATTGTGACGCAAGGACCACTGTAGGTCCAGCCTGACAGAAAGAACAGAAAAACCGGTCAACTTGTGAGACTTTGGACGATCCAAAGCCACCTAGGCCTGACTAAGTCATTAAGCAGGTAATGCTATGCACGGCATGCAAAAGTCCCCGCCTGCAACGAAGTGTGTTCATAGAAAGGCCCCGTGTGGCCGAAAGTCTCCAGTAGACAGTCAGTGAGTGATGGTAATTGCGCTGTGGGGTCAAGTTGGAAACTGCAGCATGTGAGAGAAGCCCGACTCTCCCCCTTTTAAAAGCAACTTCGATGCAGCTTCCAAGCTGCCTGAACACCACACCACCAGGACACTGTTCACTGCACAGATGCCTCTGAGGAGCAGTGAGCTTTTGCCAAAGAAACCGAACGCTTGCGCTTCCTTCCTGGGAGCTCAGCCCAGAGCATACTCTAGCCTAAGTGCCAACTAAATGTGACCTCTAGTCTCGAGGTAAGGTGCACATTTTCCCTTTACCAGAGGCAGGGGTGCACCAGTTTCCAGGAAGGCTTAGTCAATGGACGGCTTTAGCCTTAGTGTGCCTCACAGCGCTCAAGCCTCTCACGGGGGCATTTCTTTCAAAGGAAGTGCACCGTGTACCAGAAGCCTTCTGAGCACAATCAAGGGATACACGGCTCTGGGACCATCCCTCACTATGCAGGTGAAAGGGCCGGCAACTAATCTGTTCTCTATGGCTAGCGTTCCACAGCTTTGAAACAGCCCCAGGAGCACGGTTCTTGGGCCGGCTTTCTTTCCATGCGGGTCTGCCACGTTGAGGACACCTAAGCTGCCCTGAAAGAAACCACCGGGGCTCCAATCCACTTTGGGGTCTCCTGCTCGACGTCTCTCTAAGTGAGGCAGAAAGTAGACTTTAGGTCCAGCCAGAAATAAAGTAGAAATTGACCGTGAGCCTTGCTAGGCATTTGGAACATGCAAAGTCACCTAGGCCTCCTGAGGGCATTTAGAGGATTATGCCATTCAGCACATGCAGAACACACTGCATCCCAAAGTTTCATCGCAGAAGGCCGAATTGTGTTCCAAGGGCCTCCTTTGGCTTGTCAGAGAAGAGAGGTATATGTGCTGGGTGATCCGGTGTATAATTGAGAAGCCTGGAAAAAGGCAGTATTTTCCCCCATTTGAAAGGTACATAGTGGCGGCCTCAAGGCTCACTGAAAGACAGTGCTGTTACCCGTCTTCTAGTCACTGCTAAGAATGCCTCAGGGAAGAAAGTGAGTTTTCTCCTATGAATCCAGGTGGTCGCCTGTGCCTTGCTAGGAGTTCACCCCACCGCTTGCCCTAGCTAAAGTGCGAAGTAAACGTGACCCCCAGGCCTCAAGGTAAGCACGAGCGTTTCCTATCAGCAAAGTTTCTGTGCAGCCATCTCCATGAACCCTGACTCGATAGAGTGCTTTAAATCCTCTACGGCTCTCCGGAGGCCTCAGAGAGACACGTATGAATTCCCTTCTGAGGGAGAGCGTGGGTGCCGTGAGTCCCCTTTTTGTTTTCCGAGCAACACAGCGCAGAACAGGCTGTAGGGTTCAACCCTTTCTATGCAGAGGGAAGGGCAATGAACTGATCCTCGCTTGCATAGCTGGATTTCTACCGCTGTAAAGCAGCCCCAGGACAACGTTTCTGCCAGTATTACATTCAACGTGGCTCTCCCTCTGTGGAGGCCCTCTGAAGTGCACTGAAAGAATCCCTGAGCCTACAGAGCCCCCTGGCAACTCTTACCTGTCATCTCTCTATTGTGACGCAAGGTCCACTGTAGGTCCAGCCTGACAGAAAGAACAGAAAAACCGGTCAACTTGTGAGACTTTTGGACGATCCAAAGTCACCTAGGCCTGACTAAGTCATTAAGCAGGTAATGCTATGCACGGCATGCAAAAGTCCCCGCCTGCAACGAAGTGTGATCATAGAAAGGCCCCGTGTGGCCGAAAGTCTCCAGTAGACAGTCAGTGAGTGATGGTAATTGCGCTGTGGGGTCAAGTTGGAAACTGGAGCATGTGAGAGAAGCCCGACTCTCCCCCTTTGGAAAGCCACTTCGATGCAGCTTCCAAGCTGCCTGAACACCACACCACCAGGACACTGTTCACTGCACAGATGCCTCTGAGGAGCAGTGAGCTTTTGCCAAAGAAACCGAACGCTTGCGCTTCCTTCCTGGGAGCTCAGCCCAGAGCATACTCTAGCCAGATGCCAACTAAATGTGACCTCTAGTCTCGAGGTAAGGTGCACATTTTCCCTTTACCAGAGGCAGGGGTGCACCAGTTTCCAGGAAGGCTTAGTCAACGGACGGCTTTAGCCTTAGTGTGCCTCACAGCGCTCAAGCCTCTCACGGGGGCATTTCTTTCAAAGGAAGTGCACCGTGTACCAGAAGCCTTCTGAGCACAATCAAGGGATACACGGCTCTGGGACCATCCCTCACTATGCAGGTGAAAGGGCCGGCAACTAATCTGTTCTCTATGGCTAGCGTTCCACAGCTTTGAAACAGCCCCAGGAGCACGGTTCTTGGGCCGGCTTTCTTTCCATGCGGGTCTGCCACGTTGAGGACACCTAAGCTGCCCTGAAAGAAACCACCGGGGCTCCAATCCACTTTGGGGTCTCCTGCTCGACGTCTCTCTAAGTGAGGCAGAAAGTAGACTTTAGGTCCAGCCAGAAATAAAGTAGAAATTGACCGTGAGCCTTGCTAGGCATTTGGAACATGCAAAGTCACCTAGGCCTCCTGAGGGCATTTAGAGGATTATGACATTCAGCACATGCAGAACACACTGCATCCCAAAGTTTCATCGCAGAAGGCCGAATTGTGTTCCAAGGGCCTCCTTTGGCTTGTCAGAGAAGAGAGGTATATGTGCTGGGTGATCCGGTGTATAATTGAGAAGCCTGGAAAAAGGCAGTATTTTCCCCCATTTGAAAGGTACATAGTGGCGGCCTCAAGGCTCACTGAAAGACAGTGCTGTTACCCGTCTTCTAGTCACTGCTAAGAATGCCTCAGGGAAGAAAGTGAGTTTTCTCCTATGAATCCAGGTGGTCGCCTGTGCCTTGCTAGGAGTTCACCCCACCGCTTGCCCTAGCTAAAGTGCGAAGTAAACGTGACCCCCAGGCCTCAAGGTAAGCACGAGCGTTTCCTATCAGCAAAGTTTCTGTGCAGCCATCTCCATGAACCCTGACTCGATAGAGTGCTTTAAATCCTCTACGGCTCTCCGGAGGCCTCAGAGAGACACGTATGAATTCCCTTCTGAGGGAGAGCGTGGGTGCCGTGAGTCCCCTTTTTGTTTTCCGAGCAACACAGCGCAGAACAGGCTGTAGGGTTCAACCCTTTCTATGCAGAGGGAAGGGCAATGAACTGATCCTCGCTTGCATAGCTGGATTTCTACCGCTGTAAAGCAGCCCCAGGACAACGTTTCTGCCAGTATTACATTCAACGTGGCTCTCCCTCTGTGGAGGCCCTCTGAAGTGCACTGAAAGAATCCCTGAGCCTACAGAGCCCCCTGGCAACTCTTACCTGTCATCTCTCTATTGTGACGCAAGGTCCACTGTAGGTCCAGCCTGACAGAAAGAACAGAAAAACCGGTCAACTTGTGAGACTTTTGGACGATCCAAAGTCACCTAGGCCTGACTAAGTCATTAAGCAGGTAATGCTATGCACGGCATGCAAAAGTCCCCGCCTGCAACGAAGTGTGATCATAGAAAGGCCCCGTGTGGCCGAAAGTCTCCAGTAGACAGTCAGTGAGTGATGGTAATTGCGCTGTGGGGTCAAGTTGGAAACTGGAGCATGTGAGAGAAGCCCGACTCTCCCCCTTTGGAAAGCCACTTCGATGCAGCTTCCAAGCTGCCTGAACACCACACCACCAGGACACTGTTCACTGCACAGATGCCTCTGAGGAGCAGTGAGCTTTTGCCAAAGAAACCGAACGCTTGCGCTTCCTTCCTGGGAGCTCAGCCCAGAGCATACTCTAGCCAAATGCCAACTAAATGTGACCTCTAGTCTCGAGGTAAGGTGCACATTTTCCCTTTACCAGAGGCAGGGGTGCACCAGTTTCCAGGAAGGCTTAGTCAACGGACGGCTTTAGCCTTAGTGTGCCTCACAGCGCTCAAGCCTCTCACGGGGGCATTTCTTTCAAAGGAAGTGCACCGTGTACCAGAAGCCTTCTGAGCACAATCAAGGGATACACGGCTCTGGGACCATCCCTCACTATGCAGGTGAAAGGGCTGGCAACTAATCTGTTCTCTATGGCTAGCGTTCCACAGCTTTGAAACAGCCCCAGGAGCACGGTTCTTGGGCCGGCTTTCTTTCCATGCGGGTCTGCCACGTTGAGGACACCTAAGCTGCCCTGAAAGAAACCACCGGGGCTCCAATCCACTTTGGGGTCTCCTGCTCGACGTCTCTCTAAGTGAGGCAGAAAGTAGACTTTAGGTCCAGCCAGAAATAAAGTAGAAATTGACCGTGAGCCTTGCTAGGCATTTGGAACATGCAAAGTCACCTAGGCCTCCTGAGGGCATTTAGAGGATTATGACATTCAGCACATGCAGAACACACTGCATCCCAATGTTTCATCGCAGAAGGCCGAATTGTGTTCCAAGGGCCTCCTTTGGCTTGTCAGAGAAGAGAGGTATATGTGCTGGGTGATCCGGTGTATAATTGAGAAGCCTGGAAAACGGCAGTATTTTCCCCCATTTGAAAGGTAGATAGTGGCGGCCTCAAGGCTGACTGAAAGACAGTGCTGTTACCCGTCTTCTAGTCACTGCTAGGAATGCCTCAGGGAAGAAAGGGAGTTTTCTCCTATGAATCCAGGTGGTCGCCTGTGCCTTGCTAGGAGTTCACCCCACCGCTTGCCCTAGCTAAAGTGCGAAGTAAACGTGACCCCCAGGCCTCAAGGTAAGCACGAGCGTTTCCTATCAGCAAAGTTTGCTGTGCAGCCATCTCCATGAACCCTGACTCGATAGAGTGCTTTAAATCCTCTACGGCTCTCCAGAGGCCTCAGAGAGACACGTATGAATTCCCTTTTGAGGGAGAGCGTGGGTGCCGTGAGTCCCCTTTTTGTTTTCCGAGCAACACAGCGCAGAACAGGCTGTTGGGGTCAACCCTTTCTATGCAGAGGGAAAGGCAATGAACTGATCCTCGCTTGCATAGCTTGATTTCTACCGCTGTAAAGCAGCCCCAGGACAACGTTTTTGCCAGGATTACATTCAACGTGGCTCTCCCTCTGTGGAGGCCCTCTGAACTGCACTGAAAGAATCCCTGAGCCTACAGAGCCCCCTGGCAACTCTTAACTGTCATCTCTCTATTGAGACGCAAGGTCCACTGTAGGTCCAGCCTGACAGAAAGAACAGAAAAACCGGTCAACTTGTGAGACTTTTGGACGATCCAAAGTCACCTAGGCCTGACTAAGTCATTAAGCAGGTAATGCTCTGCACGGCATGCAAAAGTCCCCGCCTGCAACGAAGTGTGATCATAGAAAGGCCCCGTGTGGCCGAAAGTCTCCAGTAGACAGTCAGTGAGTGATGGTTATTGCGCTGTGGGGTCAAGTTGGAAACTGGAGCATGTGAGAGAAGCCCGACTCTCCCCCTTTGGAAAGCAACTTCGATGCAGCTTCCAAGCTGCCTGAACACCACACCACCAGGACACTGTTCACTGCACAGATGCCTCTGAGGAGCAGTGAGCTTTTGCCAAAGAAACCAAACGCTTGCGCTTCCTTCCTGGGAGCTCAGCCCAGAGCATACTGTAGCTAAAGTGCCAACTAAATGGGACCTCTAGTCTCGAGGTAAGGTGCACATTTTCCCTTTACCAGAGGCAGGGTTGCACCAGTTTCCAGGAAGGCTTAGTCAATGGACGGCTTTAGCTTTAGTGTGCCTCACAGCGCTCAAGCCTCTCACGGGGGCATTTCTTTCCAGGGAAGTGCACCGTGTACCAGAAGCCTTCTGAGCACAATCAAGGGATACACGGCTCTGGGACCATCCCTCACTATGCAGGTGAAAGGGCCGGCAACTAATCTGTTCTCTATGGCTAGCGTTCCACAGCTTTGAAACAACCCCAGGAGCACGGTTCTTGGGCCGGCTTTCTTTCCATGCGGGTCTGCCACGTTGAGGACACCTAAGCTGCCCTGAAAGAAACCACCAGGGCTCCAATCCACTTTGGGATCTCCTGCTCGACGTCTCTCTAAGTGAGGCAGAAAGTAGACTTTAGGTCCAGCCCGAAATAAAGTAGAAATTGACCGTGAGCCTTGCTAGGCATTTGGAACATGCAAAGTCACCTAGGCCTCCTGAGGGCATTTAGAGGATTATGCCATTCAGCACATGCAGAACACACTGCATCCCAATGTTTCATCGCAGAAGGGCGAATTGTGTTCCAAGGGCCTCCTTTGGCTTGTCAGAGAAGAGAGGTATATGTGCTGGGTGATCCGGTGTATAATTGAGAAGCCTGGAAAACGGCAGTATTTTCCCCCTTTTGAAAGGTAGATAGTGGCGGCCTCAAGGCTGACTGAAAGACAGTGCTGTTACCCGTCTTCTAGTCACTGCTAGGAATGCCTCAGGGAAGAAAGTGAGTTTTCTCCTATGAATCCAGGTGGTCGCCTGTGCCTTGCTAGGAGTTCACCCCACCGCTTGCCCTAGCTAATGTGCGAAGTAAACGTGACCCCCAGGCCTCAAGGTAAGCACGAGCGTTTCCTATCAGCAAAGTTTGCTGTGCAGCCATCTCCATGAACCCTGACTCGATAGAGTGCTTTAAATCCTCTACGGCTCTCCGGAGGCCTCAGAGAGACGCGTATGAATTCCCTTCTGAGGGAGAGCCTGGGTGCCATGAGTCCCCTTTTTGTTTTCCGAGCAACACAGCGCAGAACAGGCTGTTGGGGTCAACCCTTTCTATGCAGAGGGAAGGGCAATGAACTGATCCTCGCTTGCATAGCTTGATTTCTACCGCTGTAAAGCAGCCCCAGGACAACGTTTTTGCCAGTATTACATTCAACGTGGCTCTCCCTCTGTGGAGGCCCTCTGAACTGCACTGAAAGAATCCCTGAGCCTACAGTGCCCCCTGGCAACTCTTACCTGTCATCTCTCTATTGTGACGCAAGGACCACTGTAGGTCCAGCCTGACAGAAAGAACAGAAAAACCGGTCAACTTGTGAGACTTTGGACGATCCAAAGCCACCTAGGCCTGACTAAGTCATTAAGCAGGTAATGCTATGCACGGCATGCAAAAGTCCCCGCCTGCAACGAAGTGTGATCATAGAAAGGCCCCGTGTGGCCGAAAGTCTCCAGTAGACAGTCAGGGAGTGATGGTAATTGCGCTGTGGGGTCAAGTTGGAAACTGGAGCATGTGAGAGAAGCCCGACTCTCCCCCTTTGGAAAGCAACTTCGATGCAGCTTCCAAGCTGCCTGAACACCACACCACCAGGACACTGTTCACTGCACAGATGCCTCTGAGGAGCAGTGAGCTTTTGCCAAAGAAACCAAACGCTTGCGCTTCCTTCCTGGGAGCTCAGCCCAAAGCATACTGTAGCTAAAGTGCCAACTAAATGTGACCTCTAGTCTCGAGGTAAGGTGCACATTTTCCCTTTACCAGAGGCAGGGGTGCACCAGTTTCCAGGAAGGCTTAGTCAATGGACGGCTTTAGCTTTAGTGTGCCTCACAGCGCTCAAGCCTCTCACGGGGGCATTTCTTTCCAAGGAAGTGCACCGTGTACCAGAAGCCTTCTGAGCACAATCAAGGGATACACGGCTCTGGGACCATCCCTCACTATGCAGGTGAAAGGGCTGGCAACTAATCTGTTCTCTATGGCTAGCGTTCCACAGCTTTGAAACAGCCCCAGGAGCACGGTTCTTGGGCCGGCTTTCTTTCCATGCGGGTCTGCCACGTTGAGGACACCTAAGCTGCCCTGAAAGAAACCACCGGGGCTCCAATCCACTTTGGGGTCTCCTGCTCGACGTCTCTCTAAGTGAGGCAGAAAGTAGACTTTAGGTCCAGCCAGAAATAAAGTAGAAATTGACCGTGAGCCTTGCTAGGCATTTGGAACATGCAAAGTCACCTAGGCCTCCTGAGGGCATTTAGAGGATTATGCCATTCAGCACATGCAGAACACACTGCATCCCAAAGTTTCATCGCAGAAGGCCGAATTGTGTTCCAAGGGCCTCCTTTGGCTTGTCAGAGAAGAGAGGTATATGTGCTGGGTGATCCGGTGTATAATTGAGAAGCCTGGAAAAAGGCAGTATTTTCCCCCATTTGAAAGGTACATAGTGGCGGCCTCAAGGCTGACTGAAAGACAGTGCTGTTACCCGTCTTCTAGTCACTGCTAAGAAGGCCTCAGGGAAGAAAGTGAGTTTTCTCCTATGAATCCAGGTGGTCGCCTGTGCCTTGCTAGGAGTTCACCCCACCGCTTGCCCTAGCTAAAGTGCGAAGTAAACGTGACCCCCAGGCCTCAAGGTAAGCACGAGCGTTTCCTATCAGCAAAGTTTGCTGTGCAGCCATCTCCATGAACCCTGACTCGATAGAGTGCTTTAAATCCTCTACGGCTCTCCAGAGGCCTCAGAGAGACACGTATGAATTCCCTTCTGAGGGAGAGCGTGGGTGCCGTGAGTCCCCTTTTTGTTTTCCGAGCAACACAGCGCAGAACAGGCTGTTGGGGTCAACCCTTTCTATGCAGAGGGAAAGGCAATGAACTGATCCTCGCTTGCATAGCTTGATTTCTACCGCTGTAAAGCAGCCCCAGGACAACGTTTTTGCCAGGATTACATTCAACGTGGCTCTCCCTCTGTGGAGGCCCTCTGAACTGCACTGAAAGAATCCCTGAGCCTACAGAGCCCCCTGGCAACTCTTAACTGTCATCTCTCTATTGAGACGCAAGGTCCACTGTAGGTCCAGCCTGACAGAAAGAACAGAAAAACCGGTCAACTTGTGAGACTTTTGGACGATCCAAAGTCACCTAGGCCTGACTAAGTCATTAAGCAGGTAATGCTCTGCACGGCATGCAAAAGTCCCCGCCTGCAACGAAGTGTGATCATAGAAAGGCCCCGTGTGGCCGAAAGTCTCCAGTAGACAGTCAGTGAGTGATGGTTATTGCGCTGTGGGGTCAAGTTGGAAACTGGAGCATGTGAGAGAAGCCCGACTCTCCCCCTTTGGAAAGCAACTTCGATGCAGCTTCCAAGCTGCCTGAACACCACACCACCAGGACACTGTTCACTGCACAGATGCCTCTGAGGAGCAGTGAGCTTTTGCCAAAGAAACCAAACGCTTGCGCTTCCTTCCTGGGAGCTCAGCCCAGAGCATACTGTAGCTAAAGTGCCAACTAAATGGGACCTCTAGTCTCGAGGTAAGGTGCACATTTTCCCTTTACCAGAGGCAGGGTTGCACCAGTTTCCAGGAAGGCTTAGTCAATGGACGGCTTTAGCTTTAGTGTGCCTCACAGCGCTCAAGCCTCTCACGGGGGCATTTCTTTCCAGGGAAGTGCACCGTGTACCAGAAGCCTTCTGAGCACAATCAAGGGATACACGGCTCTGGGACCATCCCTCACTATGCAGGTGAAAGGGCCGGCAACTAATCTGTTCTCTATGGCTAGCGTTCCACAGCTTTGAAACAACCCCAGGAGCACGGTTCTTGGGCCGGCTTTCTTTCCATGCGGGTCTGCCACGTTGAGGACACCTAAGCTGCCCTGAAAGAAACCACCAGGGCTCCAATCCACTTTGGGATCTCCTGCTCGACGTCTCTCTAAGTGAGGCAGAAAGTAGACTTTAGGTCCAGCCCGAAATAAAGTAGAAATTGACCGTGAGCCTTGCTAGGCATTTGGAACATGCAAAGTCACCTAGGCCTCCTGAGGGCATTTAGAGGATTATGCCATTCAGCACATGCAGAACACACTGCATCCCAATGTTTCATCGCAGAAGGCCGAATTGTGTTCCAAGGGCCTCCTTTGGCTTGTCAGAGAAGAGAGGTATATGTGCTGGGTGATCCGGTGTATAATTGAGAAGCCTGGAAAACGGCAGTATTTTCCCCCTTTTGAAAGGTAGATAGTGGCGGCCTCAAGGCTGACTGAAAGACAGTGCTGTTACCCGTCTTCTAGTCACTGCTAGGAATGCCTCAGGGAAGAAAGTGAGTTTTCTCCTATGAATCCAGGTGGTCGCCTGTGCCTTGCTAGGAGTTCACCCCACCGCTTGCCCTAGCTAAAGTGCGAAGTAAACGTGACCCCCAGGCCTCAAGGTAAGCACGAGCGTTTCCTATCAGCAAAGTTTCTGTGCAGCCATCTCCATGAACCCTGACTCGATAGAGTGCTTTAAATCCTCTACGGCTCTCCGGAGGCCTCAGAGAGACACGTATGAATTCCCTTCTGAGGGAGAGCGTGGGTGCCATGAGTCCCCTTTTTGTTTTCCGAGCAACACAGCGCAGAACAGGCTGTAGGGTTCAACCCTTTCTATGCAGAGGGAAAGGCAATGAAGTGATCCTCGCTTGCATAGCTTGATTTCTACCGCTGTAAAGCAGCCCCAGGACAACGTTTCTGCCAGTATTACATTCAACGTGGCTCTCCCTCTGTGGAGGCCCTCTGAACTGCACTGAAAGAATCCCTGAGCCTACAGAGCCCCCTGGCAACTCTTACCCGTCATCTCTCTATTGTGACGCAAGGTCCACTGTAGGTCCAGCGTGACAGAAAGAACAGAAAAACCGGTCAACTTGTGAGACTTTTGGACGATCCCAAGTCACCTAGGCCTGACTAAGTCATTAAGCAGGTAATGCTATGCACGGCATGCAAAAGTCCCCGCCTGCAACGAAGTGTGATCATAGAAAGGCCCCGTGTGGCCGAAAGTCTCCAGTAGACAGTCAGTGAGTGATGGTAATTGCGCTGTGGGGTCAAGTTGGAAACTGGAGCATGTGAGAGAAGCCCGACTCTCCCCCTTTGGAAAGCAACTTCGATGCAGCTTCCAAGCTGCCTGAACACCACACCACCAGGACACTGTTCACTGCACAGATGCCTCTGAGGAGCAGTGAGCTTTTGCCAAAGAAACCGAACGCTTGCGCTTCCTTCCTGGGAGCTCAGCCCAGAGCATACTCTAGCCTAAGTGCCAACTAAATGTGACCTCTAGTCTCGAGGTAAGGTGCACATTTTCCCTTTACCAGAGGCAGGGGTGCACCAGTTTCCAGGAAGGCTTAGTCAATGGACGGCTTTAGCCTTAGTGTGCCTCACAGCGCTCAAGCCTCTCATGGGGGCATTTCTTTCCAAGGAAGTGCACCGTGTACCAGAAGCCTTCTGAGCACAATCAAGGGATACACGGCTCTGGGACCATCCCTCACTATGCAGGTGAAAGGGCCGGCAACTAATCTGTTCTCTATGGCTAGCGTTTCACAGCTTTGAAACAGCCCCAGGAGCACGGTTCTTGGGCCGGCTTTCTTTCCATGCGGGTCTGCCACGTTGAGGACACCTAAGCTGCCCTGAAAGAAACCACCGGGGCTCCAATCCACTTTGGGGTCTCCTGCTCGACGTCTCTCTAAGTGAGGCAGAAAGTAGACTTTAGGTCCAGCCAGAAATAAAGTAGAGATTGACCGTGAGCCTTGCTAGGCATTTGGAACATGCAAAGTCACCTAGGCCTCCTGAGGGCATTTAGAGGATTATGCCATTCAGCACATGCAGAACACACTGCATCCCAAAGTTTCATCGCAGAAGGCCGAATTGTGTTCCAAGGGCCTCCTTTGGCTTGTCAGAGAAGAGAGGTATATGTGCTGGGTGATCCGGTGTATAATTGAGAAACCTGGAAAAAGGCAGTATTTTCCCCCATTTGAAAGGTACATAGTGGCGGCCTCAAGGCTGACTGAAAGACAGTGCTGTTACCCGTCTTCTAGTCACTGCTAAGAAGGCCTCAGGGAAGAAAGTGAGTTTTCTCCTATGAATCCAGGTGGTCGCCTGTGCCTTGCTAGGAGTTCACCCCACCGCTTGCCCTAGCTAAAGTGCGAAGTAAACGTGACCCCCAGGCCTCAAGGTAAGCACGAGCGTTTCCTATAAGCAAAGTTTGCTGTGCAGCCATCTCCATGAACCCTGACTCGATAGAGCGCTTTAAATCCTCTACGGCTCTCCGGAGGCCTCAGAGAGACACGTATGAATTCCCTTCTGAGGGAGAGCCTGGGTGCCGTGAGTCCCCTTTTTGTTTTCCGAGCAACACAGCGCAGAACAGGCTGTTGGGGTCAACCCTTTCTATGCAGAGGGAAAGGCAATGAACTGATCCTCGCTTGCATAGCTTGATTTCTACCGCTGTAAAGCAGCCCCAGGACAACGTTTTTGCCAGTATTACATTCAACGTGGCTCTCCCTCTGTGGAGGCCCTCTGAACTGCACTGAAAGAATCCCTGAGCCTACAGAGCCCCCTGGCAACTCTTACCTGTCATCTCTCTATTGTGACGCAAGGTCCACTGTAGGTCCAGCCTGACAGAAAGAACAGAAAAACCGGTCAACTTGTGAGACTTTTGGACGATCCAAAGCCACCTAGGCCTGACTAAGTCATTAAGCAGGTAATGCTATGCACGGCATGCAAAAGTCCCCGCCTGCAACGAAGTGTGATCATAGAAAGGCCCCGTGTGGCCGAAAGTCTCCAGTAGACAGTCAGTGAGTGATGGTAATTGCGCTGTGGGGTCAAGTTGGAAACTGCAGCATGTGAGAGAAGCCCGACTCTCCCCCTTTGGAAAGCAACTTCGATGCAGCTTCCAAGCTGCCTGAACACCACACCACCAGGACACTGTTCACTGCACAGATGCCTCTGAGGAGCAGTGAGCTTTTGCCAAAGAAACCGAACGCTTGCGCTTCCTTCCTGGGAGCTCAGCCCAGAGCATACTCTAGCCTAAGTGCCAACTAAATGTGACCTCTAGTCTCGAGGTAAGGTGCACATTTTCCCTTTACCAGAGGCAGGGGTGCACCAGTTTCCAGGAAGGCTTAGTCAATGGACGGCTTTAGCTTTAGTGTGCCTCACAGCGCTCAAGCCTCTCACGGGGGCATTTCTTTCAAAGGAAGTGCACCGTGTACCAGAAGCCTTCTGAGCACAATCAAGGGATACACGGCTCTGGGACCATCCCTCACTATGCAGGTGAAAGGGCCGGCAACTAATCTGTTCTCTATGGCTAGCGTTCCACAGCTTTGAAACAGCCCCAGGAGCACGGTTCTTGGGCCGGCTTTCTTTCCATGCGGGTCTGCCACGTTGAGGACACCTAAGCTGCCCTGAAAGAAACCACCGGGGCTCCAATCCACTTTGGGGTCTCCTGCTCGACGTCTCTCTAAGTGAGGCAGAAAGTAGACTTTAGGTCCAGCCAGAAATAAAGTAGAAATTGACCGTGAGCCTTGCTAGGCATTTGGAACATGCAAAGTCACCTAGGCCTCCTGAGGGCATTTAGAGGATTATGACATTCAGCACATGCAGAACACACTGCATCCCAAAGTTTCATCGCAGAAGGCCGAATTGTGTTCCAAGGGCCTCCTTTGGCTTGTCAGAGAAGAGAGGTATATGTGCTGGGTGATCCGGTGTATAATTGAGAAGCCTGGAAAAAGGCAGTATTTTCCCCCATTTGAAAGGTATATAGTGGCGGCCTCAAGGCTCACTGAAAGACAGTGCTGTTACCCGTCTTCTAGTCACTGCTAAGAATGCCTCAGGGAAGAAAGTGAGTTTTCTCCTATGAATCCAGGTGGTCGCCTGTGCCTTGCTAGGAGTTCACCCCACCGCTTGCCCTAGCTAAAGTGCGAAGTAAACGTGACCCCCAGGCCTCAAGGTAAGCACGAGCGTTTCCTATCAGCAAAGTTTCTGTGCAGCCATCTCCATGAACCCTGACTCGATAGAGTGCTTTAAATCCTCTACGGCTCTCCGGAGGCCTCAGAGAGACACGTATGAATTCCCTTCTGAGGGAGAGCGTGGGTGCCGTGAGTCCCCTTTTTGTTTTCCGAGCAACACAGCGCAGAACAGGCTGTAGGGTTCAACCCTTTCTATGCAGAGGGAAAGGCAATGAAGTGATCCTCGCTTGCATAGCTTGATTTCTACCGCTGTAAAGCAGCCCCAGGACAACGATTTTGCCAGTATTACATTCAACGTGGCTCTCCCTCTGTGGAGGCCCTCTGAACTGCACTGAAAGAATCCCTGAGCCTACAGAGCCCCCTGGCAACTCTTACCTGTCATCTCTCTATTGAGACGCAAGGTCCACTGTAGGTCCAGCCTGACAGAAAGAACAGAAAAACCGGTCAACTTGTGAGACTTTTGGACGATCCAAAGTCACCTAGGCCTGACTAAGTCATTAAGCAGGTAATGCTCTGCACGGCATGCAAAAGTCCCCGCCTGCAACGAAGTGTGATCATAGAAAGGCCCCGTGTGGCCGAAAGTCTCCAGTAGACAGTCAGTGAGTGATGGTAATTGCGCTGTGGGGTCAAGTTGGAAACTGGAGCATGTGAGAGAAGCCCGACTCTCCCCCTTTGGAAAGCAACTTCGATGCAGCTTCCAAGCTGCCTGAACACCACACCACCAGGACACTGTTCACTGCACAGATGCCTCTGAGGAGCAGTGAGCTTTTGCCAAAGAAACCAAACGCTTGCGCTTCCTTCCTGGGAGCTCAGCCCAGAGCATACTGTAGCTAAAGTGCCAACTAAATGGGACCTCTAGTCTCGAGGTAAGGTGCATATTTTCCCTTTACCAGAGGCAGGGGTGCACCAGTTTCCAGGAAGGCTTAGTCAATGGACGGCTTTAGCTTTAGTGTGCCTCACAGCGCTCAAGCCTCTCACGGGGGCATTTCTTTCCAGGGAAGTGCACCGTGTACCAGAAGCCTTCTGAGCACAATCAAGGGATACACGGCTCTGGGACCATCCCTCACTATGCAGGTGAAAGGGCCGGCAACTAATCTGTTCTCTATGGCTAGCGTTCCACAGCTTTGAAACAGCCCCAGGAGCACGGTTCTTGGGCCGGCTTTCTTTCCATGCGGGTCTGCCACGTTGAGGACACCTAAGCTGCCCTGAAAGTAACCACCAGGGCTCCAATCCACTTTGGGGTCTCCTGCTCGACGTCTCTCTAAGTGAGGCAGAAAGTAGACTTTAGGTCCAGCCCGAAATAAAGTAGAAATTGACCGTGAGCCTTGCTAGGCATTTGGAACATGCAAAGTCACCTAGGCCTCCTGAGGGCATTTAGAGGATTATGCCATTCAGCACATGCAGAACACACTGCATCCCAATGTTTCATCGCAGAAGGGCGAATTGTGTTCCAAGGGCCTCCTTTGGCTTGTCAGAGAAGAGAGGTATATGTGCTGGGTGATCCGGTATATAATTGAGAAGCCTGGAAAACGGCAGTATTTTCCCCCTTTTGAAAGGTAGATAGTGGCGGCCTCAAGGCTGACTGAAAGACAGTGCTGTTACCCGTCTTCTAGTCACTGCTAGGAATGCCTCAGGGAAGAAAGGGAGTTTTCTCCTATGAATCCAGGTGGTCGCCTGTGCCTTGCTAGGAGTTCACCCCACCGCTTGCCCTAGCTAAAGTGCGAAGTAAACGTGACCCCCAGGCCTCAAGGTAAGCACGAGCGTTTCCTATCAGCAAAGTTTGCTGTGCAGCCATCTCCATGAACCCTGACTCGATAGAGTGCTTTAAATCCTCTACGGCTCTCCGGAGGCCTCAGAGAGACGCGTATGAATTCCCTTCTGAGGGAGAGCGTGGGTGCCGTGAGTCCCCTTTTTGTTTTCCGAGCAACACAGCGCAGAACAGGCTGTTGGGGTCAACCCTTTCTATGCAGAGGGAAGGGCAATGAACTGATCCTCGCTTGCATAGCTGGATTTCTACCGCTGTAAAGCAGCCCCAGGACAACGTTTTTGCCAGTATTACATTCAACGTGGCTCTCCCTCTGTGGAGGCCCTCTGAACTGCACTGAAAGAATCCCTGAGCCTACAGAGCCCCCTGGCAACTCTTACCTGTCATCTCTCTATTGTGACGCAAGGTCCACTGTAGGTCCAGCCTGACAGAAAGAACAGAAAAACCGGTCAACTTGTGAGACTTTTGGACGATCCAAAGCCACCTAGGCCTGACTAAGTCATTAAGCAGGTAATGCTATGCACGGCATGCAAAAGTCCCCGCCTGCAACGAAGTGTGATCATAGAAAGGCCCCGTGTGGCCGAATGTCTCCAGTAGACAGTCAGTGAGTGATGGTAATTGCGCTGTGGGGTCAAGTTGGAAACTGGAGCATGTGAGAGAAGCCCGACTCTCCCCCTTTGGAAAGCAACTTCGATGCAGCTTCCAAGCTGCCTGAAC
This sequence comes from Mesoplodon bidens, assembly GCF_964165515.1. Taxonomy (NCBI): domain Eukaryota; kingdom Metazoa; phylum Chordata; class Mammalia; order Artiodactyla; family Ziphiidae; genus Mesoplodon; species Mesoplodon bidens. Next base: position 1,310,308 of record NW_027672444.1, on the reverse strand, counting down.
ACCACACCACCAGGACACTGTTCACTGCACAGATGCCTCTGAGGAGCAGTGAGCTTTTGCCAAAGAAACCGAACGCTTGCGCTTCCTTCCTGGGAGCTCAGCCCAGAGCATACTCTAGCCTAAGTGCCAACTAAATGTGACCTCTAGTCTCGAGGTAAGGTGCACATTTTCCCTTTACCAGAGGCAGGGGTGCACCAGTTTCCAGGAAGGCTTAGTCAATGGACGGCTTTAGCCTTAGTGTGCCTCACAGCGCTCAAGCCTCTCATGGGGGCATTTCTTTCAAAGGAAGTGCACCGTGTACCAGAAGCCTTCTGAGCACAATCAAGGGATACACGGCTCTGGGACCATCCCTCACTATGCAGGTGAAAGGGCCGGCAACTAATCTGTTCTCTATGGCTAGCGTTCCACAGCTTTGAAACAGCCCCAGGAGCACGGTTCTTGGGCCGGCGCTCTTTCCATGCGGGTCTGCCACGTTGAGGACACCTAAGCTGCCCTGAAAGAAACCACCGGGGCTCCAATCCACTTTGGGGTCTCCTGCTCGACGTCTCTCTAAGTGAGGCAGAAAGTAGACTTTAGGTCCAGCCCGAAATAAAGTAGAAATTGACCGTGAGCCTTGCTAGGCATTTGGAACATGCAAAGTCACCTAGGCCTCCTGAGGGCATTTAGAGGATTATGCCATTCAGCACATGCAGAACACACTGCATCCCAAAGTTTCATCGCAGAAGGCCGAATTGTGTTCCAAGGGCCTCCTTTGGCTTGTCAGAGAAGAGAGGTATATGTGCTGGGTGATCCGGTGTATAATTGAGAAGCGTGGAAAAAGGCAGTATTTTCCCCCATTTGAAAGGTACATAGTGGCGGCCTCAAGGCTGACTGAAAGACAGTGCTGTTACCCGTCTTCTAGTCACTGCTAAGAATGCCTCAGGGAAGAAAGTGAGTTTTCTCCTATGAATCCAGGTGGTCGCCTGTGCCTTGCTAGGAGTTCACCCCACCGCTTGCCCTAGCTAAAGTGCGAAGTAAACGTGACCCCCAGGCCTCAAGGTAAGCACGAGCGTTTCCTATCAGCAAAGTTTCTGTGCAGCCATCTCCATGAACCCTGACTCGATAGAGTGCTTTAAATCCTCTACGGCTCTCCGGAGGCCTCAGAGAGACACGTATGAATTCCCTTCTGAGGGAGAGCGTGGGTGCCGTGAGTCCCCTTTTTGTTTTCCGAGCAACACAGCGCAGAACAGGCTGTAGGGTTCAACCCTTTCTATGCAGAGGGAAAGGCAATGAAGTGATCCTCGCTTGCATAGCTTGATTTCTACCGCTGTAAAGCAGCCCCAGGACAACGTTTCTGCCAGTATTACATTCAACGTGGCTCTCCCTCTGTGGAGGCCCTCTGAACTGCACTGAAAGAATCCCTGAGCCTACAGAGCCCCCTGGCAACTCTTACCTGTCATCTCTCTATTGTGACGCAAGGTCCACTGTAGGTCCAGCCTGACAGAAAGAACAGAAAAACCGGTCAACTTGTGAGACTTTTGGACGATCCAAAGTCACCTAGGCCTGACTAAGTCATTAAGCAGGTAATGCTCTGCACGGAATGCAAAAGTCCCCGCCTGCAACGAAGTGTGATCATAGAAAGGCCCCGTGTGGCCGAATGTCTCCAGTAGACAGTCAGTGAGTGATGGTAATTGCGCTGTGGGGTCAAGTTGGAAACTGGAGCATGTGAGAGAAGCCCGACTCTCCCCCTTTGGAAAGCAACTTCGATGCAGCTTCCAAGCTGCCTGAACACCACACCACCAGGGCACTGTTCACTGCACAGATGCCTCTGAGGAGCAGTGAGCTTTTGCCAAAGAAACCGAACGCTTGCGCTTCCTTCCTGGGAGCTCAGCCCAGAGCATACTCTAGCCTAAGTGCCAACTAAATGTGACCTCTAGTCTCGAGGTAAGGTGCACATTTTCCCTTTACCAGAGGCAGGGGTGCACCAGTTTCCAGGAAGGCTTAGTCAATGGACGGCTTTAGCCTTAGTGTGCCTCACAGCGCTCAAGCCTCTCATGGGGGCATTTCTTTCCAAGGAAGTGCACCGTGTACCAGAAGCCTTCTGAGCACAATCAAGGGATACACGGCTCTGGGACCATCCCTCACTATGCAGGTGAAAGGGCCGGCAACTAATCTGTTCTCTATGGCTAGCGTTCCACAGCTTTGAAACAGCCCCAGGAGCACGGTTCTTGGGCCGGCTTTCTTTCCATGCGGGTCTGCCACGTTGAGGACACCTAAGCTGCCCTGAAAGAAACCACCGGGGCTCCAATCCACTTTGGGGTCTCCTGCTCGACGTCTCTCTAAGTGAGGCAGAAAGTAGACTTTAGGTCCAGCCCGAAATAAAGTAGAAATTGACCGTGAGCCTTGCTAGGCATTTGGAACATGCAAAGTCACCTAGGCCTCCTGAGGGCATTTAGAGGATTATGCCATTCAGCACATGCAGAACACACTGCATCCCAAAGTTTCATCGCAGAAGGCCGAATTGTGTTCCAAGGGCCTCCTTTGGCTTGTCAGAGAAGAGAGGTATATGTGCTGGGTGATCCGGTGTATAATTGAGAAGCCTGGAAAAAGGCAGTATTTTCCCCCATTTGAAAGGTACATAGTGGCGGCCTCAAGGCTGACTGAAAGACAGTGCTGTTACCCGTCTTCTAGTCACTGCTAAGAAGGCCTCAGGGAAGAAAGTGAGTTTTCTCCTATGAATCCAGGTGGTCGCCTGTGCCTTGCTAGGAGTTCACCCCACCGCTTGCCCTAGCTAAAGTGCGAAGTAAACGTGACCCCCAGGCCTCAAGGTAAGCACGAGCGTTTCCTATCAGCAAAGTTTGCTGTGCAGCCATCTCCATGAACCCTGACTCGATAGAGTGCTTTAAATCCTCTACGGCTCTCCGGAGGCCTCAGAGAGACGCGTATGAATTCCCTTCTGAGGGAGAGCGTGGGTGCCGTGAGTCCCCTTTTTGTTTTCCGAGCAACACAGCGCAGAACAGGCTGTTGGGGTCAACCCTTTCTATGCAGAGGGAAAGGCAATGAAGTGATCCTCGCTTGCATAGCTTGATTTCTACCGCTGTAAAGCAGCCCCAGGACAACGTTTTTGCCAGTATTACATTCAACGTGGCTCTCCCTCTGTGGAGGCCCTCTGAACTGCACTGAAAGAATCCCTGAGCCTACAGAGCCCCCTGGCAACTCTTACCTGTCATCTCTCTATTGTGACGCAAGGTCCACTGTAGGTCCAGCCTGACAGAAAGAACAGAAAAACCGGTCAACTTGTGAGACTTTTGGACGATCCAAAGCCACCTAGGCCTGACTAAGTCATTAAGCAGGTAATGCTATGCACGGCATGCAAAAGTCCCCGCCTGCAACGAAGTGTGATCATAGAAAGGCCCCGTGTGGCCGAAAGTCTCCAGTAGACAGTCAGTGAGTGATGGTAATTGCGCTGTGGGGTCAAGTTGGAAACTGGAGCATGTGAGAGAAGCCCGACTCTCCCCCTTTGGAAAGCAACTTCGATGCAGCTTCCAAGCTGCCTGAACACCACACCACCAGGACACTGTTCACTGCACAGATGCCTCTGAGGAGCAGTGAGCTTTTGCCAAAGAAACCGAACGCTTGCGCTTCCTTCCTGGGAGCTCAGCCCAGAGCATACTCTAGCCTAAGTGCCAACTAAATGTGACCTCTAGTCTCGAGGTAAGGTGCACATTTTCCCTTTACCAGAGGCAGGGGTGCACCAGTTTCCAGGAAGGCTTAGTCAATGGACGGCTTTAGCTTTAGTGTGCCTCACAGCGCTCAAGCCTCTCACGGGGGCATTTCTTTCCAAGGAAGTGCACCGTGTACCAGAAGCCTTCTGAGCACAATCAAGGGATACACGGCTCTGGGACCATCCCTCACTATGCAGGTGAAAGGGCCGGCAACTAATCTGTTCTCTATGGCTAGCGTTTCACAGCTTTGAAACAGCCCCAGGAGCACGGTTCTTGGGCCGGCTTTCTTTCCATGCGGGTCTGCCACGTTGAGGACACCTAAGCTGCCCTGAAAGAAACCACCGGGGCTCCAATCCACTTTGGGGTCTCCTGCTCGACGTCTCTCTAAGTGAGGCAGAAAGTAGACTTTAGGTCCAGCCAGAAATAAAGTAGAAATTGACCGTGAGCCTTGCTAGGCATTTGGAACATGCAAAGTCACCTAGGCCTCCTGAGGGCATTTAGAGGATTATGCCATTCAGCACATGCAGAACACACTGCATCCCAAAGTTTCATCGCAGAAGGCCGAATTGTGTTCCAAGGGCCTCCTTTGGCTTGTCAGAGAAGAGAGGTATATGTGCTGGGTGATCCGGTGTATAATTGAGAAACCTGGAAAAAGGCAGTATTTTCCCCCATTTGAAAGGTACATAGTGGCGGCCTCAAGGCTGACTGAAAGACAGTGCTGTTACCCGTCTTCTAGTCACTGCTAAGAAGGCCTCAGGGAAGAAAGTGAGTTTTCTCCTATGAATCCAGGTGGTCGCCTGTGCCTTGCTAGGAGTTCACCCCACCGCTTGCCCTAGCTAAAGTGCGAAGTAAACGTGACCCCCAGGCCTCAAGGTAAGCACGAGCGTTTCCTATAAGCAAAGTTTGCTGTGCAGCCATCTCCATGAACCCTGACTCGATAGAGCGCTTTAAATCCTCTACGGCTCTCCGGAGGCCTCAGAGAGACGCGTATGTATTCCCTTCTGAGGGAGAGCCTGGGTGCCGTGAGTCCCCTTTTTGTTTTCCGAGCAACACAGCGCAGAACAGGCTGTTGGGGTCAACCCTTTCTATGCAGAGGGAAAGGCAATGAACTGATCCTCGCTTGCATAGCTTGATTTCTACCGCTGTAAAGCAGCCCCAGGACAACGTTTTTGCCAGTATTACATTCAACGTGGCTCTCCCTCTGTGGAGGCCCTCTGAACTGCACTGAAAGAATCCCTGAGCCTACAGAGCCCCCTGGCAACTCTTACCTGTCATCTCTCTATTGTGACGCAAGGTCCACTGTAGGTCCAGCCTGACAGAAAGAACAGAAAAACCGGTCAACTTGTGAGACTTTTGGACGATCCAAAGCCACCTAGGCCTGACTAAGTCATTAAGCAGGTAATGCTATGCACGGCATGCAAAAGTCCCCGCCTGCAACGAAGTGTGATCATAGAAAGGCCCCGTGTGGCCGAAAGTCTCCAGTAGACAGTCAGTGAGTGATGGTAATTGCGCTGTGGGGTCAAGTTGGAAACTGCAGCATGTGAGAGAAGCCCGACTCTCCCCCTTTGGAAAGCAACTTCGATGCAGCTTCCAAGCTGCCTGAACACCACACCACCAGGACACTGTTCACTGCACAGATGCCTCTGAGGAGCAGTGAGCTTTTGCCAAAGAAACCGAACGCTTGCGCTTCCTTCCTGGGAGCTCAGCCCAGAGCATACTCTAGCCTAAGTGCCAACTAAATGTGACCTCTAGTCTCGAGGTAAGGTGCACATTTTCCCTTTACCAGAGGCAGGGGTGCACCAGTTTCCAGGAAGGCTTAGTCAATGGACGGCTTTAGCTTTAGTGTGCCTCACAGCGCTCAAGCCTCTCACGGGGGCATTTCTTTCAAAGGAAGTGCACCGTGTACCAGAAGCCTTCTGAGCACAATCAAGGGATACACGGCTCTGGGACCATCCCTCACTATGCAGGTGAAAGGGCCGGCAACTAATCTGTTCTCTATGGCTAGCGTTCCACAGCTTTGAAACAGCCCCAGGAGCACGGTTCTTGGGCCGGCTTTCTTTCCATGCGGGTCTGCCACGTTGAGGACACCTAAGCTGCCCTGAAAGAAACCACCGGGGCTCCAATCCACTTTGGGGTCTCCTGCTCGACGTCTCTCTAAGTGAGGCAGAAAGTAGACTTTAGGTCCAGCCCGAAATAAAGTAGAAATTGACCGTGAGCCTTGCTAGGCATTTGGAACATGCAAAGTCACCTAGGCCTCCTGAGGGCATTTAGAGGATTATGACATTCAGCACATGCAGAACACACTGCATCCCAAAGTTTCATCGCAGAAGGCCGAATTGTGTTCCAAGGGCCTCCTTTGGCTTGTCAGAGAAGAGAGGTATATGTGCTGGGTGATCCGGTGTATAATTGAGAAGCCTGGAAAAAGGCAGTATTTTCCCCCATTTGAAAGGTACATAGTGGCGGCCTCAAGGCTGACTGAAAGACAGTGCTGTTACCCGTCTTCTAGTCACTGCTAAGAATGCCTCAGGGAAGAAAGTGAGTTTTCTCCTATGAATCCAGGTGGTCGCCTGTGCCTTGCTAGGAGTTCACCCCACCGCTTGCCCTAGCTAAAGTGCGAAGTAAACGTGACCCCCAGGCCTCAAGGTAAGCACGAGCGTTTCCTATCAGCAAAGTTTCTGTGCAGCCATCTCCATGAACCCTGACTCGATAGAGTGCTTTAAATCCTCTACGGCTCTCCGGAGGCCTCAGAGAGACACGTATGAATTCCCTTCTGAGGGAGAGCGTGGGTGCCGTGAGTCCCCTTTTTGTTTTCCGAGCAACACAGCGCAGAACAGGCTGTAGGGTTCAACCCTTTCTATGCAGAGGGAAAGGCAATGAAGTGATCCTCGCTTGCATAGCTTGATTTCTACCGCTGTAAAGCAGCCCCAGGACAACGATTTTGCCAGTATTACATTCAACGTGGCTCTCCCTCTGTGGAGGCCCTCTGAACTGCACTGAAAGAATCCCTGAGCCTACAGAGCCCCCTGGCAACTCTTACCTGTCATCTCTCTATTGAGACGCAAGGTCCACTGTAGGTCCAGCCTGACAGAAAGAACAGAAAAACCGGTCAACTTGTGAGACTTTTGGACGATCCAAAGTCACCTAGGCCTGACTAAGTCATTAAGCAGGTAATGCTCTGCACGGCATGCAAAAGTCCCCGCCTGCAACGAAGTGTGATCATAGAAAGGCCCCGTGTGGCCGAAAGTCTCCAGTAGACAGTCAGTGAGTGATGGTAATTGCGCTGTGGGGTCAAGTTGGAAACTGGAGCATGTGAGAGAAGCCCGACTCTCCCCCTTTGGAAAGCAACTTCGATGCAGCTTCCAAGCTGCCTGAACACCACACCACCAGGACACTGTTCACTGCACAGATGCCTCTGAGGAGCAGTGAGCTTTTGCCAAAGAAACCAAACGCTTGCGCTTCCTTCCTGGGAGCTCAGCCCAGAGCATACTGTAGCTAAAGTGCCAACTAAATGGGACCTCTAGTCTCGAGGTAAGGTGCATATTTTCCCTTTACCAGAGGCAGGGGTGCACCAGTTTCCATGAAGGCTTAGTCAATGGACGGCTTTAGCTTTAGTGTGCCTCACAGCGCTCAAGCCTCTCACGGGGGCATTTCTTTCCAGGGAAGTGCACCGTGTACCAGAAGCCTTCTGAGCACAATCAAGGGATACACGGCTCTGGGACCATCCCTCACTATGCAGGTGAAAGGGCCGGCAACTAATCTGTTCTCTATGGCTAGCGTTCCACAGCTTTGAAACAGCCCCAGGAGCACGGTTCTTGGGCCGGCTTTCTTTCCATGCGGGTCTGCCACGTTGAGGACACCTAAGCTGCCCTGAAAGTAACCACCAGGGCTCCAATCCACTTTGGGATCTCCTGCTCGACGTCTCTCTAAGTGAGGCAGAAAGTAGACTTTAGGTCCAGCCCGAAATAAAGTAGAAATTGACCGTGAGCCTTGCTAGGCATTTGGAACATGCAAAGTCACCTAGGCCTCCTGAGGGCATTTAGAGGATTATGCCATTCAGCACATGCAGAACACACTGCATCCCAATGTTTCATCGCAGAAGGGCGAATTGTGTTCCAAGGGCCTCCTTTGGCTTGTCAGAGAAGAGAGGTATATGTGCTGGGTGATCCGGTGTATAATTGAGAAGCCTGGAAAACGGCAGTATTTTCCCCCTTTTGAAAGGTAGATAGTGGCGGCCTCAAGGCTGACTGAAAGACAGTGCTGTTACCCGTCTTCTAGTCACTGCTAGGAATGCCTCAGGGAAGAAAGGGAGTTTTCTCCTATGAATCCAGGTGGTCGCCTGTGCCTTGCTAGGAGTTCACCCCACCGCTTGCCCTAGCTAAAGTGCGAAGTAAACGTGACCCCCAGGCCTCAAGGTAAGCACGAGCGTTTCCTATCAGCAAAGTTTGCTGTGCAGCCATCTCCATGAACCCTGACTCGATAGAGTGCTTTAAATCCTCTACGGCTCTCCGGAGGCCTCAGAGAGACGCGTATGAATTCCCTTCTGAGGGAGAGCGTGGGTGCCGTGAGTCCCCTTTTTGTTTTCCGAGCAACACAGCGCAGAACAGGCTGTTGGGGTCAACCCTTTCTATGCAGAGGGAAGGGCAATGAACTGATCCTCGCTTGCATAGCTGGATTTCTACCGCTGTAAAGCAGCCCCAGGACAACGTTTTTGCCAGTATTACATTCAACGTGGCTCTCCCTCTGTGGAGGCCCTCTGAACTGCACTGAAAGAATCCCTGAGCCTACAGTGCCCCCTGGCAACTCTTACCTGTCATCTCTCTATTGTGACGCAAGGACCACTGTAGGTCCAGCCTGACAGAACGAACAGAAAAACCGGTCAACTTGTGAGACTTTGGACGATCCAAAGCCACCTAGGCCTGACTAAGTCATTAAGCAGGTAATGCTATGCACGGCATGCAAAAGTCCCCGCCTGCAACGAAGTGTGTTCATAGAAAGGCCCCGTGTGGCCGAAAGTCTCCAGTAGACAGTCAGTGAGTGATGGTAATTGCGCTGTGGGGTCAAGTTGGAAACTGCAGCATGTGAGAGAAGCCCGACTCTCCCCCTTTTAAAAGCAACTTCGATGCAGCTTCCAAGCTGCCTGAACACCACACCACCAGGACACTGTTCACTGCACAGATGCCTCTGAGGAGCAGTGAGCTTTTGCCAAAGAAACCGAACGCTTGCGCTTCCTTCCTGGGAGCTCAGCCCAGAGCATACTCTAGCCTAAGTGCCAACTAAATGTGACCTCTAGTCTCGAGGTAAGGTGCACATTTTCCCTTTACCAGAGGCAGGGGTGCACCAGTTTCCAGGAAGGCTTAGTCAATGGACGGCTTTAGCCTTAGTGTGCCTCACAGCGCTCAAGCCTCTCACGGGGGCATTTCTTTCAAAGGAAGTGCACCGTGTACCAGAAGCCTTCTGAGCACAATCAAGGGATACACGGCTCTGGGACCATCCCTCACTATGCAGGTGAAAGGGCTGGCAACTAATCTGTTCTCTATGGCTAGCGTTCCACAGCTTTGAAACAGCCCCAGGAGCACGGTTCTTGGGCCGGCTTTCTTTCCATGCGGGTCTGCCACGTTGAGGACACCTAAGCTGCCCTGAAAGAAACCACCGGGGCTCCAATCCACTTTGGGGTCTCCTGCTCGACGTCTCTCTAAGTGAGGCAGAAAGTAGACTTTAGGTCCAGCCAGAAATAAAGTAGAAATTGACCGTGAGCCTTGCTAGGCATTTGGAACATGCAAAGTCACCTAGGCCTCCTGAGGGCATTTAGAGGATTATGACATTCAGCACATGCAGAACACACTGCATCCCAAAGTTTCATCGCAGAAGGCCGAATTGTGTTCCAAGGGCCTCCTTTGGCTTGTCAGAGAAGAGAGGTATATGTGCTGGGTGATCCGGTGTATAATTGAGAAGCCTGGAAAAAGGCAGTATTTTCCCCCATTTGAAAGGTACATAGTGGCGGCCTCAAGGCTCACTGAAAGACAGTGCTGTTACCCGTCTTCTAGTCACTGCTAAGAATGCCTCAGGGAAGAAAGTGAGTTTTCTCCTATGAATCCAGGTGGTCGCCTGTGCCTTGCTAGGAGTTCACCCCACCGCTTGCCCTAGCTAAAGTGCGAAGTAAACGTGACCCCCAGGCCTCAAGGTAAGCACGAGCGTTTCCTATCAGCAAAGTTTCTGTGCAGCCATCTCCATGAACCCTGACTCGATAGAGTGCTTTAAATCCTCTACGGCTCTCCGGAGGCCTCAGAGAGACACGTATGAATTCCCTTCTGAGGGAGAGCGTGGGTGCCGTGAGTCCCCTTTTTGTTTTCCGAGCAACACAGCGCAGAACAGGCTGTTGGGGTCAACCCTTTCTATGCAGAGGGAAAGGCAATGAACTGATCCTCGCTTGCATAGCTTGATTTCTACCGCTGTAAAGCAGCCCCAGGACAACGTTTTTGCCAGTATTACATTCAACGTGGCTCTCCCTCTGTGGAGGCCCTCTGAACTGCACTGAAAGAATCCCTGAGCCTACAGAGCCCCCTGGCAACTCTTACCTGTCATCTCTCTATTGTGACGCAAGGTCCACTGTAGGTCCAGCCTGACAGAAAGAACAGAAAAACCGGTCAACTTGTGAGACTTTTGGACGATCCAAAGCCACCTAGGCCTGACTAAGTCATTAAGCAGGTAATGCTCTGCACGGCATGCAAAAGTCCCCGCCTGCAACGAAGTGTGATCATAGAAAGGCCCCGTGTGGCCGAAAGTCTCCAGTAGACAGTCAGTGAGTGATGGTAATTGCGCTGTGGGGTCAAGTTGGAAACTGGAGCATGTGAGAGAAGCCCGACTCTCCCCCTTTGGAAAGCAACTTCGATGCAGCTTCCAAGCTGCCTGAACACCACACCACCAGGACACTGTTCACTGCACAGATGCCTCTGAGGAGCAGTGAGCTTTTGCCAAAGAAACCGAACGCTTGCGCTTCCTTCCTGGGAGCTCAGCCCAGAGCATACTCTAGCCTAAGTGCCAACTAAATGTGACCTCTAGTCTCGAGGTAAGGTGCACATTTTCCCTTTACCAGAGGCAGGGGTGCACCAGTTTCCAGGAAGGCTTAGTCAATGGACGGCTTTAGCCTTAGTGTGCCTCACAGCGCTCAAGCCTCTCATGGGGGCATTTCTTTCAAAGGAAGTGCACCGTGTACCAGAAGCCTTCTGAGCACAATCAAGGGATACACGGCTCTGGGACCATCCCTCACTATGCAGGTGAAAGGGCCGGCAACTAATCTGTTCTCTATGGCTAGCGTTCCACAGCTTTGAAACAGCCCCAGGAGCACGGTTCTTGGGCCGGCTTTCTTTCCATGCGGGTCTGCCACGTTGAGGACACCTAAGCTGCCCTGAAAGAAACCACCGGGGCTCCAATCCACTTTGGGGTCTCCTGCTCGACGTCTCTCTAAGTGAGGCAGAAAGTAGACTTTAGGTCCAGCCCGAAATAAAGTAGAAATTGACCGTGAGCCTTGCTAGGCATTTGGAACATGCAAAGTCACCTAGGCCTCCTGAGGGCATTTAGAGGATTATGCCATTCAGCACATGCAGAACACACTGCATCCCAAAGTTTCATCGCAGAAGGCCGAATTGTGTTCCAAGGGCCTCCTTTGGCTTGTCAGAGAAGAGAGGTATATGTGCTGGGTGATCCGGTGTATAATTGAGAAGCCTGGAAAAAGGCAGTATTTTCCCCCATTTGAAAGGTACATAGTGGCGGCCTCAAGGCTGACTGAAAGACAGTGCTGTTACCCGTCTTCTAGTCACTGCTAAGAAGGCCTCAGGGAAGAAAGTGAGTTTTCTCCTATGAATCCAGGTGGTCGCCTGTGCCTTGCTAGGAGTTCACCCCACCGCTTGCCCTAGCTAAAGTGCGAAGTAAACGTGACCCCCAGGCCTCAAGGTAAGCACGAGCGTTTCCTATCAGCAAAGTTTCTGTGCAGCCATCTCCATGAACCCTGACTCGATAGAGTGCTTTAAATCCTCTACGGCTCTCCGGAGGCCTCAGAGAGACACGTATGAATTCCCTTCTGAGGGAGAGCGTGGGTGCCGTGAGTCCCCTTTTTGTTTTCCGAGCAACACAGCGCAGAACAGGCTGTAGGGTTCAACCCTTTCTATGCAGAGGGAAAGGCAATGAAGTGATCCTCGCTTGCATAGCTTGATTTCTACCGCTGTAAAGCAGCCCCAGGACAACGATTTTGCCAGTATTACATTCAACGTGGCTCTCCCTCTGTGGAGGCCCTCTGAACTGCACTGAAAGAATCCCTGAGCCTACAGAGCCCCCTGGCAACTCTTACCTGTCATCTCTCTATTGAGACGCAAGGTCCACTGTAGGTCCAGCCTGACAGAAAGAACAGAAAAACCGGTCAACTTGTGAGACTTTTGGACGATCCAAAGTCACCTAGGCCTGACTAAGTCATTAAGCAGGTAATGCTCTGCACGGCATGCAAAAGTCCCCGCCTGCAACGAAGTGTGATCATAGAAAGGCCCCGTGTGGCCGAAAGTCTCCAGTAGACAGTCAGTGAGTGATGGTAATTGCGCTGTGGGGTCAAGTTGGAAACTGGAGCATGTGAGAGAAGCCCGACTCTCCCCCTTTGGAAAGCAACTTCGATGCAGCTTCCAAGCTGCCTGAACACCACACCACCAGGACACTGTTCACTGCACAGATGCCTCTGAGGAGCAGTGAGCTTTTGCCAAAGAAACCGAACGCTTGCGCTTCCTTCCTGGGAGCTCAGCCCAGAGCATACTGTAGCTAAAGTGCCAACTAAATGGGACCTCTAGTCTCGAGGTAAGGTGCATATTTTCCCTTTACCAGAGGCAGGGGTGCACCAGTTTCCATGAAGGCTTAGTCAATGGACGGCTTTAGCTTTAGTGTGCCTCACAGCGCTCAAGCCTCTCACGGGGGCATTTCTTTCCAGGGAAGTGCACCGTGTACCAGAAGCCTTCTGAGCACAATCAAGGGATACACGGCTCTGGGACCATCCCTCACTATGCAGGTGAAAGGGCCGGCAACTAATCTGTTCTCTATGGCTAGCGTTCCACAGCTTTGAAACAGCCCCAGGAGCACGGTTCTTGGGCCGGCTTTCTTTCCATGCGGGTCTGCCACGTTGAGGACACCTAAGCTGCCCTGAAAGTAACCACCAGGGCTCCAATCCACTTTGGGATCTCCTGCTCGACGTCTCTCTAAGTGAGGCAGAAAGTAGACTTTAGGTCCAGCCCGAAATAAAGTAGAAATTGACCGTGAGCCTTGCTAGGCATTTGGAACATGCAAAGTCACCTAGGCCTCCTGAGGGCATTTAGAGGATTATGCCATTCAGCACATGCAGAACACACTGCATCCCAATGTTTCATCGCAGAAGGGCGAATTGTGTTCCAAGGGCCTCCTTTGGCTTGTCAGAGAAGAGAGGTATATGTGCTGGGTGATCCGGTGTATAATTGAGAAGCCTGGAAAACGGCAGTATTTTCCCCCTTTTGAAAGGTAGATAGTGGCGGCCTCAAGGCTGACTGAAAGACAGTGCTGTTACCCGTCTTCTAGTCACTGCTAGGAATGCCTCAGGGAAGAAAGGGAGTTTTCTCCTATGAATCCAGGTGGTCGCCTGTGCCTTGCTAGGAGTTCACCCCACCGCTTGCCCTAGCTAAAGTGCGAAGTAAACGTGACCCCCAGGCCTCAAGGTAAGCACGAGCGTTTCCTATCAGCAAAGTTTGCTGTGCAGCCATCTCCATGAACCCTGACTCGATAGAGTGCTTTAAATCCTCTACGGCTCTCCGGAGGCCTCAGAGAGACGCGTATGAATTCCCTTCTGAGGGAGAGCGTGGGTGCCGTGAGTCCCCTTTTTGTTTTCCGAGCAACACAGCGCAGAACAGGCTGTTGGGGTCAACCCTTTCTATGCAGAGGGAAGGGCAATGAACTGATCCTCGCTTGCATAGCTGGATTTCTACCGCTGTAAAGCAGCCCCAGGACAACGTTTTTGCCAGTATTACATTCAACGTGGCTCTCCCTCTGTGGAGGCCCTCTGAACTGCACTGAAAGAATCCCTGAGCCTACAGTGCCCCCTGGCAACTCTTACCTGTCATCTCTCTATTGTGACGCAAGGACCACTGTAGGTCCAGCCTGACAGAAAGAACAGAAAAACCGGTCAACTTGTGAGACTTTGGACGATCCAAAGCCACCTAGGCCTGACTAAGTCATTAAGCAGGTAATGCTATGCACGGCATGCAAAAGTCCCCGCCTGCAACGAAGTGTGTTCATAGAAAGGCCCCGTGTGGCCGAAAGTCTCCAGTAGACAGTCAGTGAGTGATGGTAATTGCGCTGTGGGGTCAAGTTGGAAACTGCAGCATGTGAGAGAAGCCCGACTCTCCCCCTTTTAAAAGCAACTTCGATGCAGCTTCCAAGCTGCCTGAACACCACACCACCAGGACACTGTTCACTGCACAGATGCCTCTGAGGAGCAGTGAGCTTTTGCCAAAGAAACCGAACGCTTGCGCTTCCTTCCTGGGAGCTCAGCCCAGAGCATACTCTAGCCTAAGTGCCAACTAAATGTGACCTCTAGTCTCGAGGTAAGGTGCACATTTTCCCTTTACCAGAGGCAGGGGTGCACCAGTTTCCAGGAAGGCTTAGTCAATGGACGGCTTTAGCCTTAGTGTGCCTCACAGCGCTCAAGCCTCTCACGGGGGCATTTCTTTCCAAGGAAGTGCACCGTGTACCAGAAGCCTTCTGAGCACAATCAAGGGATACACGGCTCTGGGACCATCCCTCACTATGCAGGTGAAAGGGCTGGCAACTAATCTGTTCTCTATGGCTAGCGTTCCACAGCTTTGAAACAGCCCCAGGAGCACGGTTCTTGGGCCGGCTTTCTTTCCATGCGGGTCTGCCACGTTGAGGACACCTAAGCTGCCCTGAAAGAAACCACCGGGGCTCCAATCCACTTTGGGGTCTCCTGCTCGACGTCTCTCTAAGTGAGGCAGAAAGTAGACTTTAGGTCCAGCCAGAAATAAAGTAGAAATTGACCGTGAGCCTTGCTAGGCATTTGGAACATGCAAAGTCACCTAGGCCTCCTGAGGGCATTTAGAGGATTATGACATTCAGCACATGCAGAACACACTGCATCCCAAAGTTTCATCGCAGAAGGCCGAATTGTGTTCCAAGGGCCTCCTTTGGCTTGTCAGAGAAGAGAGGTATATGTGCTGGGTGATCCGGTGTATAATTGAGAAGCCTGGAAAAAGGCAGTATTTTCCCCCATTTGAAAGGTACATAGTGGCGGCCTCAAGGCTCACTGAAAGACAGTGCTGTTACCCGTCTTCTAGTCACTGCTAAGAATGCCTCAGGGAAGAAAGTGAGTTTTCTCCTATGAATCCAGGTGGTCGCCTGTGCCTTGCTAGGAGTTCACCCCACCGCTTGCCCTAGCTAAAGTGCGAAGTAAACGTGACCCCCAGGCCTCAAGGTAAGCACGAGCGTTTCCTATCAGCAAAGTTTCTGTGCAGCCATCTCCATGAACCCTGACTCGATAGAGTGCTTTAAATCCTCTACGGCTCTCCGGAGGCCTCAGAGAGACACGTATGAATTCCCTTCTGAGGGAGAGCGTGGGTGCCGTGAGTCCCCTTTTTGTTTTCCGAGCAACACAGCGCAGAACAGGCTGTTGGGGTCAACCCTTTCTATGCAGAGGGAAAGGCAATGAACTGATCCTCGCTTGCATAGCTTGATTTCTACCGCTGTAAAGCAGCCCCAGGACAACGTTTTTGCCAGTATTACATTCAACGTGGCTCTCCCTCTGTGGAGGCCCTCTGAACTGCACTGAAAGAATCCCTGAGCCTACAGAGCCCCCTGGCAACTCTTACCTGTCATCTCTCTATTGTGACGCAAGGTCCACTGTAGGTCCAGCCTGACAGAAAGAACAGAAAAACCGGTCAACTTGTGAGACTTTTGGACGATCCAAAGCCACCTAGGCCTGACTAAGTCATTAAGCAGGTAATGCTATGCACGGCATGCAAAAGTCCCCGCCTGCAACGAAGTGTGATCATAGAAAGGCCCCGTGTGGCCGAAAGTCTCCAGTAGACAGTCAGTGAGTGATGGTAATTGCGCTGTGGGGTCAAGTTGGAAACTGGAGCATGTGAGGGAAGCCCGACTCTCCCCCTTTGGAAAGCAACTTCGATGCAGCTTCCAAGCTGCCTGAACACCACACCACCAGGACACTGTTCACTGCACAGATGCCTCTGAGGAGCAGTGAGCTTTTGCCAAAGAAACCGAACGCTTGCGCTTCCTTCCTGGGAGCTCAGCCCAGAGCATACTCTAGCCTAAGTGCCAACTAAATGTGACCTCTAGTCTCGAGGTAAGGTGCACATTTTCCCTTTACCAGAGGCAGGGGTGCACCAGTTTCCAGGAAGGCTTAGTCAATGGACGGCTTTAGCTTTAGTGTGCCTCACAGCGCTCAAGCCTCTCACGGGGGCATTTCTTTCCAAGGAAGTGCACCGTGTACCAGAAGCCTTCTGAGCACAATCAAGGGATACACGGCTCTGGGACCATCCCTCACTATGCAGGTGAAAGGGCCGGCAACTAATCTGTTCTCTATGGCTAGCGTTTCACAGCTTTGAAACAGCCCCAGGAGCACGGTTCTTGGGCCGGCTTTCTTTCCATGCGGGTCTGCCACGTTGAGGACACCTAAGCTGCCGTGAAAGAAACCACCGGGGCTCCAATCCACTTTGGGGTCTCCTGCTCGACGTCTCTCTAAGTGAGGCAGAAAGTAGACTTTAGGTCCAGCCAGAAATAAAGTAGAAATTGACCGTGAGCCTTGCTAGGCATTTGGAACATGCAAAGTCACCTAGGCCTCCTGAGGGCATTTAGAGGATTATGCCATTCAGCACATGCAGAACACACTGCATCCCAAAGTTTCATCGCAGAAGGCCGAATTGTGTTCCAAGGGCCTCCTTTGGCTTGTCAGAGAAGAGAGGTATATGTGCTGGGTGATCCGGTGTATAATTGAGAAACCTGGAAAAAGGCAGTATTTTCCCCCATTTGAAAGGTACATAGTGGCGGCCTCAAGGCTGACTGAAAGACAGTGCTGTTACCCGTCTTCTAGTCACTGCTAAGAAGGCCTCAGGGAAGAAAGTGAGTTTTCTCCTATGAATCCAGGTGGTCGCCTGTGCCTTGCTAGGAGTTCACCCCACCGCTTGCCCTAGCTAAAGTGCGAAGTAAACGTGACCCCCAGGCCTCAAGGTAAGCACGAGCGTTTCCTATAAGCAAAGTTTGCTGTGCAGCCATCTCCATGAACCCTGACTCGATAGAGCGCTTTAAATCCTCTACGGCTCTCCGGAGGCCTCAGAGAGACGCGTATGAATTCCCTTCTGAGGGAGAGCCTGGGTGCCGTGAGTCCCCTTTTTGTTTTCCGAGCAACACAGCGCAGAACAGGCTGTTGGGGTCAACCCTTTCTATGCAGAGGGAAAGGCAATGAACTGATCCTCGCTTGCATAGCTTGATTTCTACCGCTGTAAAGCAGCCCCAGGACAACGTTTTTGCCAGTATTACATTCAACGTGGCTCTCCCTCTGTGGAGGCCCTCTGAACTGCACTGAAAGAATCCCTGAGCCTACAGAGCCCCCTGGCAACTCTTACCTGTCATCTCTCTATTGTGACGCAAGGTCCACTGTAGGTCCAGCCTGACAGAAAGAACAGAAAAACCGGTCAACTTGTGAGACTTTTGGACGATCCAAAGCCACCTAGGCCTGACTAAGTCATTAAGCAGGTAATGCTATGCACGGCATGCAAAAGTCCCCGCCTGCAACGAAGTGTGATCATAGAAAGGCCCCGTGTGGCCGAAAGTCTCCAGTAGACAGTCAGTGAGTGATGGTAATTGCGCTGTGGGGTCAAGTTGGAAACTGCAGCATGTGAGAGAAGCCCGACTCTCCCCCTTTGGAAAGCAACTTCGATGCAGCTTCCAAGCTGCCTGAACACCACACCACCAGGACACTGTTCACTGCACAGATGCCTCTGAGGAGCAGTGAGCTTTTGCCAAAGAAACCGAACGCTTGCGCTTCCTTCCTGGGAGCTCAGCCCAGAGCATACTCTAGCCTAAGTGCCAACTAAATGTGACCTCTAGTCTCGAGGTAAGGTGCACATTTTCCCTTTACCAGAGGCAGGGGTGCACCAGTTTCCAGGAAGGCTTAGTCAATGGACGGCTTTAGCTTTAGTGTGCCTCACAGCGCTCAAGCCTCTCACGGGGGCATTTCTTTCAAAGGAAGTGCACCGTGTACCAGAAGCCTTCTGAGCACAATCAAGGGATACACGGCTCTGGGACCATCCCTCACTATGCAGGTGAAAGGGCCGGCAACTAATCTGTTCTCTATGGCTAGCGTTCCACAGCTTTGAAACAGCCCCAGGAGCACGGTTCTTGGGCCGGCTTTCTTTCCATGCGGGTCTGCCACGTTGAGGACACCTAAGCTGCCCTGAAAGAAACCACCGGGGCTCCAATCCACTTTGGGGTCTCCTGCTCGACGTCTCTCTAAGTGAGGCAGAAAGTAGACTTTAGGTCCAGCCAGAAATAAAGTAGAAATTGACCGTGAGCCTTGCTAGGCATTTGGAACATGCAAAGTCACCTAGGCCTCCTGAGGGCATTTAGAGGATTATGACATTCAGCACATGCAGAACACACTGCATCCCAAAGTTTCATCGCAGAAGGCCGAATTGTGTTCCAAGGGCCTCCTTTGGCTTGTCAGAGAAGAGAGGTATATGTGCTGGGTGATCCGGTGTATAATTGAGAAGCCTGGAAAAAGGCAGTATTTTCCCCCATTTGAAAGGTACATAGTGGCGGCCTCAAGGCTCACTGAAAGACAGTGCTGTTACCCGTCTTCTAGTCACTGCTAAGAATGCCTCAGGGAAGAAAGTGAGTTTTCTCCTATGAATCCAGGTGGTCGCCTGTGCCTTGCTAGGAGTTCACCCCACCGCTTGCCCTAGCTAAAGTGCGAAGTAAACGTGACCCCCAGGCCTCAAGGTAAGCACGAGCGTTTCCTATCAGCAAAGTTTCTGTGCAGCCATCTCCATGAACCCTGACTCGATAGAGTGCTTTAAATCCTCTACGGCTCTCCGGAGGCCTCAGAGAGACACGTATGAATTCCCTTCTGAGGGAGAGCGTGGGTGCCGTGAGTCCCCTTTTTGTTTTCCGAGCAACACAGCGCAGAACAGGCTGTAGGGTTCAACCCTTTCTATGCAGAGGGAAAGGCAATGAAGTGATCCTCGCTTGCATAGCTTGATTTCTACCGCTGTAAAGCAGCCCCAGGACAACGTTTTTGCCAGTATTACATTCAACGTGGCTCTCCCTCTGTGGAGGCCCTCTGAACTGCACTGAAAGAATCCCTGAGCCTACAGAGCCCCCTGGCAACTCTTACCTGTCATCTCTCTATTGAGACGCAAGGTCCACTGTAGGTCCAGCCTGACAGAAAGAACAGAAAAACCGGTCAACTTGTGAGACTTTTGGACGATCCAAAGTCACCTAGGCCTGACTAAGTCATTAAGCAGGTAATGCTCTGCACGGCATGCAAAAGTCCCCGCCTGCAACGAAGTGTGATCATAGAAAGGCCCCGTGTGGCCGAAAGTCTCCAGTAGACAGTCAGTGAGTGATGGTAATTGCGCTGTGGGGTCAAGTTGGAAACTGGAGCATGTGAGAGAAGCCCGACTCTCCCCCTTTGGAAAGCAACTTCGATGCAGCTTCCAAGCTGCCTGAACACCACACCACCAGGACACTGTTCACTGCACAGATGCCTCTGAGGAGCAGTGAGCTTTTGCCAAAGAAACCAAACGCTTGCGCTTCCTTCCTGGGAGCTCAGCCCAGAGCATACTGTAGCTAAAGTGCCAACTAAATGGGACCTCTAGTCTCGAGGTAAGGTGCATATTTTCCCTTTACCAGAGGCAGGGGTGCACCAGTTTCCAGGAAGGCTTAGTCAATGGACGGCTTTAGCTTTAGTGTGCCTCACAGCGCTCAAGCCTCTCACGGGGGCATTTCTTTCAAAGGAAGTGCACCGTGTACCAGAAGCCTTCTGAGCACAATCAAGGGATACACGGCTCTGGGACCATCCCTCACTATGCAGGTGAAAGGGCCGGCAACTAATCTGTTCTCTATGGCTAGCGTTCCACAGCTTTGAAACAGCCCCAGGAGCACGGTTCTTGGGCCGGCTTTCTTTCCATGCGGGTCTGCCACGTTGAGGACACCTAAGCTGCCCTGAAAGAAACCACCGGGGCTCCAATCCACTTTGGGGTCTCCTGCTCGACGTCTCTCTAAGTGAGGCAGAAAGTAGACTTTAGGTCCAGCCAGAAATAAAGTAGAAATTGACCGTGAGCCTTGCTAGGCATTTGGAACATGCAAAGTCACCTAGGCCTCCTGAGGGCATTTAGAGGATTATGACATTCAGCACATGCAGAACACACTGCATCCCAAAGTTTCATCGCAGAAGGCCGAATTGTGTTCCAAGGGCCTCCTTTGGCTTGTCAGAGAAGAGAGGTATATGTGCTGGGTGATCCGGTGTATAATTGAGAAGCCTGGAAAAAGGCAGTATTTTCCCCCATTTGAAAGGTACATAGTGGCGGCCTCAAGGCTCACTGAAAGACAGTGCTGTTACCCGTCTTCTAGTCACTGCTAAGAATGCCTCAGGGAAGAAAGTGAGTTTTCTCCTATGAATCCAGGTGGTCGCCTGTGCCTTGCTAGGAGTTCACCCCACCGCTTGCCCTAGCTAAAGTGCGAAGTAAACGTGACCCCCAGGCCTCAAGGTAAGCACGAGCGTTTCCTATCAGCAAAGTTTCTGTGCAGCCATCTCCATGAACCCTGACTCGATAGAGTGCTTTAAATCCTCTACGGCTCTCCGGAGGCCTCAGAGAGACACGTATGAATTCCCTTCTGAGGGAGAGCGTGGGTGCCGTGAGTCCCCTTTTTGTTTTCCGAGCAACACAGCGCAGAACAGGCTGTAGGGTTCAACCCTTTCTATGCAGAGGGAAAGGCAATGAAGTGATCCTCGCTTGCATAGCTTGATTTCTACCGCTGTAAAGCAGCCCCAGGACAACGTTTTTGCCAGTATTACATTCAACGTGGCTCTCCCTCTGTGGAGGCCCTCTGAACTGCACTGAAAGAATCCCTGAGCCTACAGAGCCCCCTGGCAACTCTTACCTGTCATCTCTCTATTGAGACGCAAGGTCCACTGTAGGTCCAGCCTGACAGAAAGAACAGAAAAACCGGTCAACTTGTGAGACTTTTGGACGATCCAAAGTCACCTAGGCCTGACTAAGTCATTAAGCAGGTAATGCTCTGCACGGCATGCAAAAGTCCCCGCCTGCAACGAAGTGTGATCATAGAAAGGCCCCGTGTGGCCGAAAGTCTCCAGTAGACAGTCAGTGAGTGATGGTAATTGCGCTGTGGGGTCAAGTTGGAAACTGGAGCATGTGAGAGAAGCCCGACTCTCCCCCTTTGGAAAGCAACTTCGATGCAGCTTCCAAGCTGCCTGAACACCACACCACCAGGACACTGTTCACTGCACAGATGCCTCTGAGGAGCAGTGAGCTTTTGCCAAAGAAACCAAACGCTTGCGCTTCCTTCCTGGGAGCTCAGCCCAGAGCATACTGTAGCTAAAGTGCCAACTAAATGGGACCTCTAGTCTCGAGGTAAGGTGCATATTTTCCCTTTACCAGAGGCAGGGGTGCACCAGTTTCCAGGAAGGCTTAGTCAATGGACGGCTTTAGCTTTAGTGTGCCTCACAGCGCTCAAGCCTCTCACGGGGGCATTTCTTTCCAGGGAAGTGCACCGTGTACCAGAAGCCTTCTGAGCACAATCAAGGGATACACGGCTCTGGGACCATCCCTCACTATGCAGGTGAAAGGGCCGGCAACTAATCTGTTCTCTATGGCTAGCGTTCCACAGCTTTGAAACAGCCCCAGGAGCACGGTTCTTGGGCCGGCTTTCTTTCCATGCGGGTCTGCCACGTTGAGGACACCTAAGCTGCCCTGAAAGTAACCACCAGGGCTCCAATCCACTTTGGGATCTCCTGCTCGACGTCTCTCTAAGTGAGGCAGAAAGTAGACTTTAGGTCCAGCCCGAAATAAAGTAGAAATTGACCGTGAGCCTTGCTAGGCATTTGGAACATGCAAAGTCACCTAGGCCTCCTGAGGGCATTTAGAGGATTATGCCATTCAGCACATGCAGAACACACTGCATCCCAATGTTTCATCGCAGAAGGGCGAATTGTGTTCCAAGGGCCTCCTTTGGCTTGTCAGAGAAGAGAGGTATATGTGCTGGGTGATCCGGTGTATAATTGAGAAGCCTGGAAAACGGCAGTATTTTCCCCCTTTTGA
Organism: Mesoplodon bidens; assembly: GCF_964165515.1. Classification (NCBI taxonomy): domain Eukaryota; kingdom Metazoa; phylum Chordata; class Mammalia; order Artiodactyla; family Ziphiidae; genus Mesoplodon; species Mesoplodon bidens. The sequence continues at coordinate 1,288,236 of NW_027672444.1, read as the reverse complement.
AAGGTAGATAGTGGCGGCCTCAAGGCTGACTGAAAGACAGTGCTGTTACCCGTCTTCTAGTCACTGCTAGGAATGCCTCAGGGAAGAAAGGGAGTTTTCTCCTATGAATCCAGGTGGTCGCCTGTGCCTTGCTAGGAGTTCACCCCACCGCTTGCCCTAGCTAAAGTGCGAAGTAAACGTGACCCCCAGGCCTCAAGGTAAGCACGAGCGTTTCCTATCAGCAAAGTTTGCTGTGCAGCCATCTCCATGAACCCTGACTCGATAGAGTGCTTTAAATCCTCTACGGCTCTCCGGAGGCCTCAGAGAGACGCGTATGAATTCCCTTCTGAGGGAGAGCGTGGGTGCCGTGAGTCCCCTTTTTGTTTTCCGAGCAACACAGCGCAGAACAGGCTGTTGGGGTCAACCCTTTCTATGCAGAGGGAAGGGCAATGAACTGATCCTCGCTTGCATAGCTGGATTTCTACCGCTGTAAAGCAGCCCCAGGACAACGTTTTTGCCAGTATTACATTCAACGTGGCTCTCCCTCTGTGGAGGCCCTCTGAACTGCACTGAAAGAATCCCTGAGCCTACAGTGCCCCCTGGCAACTCTTACCTGTCATCTCTCTATTGTGACGCAAGGACCACTGTAGGTCCAGCCTGACAGAAAGAACAGAAAAACCGGTCAACTTGTGAGACTTTGGACGATCCAAAGCCACCTAGGCCTGACTAAGTCATTAAGCAGGTAATGCTATGCACGGCATGCAAAAGTCCCCGCCTGCAACGAAGTGTGTTCATAGAAAGGCCCCGTGTGGCCGAAAGTCTCCAGTAGACAGTCAGTGAGTGATGGTAATTGCGCTGTGGGGTCAAGTTGGAAACTGCAGCATGTGAGAGAAGCCCGACTCTCCCCCTTTTAAAAGCAACTTCGATGCAGCTTCCAAGCTGCCTGAACACCACACCACCAGGACACTGTTCACTGCACAGATGCCTCTGAGGAGCAGTGAGCTTTTGCCAAAGAAACCGAACGCTTGCGCTTCCTTCCTGGGAGCTCAGCCCAGAGCATACTCTAGCCTAAGTGCCAACTAAATGTGACCTCTAGTCTCGAGGTAAGGTGCACATTTTCCCTTTACCAGAGGCAGGGGTGCACCAGTTTCCAGGAAGGCTTAGTCAATGGACGGCTTTAGCCTTAGTGTGCCTCACAGCGCTCAAGCCTCTCACGGGGGCATTTCTTTCAAAGGAAGTGCACCGTGTACCAGAAGCCTTCTGAGCACAATCAAGGGATACACGGCTCTGGGACCATCCCTCACTATGCAGGTGAAAGGGCCGGCAACTAATCTGTTCTCTATGGCTAGCGTTCCACAGCTTTGAAACAGCCCCAGGAGCACGGTTCTTGGGCCGGCTTTCTTTCCATGCGGGTCTGCCACGTTGAGGACACCTAAGCTGCCCTGAAAGAAACCACCGGGGCTCCAATCCACTTTGGGGTCTCCTGCTCGACGTCTCTCTAAGTGAGGCAGAAAGTAGACTTTAGGTCCAGCCAGAAATAAAGTAGAAATTGACCGTGAGCCTTGCTAGGCATTTGGAACATGCAAAGTCACCTAGGCCTCCTGAGGGCATTTAGAGGATTATGCCAATCAGCACATGCAGAACACACTGCATCCCAAAGTTTCATCGCAGAAGGCCGAATTGTGTTCCAAGGGCCTCCTTTGGCTTGTCAGAGAAGAGAGGTATATGTGCTGGGTGATCCGGTGTATAATTGAGAAACCTGGAAAAAGGCAGTATTTTCCCCCATTTGAAAGGTACATAGTGGCGGCCTCAAGGCTGACTGAAAGACAGTGCTGTTACCCGTCTTCTAGTCACTGCTAAGAAGGCCTCAGGGAAGAAAGTGAGTTTTCTCCTATGAATCCAGGTGGTCGCCTGTGCCTTGCTAGGAGTTCACCCCACCGCTTGCCCTAGCTAAAGTGCGAAGTAAACGTGACCCCCAGGCCTCAAGGTAAGCACGAGCGTTTCCTATCAGCAAAGTTTGCTGTGCAGCCATCTCCATGAACCCTGACTCGATAGAGCGCTTTAAATCCTCTACGGCTCTCCGGAGGCCTCAGAGAGACGCGTATGAATTCCCTTCTGAGGGAGAGCCTGGGTGCCGTGAGTCCCCTTTTTGTTTTCCGAGCAACACAGCGCAGAACAGGCTGTTGGGGTCAACCCTTTCTATGCAGAGGGAAAGGCAATGAACTGATCCTCGCTTGCATAGCTTGATTTCTACCGCTGTAAAGCAGCCCCAGGACAACGTTTTTGCCAGTATTACATTCAACGTGGCTCTCCCTCTGTGGAGGCCCTCTGAACTGCACTGAAAGAATCCCTGAGCCTACAGAGCCCCCTGGCAACTCTTACCTGTCATCTCTCTATTGTGACGCAAGGTCCACTGTAGGTCCAGCCTGACAGAAAGAACAGAAAAACCGGTCAACTTGTGAGACTTTTGGACGATCCAAAGCCACCTAGGCCTGACTAAGTCATTAAGCAGGTAATGCTATGCACGGCATGCAAAAGTCCCCGCCTGCAACGAAGTGTGATCATAGAAAGGCCCCGTGTGGCCGAAAGTCTCCAGTAGACAGTCAGTGAGTGATGGTAATTGCGCTGTGGGGTCAAGTTGGAAACTGCAGCATGTGAGAGAAGCCCGACTCTCCCCCTTTGGAAAGCAACTTCGATGCAGCTTCCAAGCTGCCTGAACACCACACCACCAGGACACTGTTCACTGCACAGATGCCTCTGAGGAGCAGTGAGCTTTTGCCAAAGAAACCGAACGCTTGCGCTTCCTTCCTGGGAGCTCAGCCCAGAGCATACTCTAGCCTAAGTGCCAACTAAATGTGACCTCTAGTCTCGAGGTAAGGTGCACATTTTCCCTTTACCAGAGGCAGGGGTGCACCAGTTTCCAGGAAGGCTTAGTCAATGGACGGCTTTAGCTTTAGTGTGCCTCACAGCGCTCAAGCCTCTCACGGGGGCATTTCTTTCAAAGGAAGTGCACCGTGTACCAGAAGCCTTCTGAGCACAATCAAGGGATACACGGCTCTGGGACCATCCCTCACTATGCAGGTGAAAGGGCCGGCAACTAATCTGTTCTCTATGGCTAGCGTTCCACAGCTTTGAAACAGCCCCAGGAGCACGGTTCTTGGGCCGGCTTTCTTTCCATGCGGGTCTGCCACGTTGAGGACACCTAAGCTGCCCTGAAAGAAACCACCGGGGCTCCAATCCACTTTGGGGTCTCCTGCTCGACGTCTCTCTAAGTGAGGCAGAAAGTAGACTTTAGGTCCAGCCAGAAATAAAGTAGAAATTGACCGTGAGCCTTGCTAGGCATTTGGAACATGCAAAGTCACCTAGGCCTCCTGAGGGCATTTAGAGGATTATGACATTCAGCACATGCAGAACACACTGCATCCCAAAGTTTCATCGCAGAAGGCCGAATTGTGTTCCAAGGGCCTCCTTTGGCTTGTCAGAGAAGAGAGGTATATGTGCTGGGTGATCCGGTGTATAATTGAGAAGCCTGGAAAAAGGCAGTATTTTCCCCCATTTGAAAGGTACATAGTGGCGGCCTCAAGGCTCACTGAAAGACAGTGCTGTTACCCGTCTTCTAGTCACTGCTAAGAATGCCTCAGGGAAGAAAGTGAGTTTTCTCCTATGAATCCAGGTGGTTGCCTGTGCCTTGCTAGGAGTTCACCCCACCGCTTGCCCTAGCTAAAGTGCGAAGTAAACGTGACCCCCAGGCCTCAAGGTAAGCACGAGCGTTTCCTATCAGCAAAGTTTCTGTGCAGCCATCTCCATGAACCCTGACTCGATAGAGTGCTTTAAATCCTCTACGGCTCTCCGGAGGCCTCAGAGAGACACGTATGAATTCCCTTCTGAGGGAGAGCGTGGGTGCCGTGAGTCCCCTTTTTGTTTTCCGAGCAACACAGCGCAGAACAGGCTGTAGGGTTCAACCCTTTCTATGCAGAGGGAAAGGCAATGAAGTGATCCTCGCTTGCATAGCTTGATTTCTACCGCTGTAAAGCAGCCCCAGGACAACGATTTTGCCAGTATTACATTCAACGTGGCTCTCCCTCTGTGGAGGCCCTCTGAACTGCACTGAAAGAATCCCTGAGCCTACAGAGCCCCCTGGCAACTCTTACCTGTCATCTCTCTATTGAGACGCAAGGTCCACTGTAGGTCCAGCCTGACAGAAAGAACAGAAAAACCGGTCAACTTGTGAGACTTTTGGACGATCCAAAGTCACCTAGGCCTGACTAAGTCATTAAGCAGGTAATGCTCTGCACGGCATGCAAAAGTCCCCGCCTGCAACCCAGTGTGATCATAGAAAGGCCCCGTGTGGCCGAAAGTCTCCAGTAGACAGTCAGTGAGTGATGGTAATTGCGCTGTGGGGTCAAGTTGGAAACTGGAGCATGTGAGAGAAGCCCGACTCTCCCCCTTTGGAAAGCAACTTCGATGCAGCTTCCAAGCTGCCTGAACACCACACCACCAGGACACTGTTCACTGCACAGATGCCTCTGAGGAGCAGTGAGCTTTTGCCAAAGAAACCAAACGCTTGCGCTTCCTTCCTGGGAGCTCAGCCCAGAGCATACTGTAGCTAAAGTGCCAACTAAATGGGACCTCTAGTCTCGAGGTAAGGTGCATATTTTCCCTTTACCAGAGGCAGGGGTGCACCAGTTTCCAGGAAGGCTTAGTCAATGGACGGCTTTAGCTTTAGTGTGCCTCACAGCGCTCAAGCCTCTCACGGGGGCATTTCTTTCCAGGGAAGTGCACCGTGTACCAGAAGCCTTCTGAGCACAATCAAGGGATACACGGCTCTGGGACCATCCCTCACTATGCAGGTGAAAGGGCCGGCAACTAATCTGTTCTCTATGGCTAGCGTTCCACAGCTTTGAAACAGCCCCAGGAGCACGGTTCTTGGGCCGGCTTTCTTTCCATGCGGGTCTGCCACGTTGAGGACACCTAAGCTGCCCTGAAAGTAACCACCAGGGCTCCAATCCACTTTGGGATCTCCTGCTCGACGTCTCTCTAAGTGAGGCAGAAAGTAGACTTTAGGTCCAGCCCGAAATAAAGTAGAAATTGACCGTGAGCCTTGCTAGGCATTTGGAACATGCAAAGTCACCTAGGCCTCCTGAGGGCATTTAGAGGATTATGCCATTCAGCACATGCAGAACACACTGCATCCCAATGTTTCATCGCAGAAGGGCGAATTGTGTTCCAAGGGCCTCCTTTGGCTTGTCAGAGAAGAGAGGTATATGTGCTGGGTGATCCGGTGTATAATTGAGAAGCCTGGAAAACGGCAGTATTTTCCCCCTTTTGAAAGGTAGATAGTGGCGGCCTCAAGGCTGACTGAAAGACAGTGCTGTTACCCGTCTTCTAGTCACTGCTAGGAATGCCTCAGGGAAGAAAGGGAGTTTTCTCCTATGAATCCAGGTGGTCGCCTGTGCCTTGCTAGGAGTTCACCCCACCGCTTGCCCTAGCTAAAGTGCGAAGTAAACGTGACCCCCAGGCCTCAAGGTAAGCACGAGCGTTTCCTATCAGCAAAGTTTGCTGTGCAGCCATCTCCATGAACCCTGACTCGATAGAGTGCTTTAAATCCTCTACGGCTCTCCGGAGGCCTCAGAGAGACGCGTATGAATTCCCTTCTGAGGGAGAGCGTGGGTGCCGTGAGTCCCCTTTTTGTTTTCCGAGCAACACAGCGCAGTACAGGCTGTTGGGGTCAACCCTTTCTATGCAGAGGGAAAGGCAATGAAGTGATCCTCGCTTGCATAGCTTGATTTCTACCGCTGTAAAGCAGCCCCAGGACAACGTTTTTGCCAGTATTACATTCAACGTGGCTCTCCCTCTGTGGAGGCCCTCTGAACTGCACTGAAAGAATCCCTGAGCCTACAGAGCCCCCTGGCAACTCTTACCTGTCATCTCTCTATTGTGACGCAAGGTCCACTGTAGGTCCAGCCTGACAGAAAGAACAGAAAAACCGGTCAACTTGTGAGACTTTTGGACGATCCAAAGTCACCTAGGCCTGACTAAGTCATTAAGCAGGTAATGCTATGCACGGCATGCAAAAGTCCCCGCCTGCAACGAAGTGTGATCATAGAAAGGCCCCGTGTGGCCGAAAGTCTCCAGTAGTCAGTCAGTGAGTGATGGTAATTGTGCTGTGGGGTCAAGTTGGAAACTGGAGCATGTGAGAGAAGCCCGACTCTCCCCCTTTGGAAAGCAACTTCGATGCAGCTTCCAAGCTGCCTGAACACCACACCACCAGGACACTGTTCACTGCACAGATGCCTCTGAGGAGCAGTGAGCTTTTGCCAAAGAAACCAAACGCTTGCGCTTCCTTCCTGGGAGCTCAGCCCAGAGCATACTCTAGCCTAAGTGCCAACTAAATGTGACCTCTAGTCTCGAGGTAAGGTGCACATTTTCCCTTTACCAGAGGCAGGGGTGCACCAGTTTCCAGGAAGGCTTAGTCAATGGACGGCTTTAGCTTTAGTGTGCCTCACAGCGCTCAAGCCTCTCACGGGGGCATTTCTTTCCAAGGAAGTGCACCGTGTACCAGAAGCCTTCTGAGCACAATCAAGGGATACACGGCTCTGGGACCATCCCTCACTATGCAGGTGAAAGGGCCGGCAACTAATCTGTTCTCTATGGCTAGCGTTCCACAGCTTTGAAACAGCCCCAAGAGCACGGTTCTTGGGCCGGCTTTCTTTCCATGCGGGTCTGCCACGTTGAGGACACCTAAGCTGCCCTGAAAGAAACCACCGGGGCTCCAATCCACTTTGGGGTCTCCTGCTCGACGTCTCTCTAAGTGAGGCAGAAAGTAGACTTTAGGTCCAGCCCGAAATAAAGTAGAGATTGACCGTGAGCCTTGCTAGGCATTTGGAACATGCAAAGTCACCTAGGCCTCCTGAGGGCATTTAGAGGATTATGCCAATCAGCACATGCAGAACACACTGCATCCCAAAGTTTCATCGCAGAAGGCCGAATTGTGTTCCAAGGGCCTCCTTTGGCTTGTCAGAGAAGAGAGGTATATGTGCTGGGTGATCCGGTGTATAATTGTGAAGCCTGGAAAAAGGCAGTATTTTCCCCCATTTGAAAGGTATATAGTGGCGGCCTCAAGGCTGACTGAAAGACAGTGCTGTTACCCGTCTTCTAGTCACTGCTAAGAAGGCCTCAGGGAAGAAAGTGAGTTTTCTCCTATGAATCCAGGTGGTCGCCTGTGCCTTGCTAGGAGTTCACCCCACCGCTTGCCCTAGCTAAAGTGCGAAGTAAACGTGACCCCCAGGCCTCAAGGTAAGCACGAGCGTTTCCTATCAGCAAAGTTTGCTGTGCAGCCATCTCCATGAACCCTGACTCGATAGAGTGCTTTAAATCCTCTACGGCTCTCCGGAGGCCTCAGAGAGACGCGTATGAATTCCCTTCTGAGGGAGAGCGTGGGTGCCATGAGTCCCCTTTTTGTTTTCCGAGCAACACAGCGCAGAACAGGCTGTTGGGGTCAACCCTTTCTATGCAGAGGGAAAGGCAATGAACTGATCCTCGCTTGCATAGCTGGATTTCTACCGCTGTAAAGCAGCCCCAGGACAACGTTTCTGCCAGTATTACATTCAACGTGGCTCTCCCTCTGTGGAGGCCCTCTGAACTGCACTGAAAGAATCCCTGAGCCTACAGAGCCCCCTGGCAACTCTTACCTGTCATCTCTCTATTGTGACGCAAGGTCCACTGTAGGTCCAGCCTGACAGAAAGAACAGAAAAACCGGTCAACTTGTGAGACTTTTGGACGATCCAAAGTCACCTAGGCCTGACTAAGTCATTAAGCAGGTAATGCTATGCACGGCATGCAAAAGTCCCCGCCTGCAACGAAGTGTGATCATAGAAAGGCCCCGTGTGGCCGAAAGTCTCCAGTAGACAGTCAGTGAGTGATGGTAATTGCGCTGTGGGGTCAAGTTGGAAACTGGAGCATGTGAGAGAAGCCCGACTCTCCCCCTTTGGAAAGCCACTTCGATGCAGCTTCCAAGCTGCCTGAACACCACACCACCAGGACACTGTTCACTGCACAGATGCCTCTGAGGAGCAGTGAGCTTTTGCCAAAGAAACCGAACGCTTGCGCTTCCTTCCTGGGAGCTCAGCCCAGAGCATACTCTAGCCAAATGTCAACTAAATGTGACCTCTAGTCTCGAGGTAAGGTGCACATTTTCCCTTTACCAGAGGCAGGGGTGCACCAGTTTCCAGGAAGGCTTAGTCAACGGACGGCTTTAGCCTTAGTGTGCCTCACAGCGCTCAAGCCTCTCACGGGGGCATTTCTTTCAAAGGAAGTGCACCGTGTACCAGAAGCCTTCTGAGCACAATCAAGGGATACACGGCTCTGGGACCATCCCTCACTATGCAGGTGAAAGGGCTGGCAACTAATCTGTTCTCTATGGCTAGCGTTCCACAGCTTTGAAACAGCCCCAGGAGCACGGTTCTTGGGCCGGCTTTCTTTCCATGCGGGTCTGCCACGTTGAGGACACCTAAGCTGCCCTGAAAGAAACCACCGGGGCTCCAATCCACTTTGGGGTCTCCTGCTCGACGTCTCTCTAAGTGAGGCAGAAAGTAGACTTTAGGTCCAGCCAGAAATAAAGTAGAAATTGACCGTGAGCCTTGCTAGGCATTTGGAACATGCAAAGACACCTAGGCCTCCTGAGGGCATTTAGAGGATTATGCCATTCAGCACATGCAGAACACACTGCATCCCAAAGTTTCATCGCAGAAGGCCGAATTGTGTTCCAAGGGCCTCCTTTGGCTTGTCAGAGAAGAGAGGTATATGTGCTGGGTGATCCGGTGTATAACTGAGAAACCTGGAAAAAGGCAGTATTTTCCCCCATTTGAAAGGTACATAGTGGCGGCCTCAAGGCTGACTGAAAGACAGTGCTGTTACCCGTCTTCTAGTCACTGCTAAGAAGGCCTCAGGGAAGAAAGTGAGTTTTCTCCTATGAATCCAGGTGGTCGCCTGTGCCTTGCTAGGAGTTCAGCCCACCGCTTGCCCTAGCTAAAGTGCGAAGTAAACGTGACCCCCAGGCCTCAAGGTAAGCACGAGCATTTCCTATCAGCAAAGTTTGCTGTGCAGCCATCTCCATGAACCCTGACTCGATAGAGCGCTTTAAATCCTCTACGGCTCTCCGGAGGCCTCAGAGAGACGCGTATGAATTCCCTTCTGAGGGAGAGCGTGGGTGCCATGAGTCCCCTTTTTGTTTTCCGAGCAACACAGCGCAGAACAGGCTGTTGGGGTCAACCCTTTCTATGCAGAGGGAAGGGCAATGAACTGATCCTCGCTTGCATAGCTGGATTTCTACCGCTGTAAAGCAGCCCCAGGACAACGTTTCTGCCAGTATTACATTCAACGTGGCTCTCCCTCTGTGGAGGCCCTCTGAACTGCACTGAAAGAATCCCTGAGCCTACAGAGCCCCCTGGCAACTCTTACCTGTCATCTCTCTATTGTGACGCAAGGTCCACTGTAGGTCCAGCCTGACAGAAAGAACAGAAAAACCGGTCAACTTGTGAGACTTTTGGACGATCCAAAGTCACCTAGGCCTGACTAAGTCATTAAGCAGGTAATGCTATGCACGGCATGCAAAAGTCCCCGCCTGCAACGAAGTGTGATCATAGAAAGGCCCCGTGTGGCCGAAAGTCTCCAGTAGACAGTCAGTGAGTGATGGTAATTGCGCTGTGGGGTCAAGTTGGAAACTGGAGCATGTGAGAGAAGCCCGACTCTCCCCCTTTGGAAACAACTTCGATGCAGCTTCCAAGCTGCCTGAACACCACACCACCAGGACACTGTTCACTGCACAGATGCCTCTGAGGAGCAGTGAGCTTTTGCCAAAGAAACCGAACGCTTGCGCTTCCTTCCTGGGAGCTCAGCCCAGAGCATACTCTAGCCTAAGTGCCAACTAAATGTGACCTCTAGTCTCGAGGTAAGGTGCACATTTTCCCTTTACCAGAGGCAGGGGTGCACCAGTTTCCAGGAAGGCTTAGTCAATGGACGGCTTTAGCTTTGGTGTGCCTCACAGCGCTCAAGCCTCTCACGGGGGCATTTCTTTCCAAGGAAGTGCACCGTGTACCAGAAGCCTTCTGAGCACAATCAAGGGATACACGGCTCTGGGACCATCCCTCACTATGCAGGTGAAAGGGCCGGCAACTAATCTGTTCTCTATGGCTAGCGTTCCACAGCTTTGAAACAGCCCCAAGAGCACGGTTCTTGGGCCGGCTTTCTTTCCATGCGGGTCTGCCACGTTGAGGACACCTAAGCTGCCCTGAAAGAAACCACCGGGGCTCCAATCCACTTTGGGGTCTCCTGCTCGACGTCTCTCTAAGTGAGGCAGAAAGTAGACTTTAGGTCCAGCCAGAAATAAAGTAGAAATTGACCGTGAGCCTTGCTAGGCATATGGAACATGCAAAGACACCTAGGCCTCCTGAGGGCATTTAGAGGATTATGCCATTCAGCACATGCAGAACACACTGCATCCCAAAGTTTCATCGCAGAAGGCCGAATTGTGTTCCAAGGGCCTCCTTTGGCTTGTCAGAGAAGAGAGGTATATGTGCTGGGTGATCCGGTGTATAACTGAGAAACCTGGAAAAAGGCAGTATTTTCCCCCATTTGAAAGGTACATAGTGGCGGCCTCAAGGCTGACTGAAAGACAGTGCTGTTACCCGTCTTCTAGTCACTGCTAAGAAGGCCTCAGGGAAGAAAGTGAGTTTTCTCCTATGAATCCAGGTGGTCGCCTGTGCCTTGCTAGGAGTTCACCCCACCGCTTGCCCTAGCTAATGTGCGAAGTAAACGTGACCCCCAGGCCTCAAGGTAAGCACGAGCGTTTCCTATCAGCAAAGTTTGCTGTGCAGCCATCTCCATGAACCCTGACTCGATAGAGTGCTTTAAATCCTCTACGGCTCTCCGGAGGCCTCAGAGAGACGCGTATGAATTCCCTTCTGAGGGAGAGCGTGGGTGCCATGAGTCCCCTTTTTGTTTTCCGAGCAACACAGCGCAGAACAGGCTGTTGGGGTCAACCCTTTCTATGCAGAGGGAAGGGCAATGAACTGATCCTCGCTTGCATAGCTTGATTTCTACCGCTGTAAAGCAGCCCCAGGACAACGTTTTTGCCAGTATTACATTCAACGTGGCTCTCCCTCTGTGGAGGCCCTCTGAACTGCACTGAAAGAATCCCTGAGCCTACAGTGCCCCCTGGCAACTCTTACCTGTCATCTCTCTATTGTGACGCAAGGTCCACTGTAGGTCCAGCCTGACAGAAAGAACAGAAAAACCGGTCAACTTGTGAGACTTTGGACGATCCAAAGCCACCTAGGCCTGACTAAGTCATTAAGCAGGTAATGCTATGCACGGCATGCAAAAGTCCCCGCCTGCAACGAAGTGTGATCATAGAAAGGCCCCGTGTGGCCGAAAGTCTCCAGTAGACAGTCAGTGAGTGATGGTAATTGCGCTGTGGGGTCAAGTTGGAAACTGGAGCATGTGAGAGAAGCCCGACTCTCCCCCTTTGGAAAGCAACTTCGATGCAGCTTCCAAGCTGCCTGAACACCACACCACCAGGACACTGTTCACTGCACAGATGCCTCTGAGGAGCAGTGAGCTTTTGCCAAAGAAACCAAACGCTTGCGCTTCCTTCCTGGGAGCTCAGCCCAAAGCATACTGTAGCTAAAGTGCCAACTAAATGTGACCTCTAGTCTCGAGGTAAGGTGCACATTTTCCCTTTACCAGAGGCAGGGGTGCACCAGTTTCCAGGAAGGCTTAGTCAATGGACGGCTTTAGCTTTAGTGTGCCTCACAGCGCTCAAGCCTCTCACGGGGGCATTTCTTTCCAAGGAAGTGCACCGTGTACCAGAAGCCTTCTGAGCACAATCAAGGGATACACGGCTCTGGGACCATCCCTCACTATGCAGGTGAAAGGGCCGGCAACTAATCTGTTCTCTATGGCTAGCGTTCCACAGCTTTGAAACAGCCCCAGGAGCACGGTTCTTGGGTCGGCTTTCTTTCCATGCGGGTCTGCCACGTTGAGGACACCTAAGCTGCCCTGAAAGAAACCACCGGGGCTCCAATCCACTTTGGGGTCTCCTGCTCGACGTCTCTCTAAGTGAGGCAGAAAGTAGACTTTAGGTCCAGCCAGAAATAAAGTAGAAATTGACCGTGAGCCTTGCTAGGCATTTGGAACATGCAAAGTCACCTAGGCCTCCTGAGGGCATTTAGAGGATTATGCCATTCAGCACATGCAGAACACACTGCATCCCAAAGTTTCATCGCAGAAGGCCGAATTGTGTTCCAAGGGCCTCCTTTGGCTTGTCAGAGAAGAGAGGTATATGTGCTGGGTGATCCGGTGTATAATTGAGAAACCTGGAAAAAGGCAGTATTTTCCCCCATTTGAAAGGTAGATAGTGGCGGCCTCAAGGCTGACTGAAAGACAGTGCTGTTACCCGTCTTCTAGTCACTGCTAAGAAGGCCTCAGGGAAGAAAGTGAGTTTTCTCCTATGAATCCAGGTGGTCGCCTGTGCCTTGCTAGGAGTTCACCCCACCGCTTGCCCTAGCTAAAGTGCGAAGTAAACGTGACCCCCAGGCCTCAAGGTAAGCACGAGCGTTTCCTATCAGCAAAGTTTGCTGTGCAGCCATCTCCATGAACCCTGACTCGATAGAGCGCTTTAAATCCTCTACGGCTCTCCGGAGGCCTCAGAGAGACGCGTATGAATTCCCTTCTGAGGGAGAGCCTGGGTGCCGTGAGTCCTTTTTTTGTTTTCCGAGCAACACAGCGCAGAACAGGCTGTTGGGGTCAACCCTTTCTATGCAGAGGGAAAGGCAATGAACTGATCCTCGCTTGCATAGCTTGATTTCTACCGCTGTAAAGCAGCCTGAGGACAACGTTTTTGCCAGTATTACATTCAACGTGGCTCTCCCTCTGTGGAGGCCCTCTGAACTGCACTGAAAGAATCCCTGAGCCTACAGAGCCCCCTGGCAACTCTTACCTGTCATCTCTCTATTGTGACGCAAGGTCCACTGTAGGTCCAGCCTGACAGAAAGAACAGAAAAACCGGTCAACTTGTGAGACTTTTGGACGATCCAAAGTCACCTAGGCCTGACTAAGTCATTAAGCAGGTAATGCTATGCACGGCATGCAAAAGTCCCCGCCTGCAACGAAGTGTGATCATAGAAAGGCCCCGTGTGGCCGAAAGTCTCCAGTAGACAGTCAGTGAGTGATGGTAATTGCGCTGTGGGGTCAAGTTGGAAACTGGAGCATGTGAGAGAAGCCCGACTCTCCCCCTTTGGAAACAACTTCGATGCAGCTTCCAAGCTGCCTGAACACCACACCACCAGGACACTGTTCACTGCACAGATGCCTCTGAGGAGCAGTGAGCTTTTGCCAAAGAAACCGAACGCTTGCGCTTCCTTCCTGGGAGCTCAGCCCAGAGCATACTCTAGCCTAAGTCCCAACTAAATGTGACCTCTAGTCTCGAGGTAAGGTGCACATTTTCCCTTTACCAGAGGCAGGGGTGCACCAGTTTCCAGGAAGGCTTAGTCAATGGACGGCTTTAGCTTTAGTGTGCCTCACAGCGCTCAAGCCTCTCACGGGGGCATTTCTTTCCAAGGAAGTGCACCGTGTACCAGAAGCCTTCTGAGCACAATCAAGGGATACACGGCTCTGGGACCATCCCTCACTATGCAGGTGAAAGGGCTGGCAACTAATCTGTTCTCTATGGCTAGCGTTCCACAGCTTTGAAACAGCCCCAGGAGCACGGTTCTTGGGCCGGCTTTCTTTCCATGCGGGTCTGCCACGTTGAGGACACCTAAGCTGCCCTGAAAGAAACCACCGGGGCTCCAATCCACTTTGGGGTCTCCTGCTCGACGTCTCTCTAAGTGAGGCAGAAAGTAGACTTTAGGTCCAGCCAGAAATAAAGTAGAAATTGACCGTGAGCCTTGCTAGGCATTTGGAACATGCAAAGTCACCTAGGCCTCCTGAGGGCATTTAGAGGATTATGCCATTCAGCACATGCAGAACACACTGCATCCCAAAGTTTCATCGCAGAAGGCCGAATTGTGTTCCAAGGGCCTCCTTTGGCTTGTCAGAGAAGAGAGGTATATGTGCTGGGTGATCCGGTGTATAATTGAGAAGCCTGGAAAAAGGCAGTATTTTCCCCCATTTGAAAGGTACATAGTGGCGGCCTCAAGGCTGACTGAAAGACAGTGCTGTTACCCGTCTTCTAGTCACTGCTAAGAAGGCCTCAGGGAAGAAAGTGAGTTTTCTCCTATGAATCCAGGTGGTCGCCTGTGCCTTGCTAGGAGTTCACCCCACCGCTTGCCCTAGCTAAAGTGCGAAGTAAACGTGACCCAAAGGCCTCAAGGTAAGCACGAGCGTTTCCTATCAGCAAAGTTTGCTGTGCAGCCATCTCCATGAACCCTGACTCGATAGAGTGCTTTAAATCCTCTACGGCTCTCCGGAGGCCTCAGAGAGACGCGTATGAATTCCCTTCTGAGGGAGAGCGTGGGTGCCATGAGTCCCCTTTTTGTTTTCCGAGCAACACAGCGCAGAACAGGCTAATGGGGTCAACCCTTTCTATGCAGAGGGAAGGGCAATGAAGTGATCCTCGCTTGCATAGCTTGATTTCTACCGCTGTAAAGCAGCCCCAGGACAACGTTTTTGCCAGTATTACATTCAACGTGGCTCTCCCTCTGTGGAGGCCCTCTGAACTGCACTGAAAGAATCCCTGAGCCTACAGTGCCCCCTGGCAACTCTTACCTGTCATCTCTCTATTGTGACGCAAGGACCACTGTAGGTCCAGCCTGACAGAAAGAACAGAAAAACCGGTCAACTTGTGAGACTTTTGGACGATCCAAAGCCACCTAGGCCTGACTAAGTCATTAAGCAGGTAATGCTATGCACGGCATGCAAAAGTCCCCGCCTGCAACGAAGTGTGATCATAGAAAGGCCCCGTGTGGCCGAACGTCTCCAGTAGACAGTCAGTGAGTGATGGTAATTGCGCTGTGGGGTCAAGTTGGAAACTGGAGCATGTGAGAGAAGCCCGACTCTCCCCCTTTGGAAAGCAACTTCGATGCAGTTTCCAAGCTGCCTGAACACCACACCACCAGGACACTGTTCACTGCACAGATGCCTCTGAGGAGCAGTGAGCTTTTGCCAAAGAAACCAAACGCTTGCGCTTCCTTCCTGGGAGCTCAGCCCAGAGCATACTGTAGCTAAAGTGCCAACTAAATGTGACCTCTAGTCTCGAGGTAAGGTGCACATTTTCCCTTTACCAGAGGCAGGGGTGCACCAGTTTCCAGGAAGGCTTAGTCAATGGACGGCTTTAGCTTTAGTGTGCCTCACAGCGCTCAAGCCTCTCACGGGGGCATTTCTTTCCAAGGAAGTGCACCGTGTACCAGAAGCCTTCTGAGCACAATCAAGGGATACACGGCTCTGGGACCATCCCTCACTATGCAGGTGAAAGGGCCGGCAACTAATCTGTTCTCTATGGCTAGCGTTCCACAGCTTTGAAACAGCCCCAGGAGCACGGTTCTTGGGTCGGCTTTCTTTCCATGCGGGTCTGCCACGTTGAGGACACCTAAGCTGCCCTGAAAGAAACCACCGGGGCTCCAATCCACTTTGGGGTCTCCTGCTCGACGTCTCTCTAAGTGAGGCAGAAAGTAGACTTTAGGTCCAGCCAGAAATAAAGTAGAAATTGACCGTGAGCCTTGCTAGGCATTTGGAACATGCAAAGTCACCTAGGCCTCCTGAGGGCATTTAGAGGATTATGCCATTCAGCACATGCAGAACACACTGCATCCCAATGTTTCATCGCAGAAGGCCGAATTGTGTTCCAAGGGCCTCCTTTGGCTTGTCAGAGAAGAGAGGTATATGTGCTGGGTGATCCGGTGTATAATTGAGAAACCTGGAAAAAGGCAGTATTTTCCCCCATTTGAAAGGTACATAGTGGCGGCCTCAAGGCTGACTGAAAGACAGTGCTGTTACCCGTCTTCTAGTCACTGCTAAGAAGGCCTCAGGGAAGAAAGTGAGTTTTCTCCTATGAATCCAGGTGGTCGCCTGTGCCTTGCTAGGAGTTCACCCCACCGCTTGCCCTAGCTAAAGTGCGAAGTAAACGTGACCCCCAGGCCTCAAGGTAAGCACGAGCGTTTCCTATCAGCAAAGTTTGCTGTGCAGCCATCTCCATGAACCCTGACTCGATAGAGCGCTTTAAATCCTCTACGGCTCTCCGGAGGCCTCAGAGAGACGCGTATGAATTCCCTTCTGAGGGAGAGCCTGGGTGCCGTGAGTCCTTTTTTTGTTTCCCGAGCAACACAGCGCAGAACAGGCTGTTGGGGTCAACCCTTTCTATGCAGAGGGAAAGGCAATGAACTGATCCTCGCTTGCATAGCTTGATTTCTACCGCTGTAAAGCAGCCCCAGGACAACGTTTTTGCCAGTATTACATTCAACGTGGCTCTCCCTCTGTGGAGGCCCTCTGAACTGCACTGAAAGAATCCCTGAGCCTACAGAGCCCCCTGGCAACTCTTACCTGTCATCTCTCTATTGTGACGCAAGGTCCACTGTAGGTCCAGCCTGACAGAAAGAACAGAAAAACCGGTCAACTTGTGAGACTTTTGGACGATCCAAAGTCACCTAGGCCTGACTAAGTCATTAAGCAGGTAATGCTATGCACGGCATGCAAAACTCCCCGCCTGCAACGAAGTGTGATCATAGAAAGGCCCCGTGTGGCCGAAAGTCTCCAGTAGACAGTCAGTGAGTGATGGTAATTGCGCTGTGGGGTCAAGTTGGAAACTGGAGCATGTGAGAGAAGCCCGACTCTCCCCCTTTGGAAACAACTTCGATGCAGCTTCCAAGCTGCCTGAACACCACACCACCAGGACACTGTTCACTGCACAGATGCCTCTGAGGAGCAGTGAGCTTTTGCCAAAAAACCGAACGCTTGCGCTTCCTTCCTGGGAGCTCAGCCCAGAGCATACTCTAGCCTAAGTGCCAACTAAATGTGACCTCTAGTCTCGAGGTAAGGTGCACATTTTCCCTTTACCAGAGGCAGGGGTGCACCAGTTTCCAGGAAGGCTTAGTCAATGGACGGCTTTAGCTTTAGTGTGCCTCACAGCGCTCAAGCCTCTCACGGGGGCATTTCTTTCAAAGGAAGTGCACCGTGTACCAGAAGCCTTCTGAGCACAATCAAGGGATACACGGCTCTGGGACCATCCCTCACTATGCAGGTGAAAGGGCCGGCAACTAATCTGTTCTCTATGGCTAGCGTTTCACAGCTTTGAAACAGCCCCAGGAGCACGGTTCTTGGGCCGGCTTTCTTTCCATGCGGGTCTGCCACGTTGAGGACACCTAAGCTGCCCTGAAAGAAACCACCGGGGCTCCAATCCACTTTGGGGTCTCCTGCTCGACGTCTCTCTAAGTGAGGCAGAAAGTAGACTTTAGGTCCAGCCAGAAATAAAGTAGAAATTGACCGTGAGCCTTGCTAGGCATTTGGAACATGCAAAGTCACCTAGGCCTCCTGAGGGCATTTAGAGGATTATGCCATTCAGCACATGCAGAACACACTGCATCCCAAAGTTTCATCGCAGAAGGCCGAATTGTGTTCCAAGGGCCTCCTTTGGCTTGTCAGAGAAGAGAGGTATATGTGCTGGGTGATCCGGTGTATAATTGAGAAACCTGGAAAAAGGCAGTATTTTCCCCCATTTGAAAGGTACATAGTGGCGGCCTCAAGGCTGACTGAAAGACAGTGCTGTTACCCGTCTTCTAGTCACTGCTAAGAAGGCCTCAGGGAAGAAAGTGAGTTTTCTCCTATGAATCCAGGTGGTCGCCTGTGCCTTGCTAGGAGTTCACCCCACCGCTTGCCCTAGCTAAAGTGCGAAGTAAACGTGACCCCCAGGCCTCAAGGTAAGCACGAGCGTTTCCTATCAGCAAAGTTTGCTGTGCAGCCATCTCCATGAACCCTGACTCGATAGAGCGCTTTAAATCCTCTACGGCTCTCCGGAGGCCTCAGAGAGACGCGTATGAATTCCCTTCTGAGGGAGAGCCTGGGTGCCGTGAGTCCCCTTTTTGTTTTCCGAGCAACACAGCGCAGAACAGGCTGTTGGGGTCAACCCTTTCTATGCAGAGGGAAAGGCAATGAACTGATCCTCGCTTGCATAGCTTGATTTCTACCGCTGTAAAGCAGCCCCAGGACAACGTTTTTGCCAGTATTACATTCAACGTGGCTCTCCCTCTGTGGAGGCCCTCTGAACTGCACTGAAAGAATCCCTGAGCCTACAGAGCCCCCTGGCAACTCTTACCTGTCATCTCTCTATTGTGACGCAAGGTCCACTGTAGGTCCAGCCTGACAGAAAGAACAGAAAAACCGGTCAACTTGTGAGACTTTTGGACGATCCAAAGCCACCTAGGCCTGACTAAGTCATTAAGCAGGTAATGCTATGCACGGCATGCAAAAGTCCCCGCCTGCAACGAAGTGTGATCATAGAAAGGCCCCGTGTGGCCGAAAGTCTCCAGTAGACAGTCAGTGAGTGATGGTAATTGCGCTGTGGGGTCAAGTTGGAAACTGCAGCATGTGAGAGAAGCCCGACTCTCCCCCTTTTAAAAGCAACTTCGATGCAGCTTCCAAGCTGCCTGACACCACACCACCAGGACACTGTTCACTGCACAGATGCCTCTGAGGAGCAGTGAGCTTTTGCCAAAGAAACCGAACGCTTGCGCTTCCTTCCTGGGAGCTCAGCCCAGAGCATACTCTAGCCTAAGTGCCAACTAAATGTGACCTCTAGTCTCGAGGTAAGGTGCACATTTTCCCTTTACCAGAGGCAGGGGTGCACCAGTTTCCAGGAAGGCTTAGTCAATGGACGGCTTTAGCCTTAGTGTGCCTCACAGCGCTCAAGCCTCTCACGGGGGCATTTCTTTCAAAGGAAGTGCACCGTGTACCAGAAGCCTTCTGAGCACAATCAAGGGATACACGGCTCTGGGACCATCCCTCACTATGCAGGTGAAAGGGCCGGCAACTAATCTGTTCTCTATGGCTAGCGTTCCACAGCTTTGAAACAGCCCCAGGAGCACGGTTCTTGGGCCGGCTTTCTTTCCATGCGGGTCTGCCACGTTGAGGACACCTAAGCTGCCCTGAAAGAAACCACCGGGGCTCCAATCCACTTTGGGGTCTCCTGCTCGACGTCTCTCTAAGTGAGGCAGAAAGTAGACTTTAGGTCCAGCCAGAAATAAAGTAGAAATTGACCGTGAGCCTTGCTAGGCATTTGGAACATGCAAAGTCACCTAGGCCTCCTGAGGGCATTTAGAGGATTATGACATTCAGCACATGCAGAACACACTGCATCCCAAAGTTTCATCGCAGAAGGCCGAATTGTGTTCCAAGGGCCTCCTTTGGCTTGTCAGAGAAGAGAGGTATATGTGCTGGGTGATCCGGTGTATAATTGAGAAGCCTGGAAAAAGGCAGTATTTTCCCCCATTTGAAAGGTACATAGTGGCGGCCTCAAGGCTCACTGAAAGACAGTGCTGTTACCCGTCTTCTAGTCACTGCTAAGAAGGCCTCAGGGAAGAAAGTGAGTTTTCTCCTATGAATCCAGGTGGTCGCCTGTGCCTTGCTAGGAGTTCACCCCACCGCTTGCCCTAGCTAATGTGCGAAGTAAACGTGACCCCCAGGCCTCAAGGTAAGCACGAGCGTTTCCTATCAGCAAAGTTTGCTGTGCAGCCATCTCCATGAACCCTGACTCGATAGAGTGCTTTAAATCCTCTACGGCTCTCCGGAGGCCTCAGAGAGACGCGTATGAATTCCCTTCTGAGGGAGAGCGTGGGTGCCATGAGTCCCCTTTTTGTTTTCCGAGCAACACAGCGCAGAACAGGCTGTTGGGGTCAACCCTTTCTATGCAGAGGGAAGGGCAATGAACTGATCCTCGCTTGCATAGCTTGATTTCTACCGCTGTAAAGCAGCCCCAGGACAACGTTTTTGCCAGTATTACATTCAACGTGGCTCTCCCTCTGTGGAGGCCCTCTGAACTGCACTGAAAGAATCCCTGAGCCTACAGAGCCCCCTGGCAACTCTTACCTGTCATCTCTCTATTGTGACGCAAGGTCCACTGTAGGTCCAGCCTGACAGAAAGAACAGAAATACCGGTCAACTTGTGAGACTTTTGGACGATCCAAAGTCACCTAGGCCTGACTAAGTCATTAAGCAGGTAATGCTATGCACGGCATGCAAAACTCCCCGCCTGCAATGAAGTGTGATCATAGAAAGGCCCCGTGTGGCCGAAAGTCTCCAGTAGACAGTCAGTGAGTGATGGTAATTGCGCTGTGGGGTCAAGTTGGAAACTGGAGCATGTGAGAGAAGCCCGACTCTCCCCCTTTGGAAACAACTTCGATGCAGCTTCCAAGCTGCCTGAACACCACACCACCAGGACACTGTTCACTGCACAGATGCCTCTGAGGAGCAGTGAGCTTTTGCCAAAAAACCGAACGCTTGCGCTTCCTTCCTGGGAGCTCAGCCCAGAGCATACTCTAGCCTAAGTGCCAACTAAATGTGACCTCTAGTCTCGAGGTAAGGTGCACATTTTCCCTTTACCAGAGGCAGGGGTGCACCAGTTTCCAGGAAGGCTTAGTCAATGGACGGCTTTAGCTTTAGTGTGCCTCACAGCGCTCAAGCCTCTCACGGGGGCATTTCTTTCAAAGGAAGTGCACCGTGTACCAGAAGCCTTCTGAGCACAATCAAGGGATACACGGCTCTGGGACCATCCCTCACTATGCAGGTGAAAGGGCCGGCAACTAATCTGTTCTCTATGGCTAGCGTTTCACAGCTTTGAAACAGCCCCAGGAGCACGGTTCTTGGGCCGGCTTTCTTTCCATGCGGGTCTGCCACGTTGAGGACACCTAAGCTGCCCTGAAAGAAACCACCGGGGCTCCAATCCACTTTGGGGTCTCCTGCTCGACGTCTCTCTAAGTGAGGCAGAAAGTAGACTTTAGGTCCAGCCAGAAATAAAGTAGAAATTGACCGTGAGCCTTGCTAGGCATTTGGAACATGCAAAGTCACCTAGGCCTCCTGAGGGCATTTAGAGGATTATGCCATTCAGCACATGCAGAACACACTGCATCCCAAAGTTTCATCGCAGAAGGCCGAATTGTGTTCCAAGGGCCTCCTTTGGCTTGTCAGAGAAGAGAGGTATATGTGCTGGGTGATCCGGTGTATAATTGAGAAACCTGGAAAAAGGCAGTATTTTCCCCCATTTGAAAGGTACATAGTGGCGGCCTCAAGGCTGACTGAAAGACAGTGCTGTTACCCGTCTTCTAGTCACTGCTAAGAAGGCCTCAGGGTAGAAAGTGAGTTTTCTCCTATGAATCCAGGTGGTCGCCTGTGCCTTGCTAGGAGTTCACCCCACCGCTTGCCCTAGCTAAAGTGCGAAGTAAACGTGACCCCCAGGCCTCAAGGTAAGCACGAGCGTTTCCTATCAGCAAAGTTTGCTGTGCAGCCATCTCCATGAACCCTGACTCGATAGAGCGCTTTAAATCCTCTACGGCTCTCCGGAGGCCTCAGAGAGACGCGTATGAATTCCCTTCTGAGGGAGAGCCTGGGTGCCGTGAGTCCCCTTTTTGTTTTCCGAGCAACACAGCGCAGAACAGGCTGTTGGGGTCAACCCTTTCTATGCAGAGGGAAAGGCAATGAACTGATCCTCGCTTGCATAGCTTGATTTCTACCGCTGTAAAGCAGCCCCAGGACAACGTTTTTGCCAGTATTACATTCAACGTGGCTCTCCCTCTGTGGAGGCCCTCTGAACTGCACTGAAAGAATCCCTGAGCCTACAGAGCCCCCTGGCAACTCTTACCTGTCATCTCTCTATTGTGACGCTAGGTCCACTGTAGGTCCACCCTGACAGAAAGAACAGAAAAACCGGTCAACTTGTGAGACTTTTGGACGATCCAAAGCCACCTAGGCCTGACTAAGTCATTAAGCAGGTAATGCTATGCACGGCATGCAAAAGTCCCCGCCTGCAACGAAGTGTGATCATAGAAAGGCCCCGTGTGGCCGAAAGTCTCCAGTAGACAGTCAGTGAGTGATGGTAATTGCGCTGTGGGGTCAAGTTGGAAACTGCAGCATGTGAGAGAAGCCCGACTCTCCCCCTTTTAAAAGCAACTTCGATGCAGCTTCCAAGCTGCCTGACACCACACCACCAGGACACTGTTCACTGCACAGATGCCTCTGAGGAGCAGTGAGCTTTTGCCAAAGAAACCGAACGCTTGCGCTTCCTTCCTGGGAGCTCAGCCCAGAGCATACTCTAGCCTAAGTGCCAACTAAATGTGACCTCTAGTCTCGAGGTAAGGTGCACATTTTCCCTTTACCAGAGGCAGGGGTGCAACAGTTTCCAGGAAGGCTTAGTCAATGGACGGCTTTAGCCTTAGTGTGCCTCACAGCGCTCAAGCCTCTCACGGGGGCATTTCTTTCAAAGGAAGTGCACCGTGTACCAGAAGCCTTCTGAGCACAATCAAGGGATACACGGCTCTGGGACCATCCCTCACTATGCAGGTGAAAGGGCTGGCAACTAATCTGTTCTCTATGGCTAGCGTTCCACAGCTTTGAAACAGCCCCAGGAGCACGGTTCTTGGGCCGGCTTTCTTTCCATGCGGGTCTGCCACGTTGAGGACACCTAAGCTGCCCTGAAAGAAACCACCGGGGCTCCAATCCACTTTGGG
Organism: Mesoplodon bidens; assembly: GCF_964165515.1. NCBI lineage: Eukaryota > Metazoa > Chordata > Mammalia > Artiodactyla > Ziphiidae > Mesoplodon > Mesoplodon bidens. The sequence continues at coordinate 1,265,550 of NW_027672444.1, read as the reverse complement.
GTCTCCTGCTCGACGTCTCTCTAAGTGAGGCAGAAAGTAGACTTTAGGTCCAGCCAGAAATAAAGTAGAAATTGACCGTGAGCCTTGCTAGGCATTTGGAACATGCAAAGTCACCTAGGCCTCCTGAGGGCATTTAGAGGATTATGACATTCAGCACATGCAGAACACACTGCATCCCAAAGTTTCATCGCAGAAGGCCGAATTGTGTTCCAAGGGCCTCCTTTGGCTTGTCAGAGAAGAGAGGTATATGTGCTGGGTGATCCGGTGTATAATTGAGAAGCCTGGAAAAAGGCAGTATTTTCCCCCATTTGAAAGGTACATAGTGGCGGCCTCAAGGCTCACTGAAAGACAGTGCTGTTACCCGTCTTCTAGTCACTGCTAAGAAGGCCTCAGGGAAGAAAGTGAGTTTTCTCCTATGAATCCGGGTGGTCGCCTGTGCCTTGCTAGGAGTTCACCCCACCGCTTGCCCTAGCTAAAGTGCGAAGTAAACGTGACCCCCAGGCCTCAAGGTAAGCACGAGCGTTTCCTATCAGCAAAGTTTGCTGTGCAGCCATCTCCATGAACCCTGACTCGATAGAGTGCTTTAAATCCTCTACGGCTCTCCGGAGGCCTCAGAGAGACGCGTATGAATTCCCTTCTGAGGGAGAGCGTGGGTGCCATGAGTCCCCTTTTTGTTTTCCGAGCAACACAGCGCAGAACAGGCTGTTGGGGTCAACCCTTTCTATGCAGAGGGAAGGGCAATGAACTGATCCTCGCTTGCATAGCTTGATTTCTACCGCTGTAAAGCAGCCCCAGGACAACGTTTTTGCCAGTATTACATTCAACGTGGCTCTCCCTCTGTGGAGGCCCTCTGAACTGCACTGAAAGAATCCCTGAGCCTACAGAGCCCCCTGGCAACTCTTACCTGTCATCTCTCTATTGTGACGCAAGGTCCACTGTAGGTCCAGCCTGACAGAAAGAACAGAAAAACCGGTCAACTTGTGAGACTTTTGGACGATCCAAAGTCACCTAGGCCTGACTAAGTCATTAAGCAGGTAATGCTATGCACGGCATGCAAAACTCCCCGCCTGCAACGAAGTGTGATCATAGAAAGGCCCCGTGTGGCCGAAAGTCTCCAGTAGACAGTCAGTGAGTGATGGTAATTGCGCTGTGGGGTCAAGTTGGAAACTGGAGCATGTGAGAGAAGCCCGACTCTCCCCCTTTGGAAACAACTTCGATGCAGCTTCCAAGCTGCCTGAACACCACACCACCAGGACACTGTTCACTGCACAGATGCCTCTGAGGAGCAGTGAGCTTTTGCCAAAAAACCGAACGCTTGCGCTTCCTTCCTGGGAGCTCAGCCCAGAGCATACTCTAGCCTAAGTGCCAACTAAATGTGACCTCTAGTCTCGAGGTAAGGTGCACATTTTCCCTTTACCAGAGGCAGGGGTGCACCAGTTTCCAGGAAGGCTTAGTCAATGGACGGCTTTAGCTTTAGTGTGCCTCACAGCGCTCAAGCCTCTCACGGGGGCATTTCTTTCAAAGGAAGTGCACCGTGTACCAGAAGCCTTCTGAGCACAATCAAGGGATACACGGCTCTGGGACCATCCCTCACTATGCAGGTGAAAGGGCCGGCAACTAATCTGTTCTCTATGGCTAGCGTTTCACAGCTTTGAAACAGCCCCAGGAGCACGGTTCTTGGGCCGGCTTTCTTTCCATGCGGGTCTGCCACGTTGAGGACACCTAAGCTGCCCTGAAAGAAACCACCGGGGCTCCAATCCACTTTGGGGTCTCCTGCTCGACGTCTCTCTAAGTGAGGCAGAAAGTAGACTTTAGGTCCAGCCAGAAATAAAGTAGAAATTGACCGTGAGCCTTGCTAGGCATTTGGAACATGCAAAGTCACCTAGGCCTCCTGAGGGCATTTAGAGGATTATGCCATTCAGCACATGCAGAACACACTGCATCCCAAAGTTTCATCGCAGAAGGCCGAATTGTGTTCCAAGGGCCTCCTTTGGCTTGTCAGAGAAGAGAGGTATATGTGCTGGGTGATCCGGTGTATAATTGAGAAACCTGGAAAAAGGCAGTATTTTCCCCCATTTGAAAGGTACATAGTGGCGGCCTCAAGGCTGACTGAAAGACAGTGCTGTTACCCGTCTTCTAGTCACTGCTAAGAAGGCCTCAGGGAAGAAAGTGAGTTTTCTCCTATGAATCCAGGTGGTCGCCTGTGCCTTGCTAGGAGTTCACCCCACCGCTTGCCCTAGCTAAAGTGCGAAGTAAACGTGACCCCCAGGCCTCAAGGTAAGCACGAGCGTTTCCTATAAGCAAAGTTTGCTGTGCAGCCATCTCCATGAACCCTGACTCGATAGAGCGCTTTAAATCCTCTACGGCTCTCCGGAGGCCTCAGAGAGACGCGTATGAATTCCCTTCTGAGGGAGAGCCTGGGTGCCGTGAGTCCCCTTTTTGTTTTCCGAGCAACACAGCGCAGAACAGGCTGTTGGGGTCAACCCTTTCTATGCAGAGGGAAAGGCAATGAACTGATCCTCGCTTGCATAGCTTGATTTCTACCGCTGTAAAGCAGCCCCAGGACAACGTTTTTGCCAGTATTACATTCAACGTGGCTCTCCCTCTGTGGAGGCCCTCTGAACTGCACTGAAAGAATCCCTGAGCCTACAGAGCCCCCTGGCAACTCTTACCTGTCATCTCTCTATTGTGACGCAAGGTCCACTGTAGGTCCAGCCTGACAGAAAGAACAGAAAAACCGGTCAACTTGTGAGACTTTTGGACGATCCAAAGCCACCTAGGCCTGACTAAGTCATTAAGCAGGTAATGCTATGCACGGCATGCAAAAGTCCCCGCCTGCAACGAAGTGTGATCATAGAAAGGCCCCGTGTGGCCGAAAGTCTCCAGTAGACAGTCAGTGAGTGATGGTAATTGCGCTGTGGGGTCAAGTTGGAAACTGCAGCATGTGAGAGAAGCCCGACTCTCCCCCTTTTAAAAGCAACTTCGATGCAGCTTCCAAGCTGCCTGACACCACACCACCAGGACACTGTTCACTGCACAGATGCCTCTGAGGAGCAGTGAGCTTTTGCCAAAGAAACCGAACGCTTGCGCTTCCTTCCTGGGAGCTCAGCCCAGAGCATACTCTAGCCTAAGTGCCAACTAAATGTGACCTCTAGTCTCGAGGTAAGGTGCACATTTTCCCTTTACCAGAGGCAGGGGTGCACCAGTTTCCAGGAAGGCTTAGTCAATGGACGGCTTTAGCCTTAGTGTGCCTCACAGCGCTCAAGCCTCTCACGGGGGCATTTCTTTCAAAGGAAGTGCACCGTGTACCAGAAGCCTTCTGAGCACAATCAAGGGATACACGGCTCTGGGACCATCCCTCACTATGCAGGTGAAAGGGCCGGCAACTAATCTGTTCTCTATGGCTAGCGTTCCACAGCTTTGAAACAGCCCCAGGAGCACGGTTCTTGGGCCGGCTTTCTTTCCATGCGGGTCTGCCACGTTGAGGACACCTAAGCTGCCCTGAAAGAAACCACCGGGGCTCCAATCCACTTTGGGGTCTCCTGCTCGACGTCTCTCTAAGTGAGGCAGAAAGTAGACTTTAGGTCCAGCCCGAAATAAAGTAGAAATTGACCGTGAGCCTTGCTAGGCATTTGGAACATGCAAAGTCACCTAGGCCTCCTGAGGGCATTTAGAGGATTATGCCATTCAGCACATGCAGAACACACTGCATCCCAATGTTTCATCGCAGAAGGCCGAATTGTGTTCCAAGGGCCTCCTTTGGCTTGTCAGAGAAGAGAGGTATATGTGCTGGGTGATCCGGTGTATAATTGAGAAGCCTGGAAAACGGCAGTATTTTCCCCCATTTGAAAGGTAGATAGTGGCGGCCTCAAGGCTGACTGAAAGACAGTGCTGTTACCCGTCTTCTAGTCACTGCTAGGAATGCCTCAGGGAAGAAAGGGAGTTTTCTCCTATGAATCCAGGTGGTCGCCTGTGCCTTGCTAGGAGTTCACCCCACCGCTTGCCCTAGCTAAAGTGCGAAGTAAACGTGACCCCTAGGCCTCAAGGTAAGCACGAGCGTTTCCTATCAGCAAAGTTTGCTGTGCAGCCATCTCCATGAACCCTGACTCGATAGAGCGCTTTAAATCCTCTACGGCTCTCCGGAGGCCTCAGAGAGACGCGTATGAATTCCCTTCTGAGGGAGAGCCTGGGTGCCGTGAGTCCTTTTTTTGTTTTCCGAGCAACACAGCGCAGAACAGGCTGTTGGGGTCAACCCTTTCTATGCAGAGGGAAAGGCAATGAACTGATCCTCGCTTGCATAGCTTGATTTCTACCGCTGTAAAGCAGCCCGAGGACAACGTTTTTGCCAGTATTACATTCAACGTGGCTCTCCCTCTGTGGAGGCCCTCTGAACTGCACTGAAAGAATCCCTGAGCCTACAGAGCCCCCTGGCAACTCTTACCTGTCATCTCTCTATTGTGACGCAAGGTCCACTGTAGGTCCAGCCTGACAGAAAGAACAGAAAAACCGGTCAACTTGTGAGACTTTTGGACGATCCAAAGTCACCTAGGCCTGACTAAGTCATTAAGCAGGTAATGCTATGCACGGCATGCAAAAGTCCCCGCCTGCAACGAAGTGTGATCATAGAAAGGCCCCGTGTGGCCGAAAGTCTCCAGTAGACAGTCAGTGAGTGATGGTAATTGCGCTGTGGGGTCAAGTTGGAAACTGGAGCATGTGAGAGAAGCCCGACTCTCCCCCTTTGGAAACAACTTCGATGCAGCTTCCAAGCTGCCTGAACACCACACCACCAGGACACTGTTCACTGCACAGATGCCTCTGAGGAGCAGTGAGCTTTTGCCAAAGAAACCGAACGCTTGCGCTTCCTTCCTGGGAGCTCAGCCCAGAGCATACTCTAGCCTAAGTGCCAACTAAATGTGACCTCTAGTCTCGAGGTAAGGTGCACATTTTCCCTTTACCAGAGGCAGGGGTGCACCAGTTTCCAGGAAGGCTTAGTCAATGGACGGCTTTAGCTTTAGTGTGCCTCACAGCGCTCAAGCCTCTCACGGGGGCATTTCTTTCCAAGGAAGTGCACCGTGTACCAGAAGCCTTCTGAGCACAATCAAGGGATACACGGCTCTGGGACCATCCCTCACTATGCAGGTGAAAGGGCTGGCAACTAATCTGTTCTCTATGGCTAGCGTTCCACAGCTTTGAAACAGCCCCAGGAGCACGGTTCTTGGGCCGGCTTTCTTTCCATGCGGGTCTGCCACGTTGAGGACACCTAAGCTGCCCTGAAAGAAACCACCGGGGCTCCAATCCACTTTGGGGTCTCCTGCTCGACGTCTCTCTAAGTGAGGCAGAAAGTAGACTTTAGGTCCAGCCAGAAATAAAGTAGAAATTGACCGTGAGCCTTGCTAGGCATTTGGAACATGCAAAGTCACCTAGGCCTCCTGAGGGCATTTAGAGGATTATGCCATTCAGCACATGCAGAACACACTGCATCCCAAAGTTTCATCGCAGAAGGCCGAATTGTGTTCCAAGGGCCTCCTTTGGCTTGTCAGAGAAGAGAGGTATATGTGCTGGGTGATCCGGTGTATAATTGAGAAGCCTGGAAAAAGGCAGTATTTTCCCCCATTTGAAAGGTACATAGTGGCGGCCTCAAGGCTGACTGAAAGACAGTGCTGTTACCCGTCTTCTAGTCACTGCTAAGAAGGCCTCAGGGAAGAAAGTGAGTTTTCTCCTATGAATCCAGGTGGTCGCCTGTGCCTTGCTAGGAGTTCACCCCACCGCTTGCCCTAGCTAAAGTGCGAAGTAAACGTGACCCCCAGGCCTCAAGGTAAGCAAGAGCGTTTCCTATCAGCAAAGTTTGCTGTGCAGCCATCTCCATGAACCCTGACTCGATAGAGTGCTTTAAATCCTCTACGGCTCTCCGGAGGCCTCAGAGAGACGCGTATGAATTCCCTTCTGAGGGAGAGCGTGGGTGCCATGAGTCCCCTTTTTGTTTTCCGAGCAACACAGCGCAGAACAGGCTGTTGGGGTCAACCCTTTCTATGCAGAGGGAAGGGCAATGAACTGATCCTCGCTTGCATAGCTTGATTTCTACCGCTGTAAAGCAGCCCCAGGACAACGTTTTTGCCAGTATTACATTCAACGTGGCTCTCCCTCTGTGGAGGCCCTCTGAACTGCACTGAAAGAATCCCTGAGCCTACAGTGCCCCTTGGCAACTCTTACCTGTCATCTCTCTATTGTGACGCAAGGACCACTGTAGGTCCAGCCTGACAGAAAGAACAGAAAAACCGGTCAACTTGTGAGACTTTGGACGATCCAAAGCCACCTAGGCCTGACTAAGTCATTAAGCAGGTAATGCTATGCACGGCATGCAAAAGTCCCCGCCTGCAACGAAGTGTGATCATAGAAAGGCCCCGTGTGGACGAAAGTCTCCAGTAGACAGTCAGTGAGTGATGGTAATTGCGCTGTGGGGTCAAGTTGGAAACTGGAGCATGTGAGAGAAGCCCGACTCTCCCCCTTTGGAAAGCAACTTCGATGCAGCTTCCAAGCTGCCTGAACACCACACCACCAGGACACTGTTCACTGCACAGATGCCTCTGAGGAGCAGTGAGCTTTTGCCAAAGAAACCAAACGCTTGCGCTTCCTTCCTGGGAGCTCAGCCCAGAGCATACTGTAGCTAAAGTGCCAACTAAATGTGACCTCTAGTCTCGAGGTAAGGTGCACATTTTCCCTTTACCAGAGGCAGGGGTGCACCAGTTTCCAGGAAGGCTTAGTCAATGGACGGCTTTAGCTTTAGTGTGCCTCACAGCGCTCAAGCCTCTCACGGGGGCATTTCTTTCCAAGGAAGTGCACCGTGTACCAGAAGCCTTCTGAGCACAATCAAGGGATACACGGCTCTGGGACCATCCCTCACTATGCAGGTGAAAGGGCCGGCAACTAATCTGTTCTCTATGGCTAGCGTTCCACAGCTTTGAAACAGCCCCAGGAGCACGGTTCTTGGGTCGGCTTTCTTTCCATGCGGGTCTGCCACGTTGAGGACACCTAAGCTGCCCTGAAAGAAACCACCGGGGCTCCAATCCACTTTGGGGTCTCCTGCTCGACGTCTCTCTAAGTGAGGCAGAAAGTAGACTTTAGGTCCAGCCAGAAATAAAGTAGAAATTGACCGTGAGCCTTGCTAGGCATTTGGAACATGCAAAGTCACCTAGGCCTCCTGAGGGCATTTAGAGGATTATGCCATTCAGCACATGCAGAACACACTGCATCCCAATGTTTCATCGCAGAAGGCCGAATTGTGTTCCAAGGGCCTCCTTTGGCTTGTCAGAGAAGAGAGGTATATGTGCTGGGTGATCCGGTGTATAATTGAGAAACCTGGAAAAAGGCAGTATTTTCCCCCATTTGAAAGGTACATAGTGGCGGCCTCAAGGCTGACTGAAAGACAGTGCTGTTACCCGTCTTCTAGTCACTGCTAAGAAGGCCTCAGGGAAGAAAGTGAGTTTTCTCCTATGAATCCAGGTGGTCGCCTGTGCCTTGCTAGGAGTTCACCCCACCGCTTGCCCTAGCTAAAGTGCGAAGTAAACGTGACCCCCAGGCCTCAAGGTAAGCACGAGCGTTTCCTATCAGCAAAGTTTGCTGTGCAGCCATCTCCATGAACCCTGACTCGATAGAGCGCTTTAAATCCTCTACGGCTCTCCGGAGGCCTCAGAGAGACGCGTATGAATTCCCTTCTGAGGGAGAGCCTGGGTGCCGTGAGTCCTTTTTTTGTTTTCCGAGCAACCCAGCGCAGAACAGGCTGTTGGGGTCAACCCTTTCTATGCAGAGGGAAAGGCAATGAACTGATCCTCGCTTGCATAGCTTGATTTCTACCGCTGTAAAGCAGCCCCAGGACAACGTTTTTGCCAGTATTACATTCAACGTGGCTCTCCCTCTGTGGAGGCCCTCTGAACTGCACTGAAAGAATCCCTGAGCCTACAGAGCCCCCTGGCAACTCTTACCTGTCATCTCTCTATTGTGACGCAAGGTCCACTGTAGGTCCAGCCTGACAGAAAGAACAGAAAAACCGGTCAACTTGTGAGACTTTTGGACGATCCAAAGTCACCTAGGCCTGACTAAGTCATTAAGCAGGTAATGCTATGCACGGCATGCAAAAGTCCCCGCCTGCAACGAAGTGTGATCATAGAAAGGCCCCGTGTGGCCGAAAGTCTCCAGTAGACAGTCAGTGAGTGATGGTAATTGCGCTGTGGGGTCAAGTTGGAAACTGGAGCATGTGAGAGAAGCCCGACTCTCCCCCTTTGGAAACAACTTCGATGCAGCTTCCAAGCTGCCTGAACACCACACCACCAGGACACTGTTCACTGCACAGATGCCTCTGAGGAGCAGTGAGCTTTTGCCAAAAAACCGAACGCTTGCGCTTCCTTCCTGGGAGCTCAGCCCAGAGCATACTCTAGCCTAAGTGCCAACTAAATGTGACCTCTAGTCTCGAGGTAAGGTGCACATTTTCCCTTTACCAGAGGCAGGGGTGCACCAGTTTCCAGGAAGGCTTAGTCAATGGACGGCTTTAGCTTTAGTGTGCCTCACAGCGCTCAAGCCTCTCACGGGGGCATTTCTTTCAAAGGAAGTGCACCGTGTACCAGAAGCCTTCTGAGCACAATCAAGGGATACACGGCTCTGGGACCATCCCTCACTATGCAGGTGAAAGGGCCGGCAACTAATCTGTTCTCTATGGCTAGCGTTTCACAGCTTTGAAACAGCCCCAGGAGCACGGTTCTTGGGCCGGCTTTCTTTCCATGCGGGTCTGCCACGTTGAGGACACCTAAGCTGCCCTGAAAGAAACCACCGGGGCTCCAATCCACTTTGGGGTCTCCTGCTCGACGTCTCTCTAAGTGAGGCAGAAAGTAGACTTTAGGTCCAGCCAGAAATAAAGTAGAAATTGACCGTGAGCCTTGCTAGGCATTTGGAACATGCAAAGTCACCTAGGCCTCCTGAGGGCATTTAGAGGATTATGCCATTCAGCACATGCAGAACACACTGCATCCCAAAGTTTCATCGCAGAAGGCCGAATTGTGTTCCAAGGGCCTCCTTTGGCTTGTCAGAGAAGAGAGGTATATGTGCTGGGTGATCCGGTGTATAATTGAGAAGCCTGGAAAAAGGCAGTATTTTCCCCCATTTGAAAGGTACATAGTGGCGGCCTCAAGGCTGACTGAAAGACAGTGCTGTTACCCGTCTTCTAGTCACTGCTAAGAAGGCCTCAGGGAAGAAAGTGAGTTTTCTCCTATGAATCCAGGTGGTCGCCTGTGCCTTGCTAGGAGTTCACCCCACCGCTTGCCCTAGCTAAAGTGCGAAGTAAACGTGACCCCCAGGCCTCAAGGTAAGCACGAGCGTTTCCTATCAGCAAAGTTTGCTGTGCAGCCATCTCCATGAACCCTGACTCGATAGAGTGCTTTAAATCCTCTACGGCTCTCCGGAGGCCTCAGAGAGACGCGTATGAATTCCCTTCTGAGGGAGAGCGTGGGTGCCATGAGTCCCCTTTTTGTTTTCCGAGCAACACAGCGCAGAACAGGCTGTTGGGGTCAACCCTTTCTATGCAGAGGGAAGGGCAATGAAGTGATCCTCGCTTGCATAGCTTGATTTCTACCGCTGTAAAGCAGCCCCAGGACAACGTTTTTGCCAGTATTACATTCAACGTGGCTCTCCCTCTGTGGAGGCCCTCTGAACTGCACTGAAAGAATCCCTGAGCCTACAGTGCCCCCTGGCAACTCTTACCTGTCATCTCTCTATTGTGACGCAAGGACCACTGTAGGTCCAGCCTGACAGAAAGAACAGAAAAACCGGTCAACTTGTGAGACTTTGGACGATCCAAAGCCACCTAGGCCTGACTAAGTCATTAAGCAGGTAATGCTATGCACGGCATGCAAAAGTCCCCGCCTGCAACGAAGTGTGATCATAGAAAGGCCCCGTGTGGACGAAAGTCTCCAGTAGACAGTCAGTGAGTGATGGTAATTGCGCTGTGGGGTCAAGTTGGAAACTGGAGCATGTGAGAGAAGCCCGACTCTCCCCCTTTGGAAAGCAACTTCGATGCAGTTTCCAAGCTGCCTGAACACCACACCACCAGGACACTGTTCACTGCACAGATGCCTCTGAGGAGCAGTGAGCTTTTGCCAAAGAAACCAAACGCTTGCGCTTCCTTCCTGGGAGCTCAGCCCAGAGCATACTGTAGCTAAAGTGCCAACTAAATGTGACCTCTAGTCTCGAGGTAAGGTGCACATTTTCCCTTTACCAGAGGCAGGGGTGCACCAGTTTCCAGGAAGGCTTAGTCAATGGACGGCTTTAGCTTTAGTGTGCCTCACAGCGCTCAAGCCTCTCACGGGGGCATTTCTTTCCAAGGAAGTGCACCGTGTACCAGAAGCCTTCTGAGCACAATCAAGGGATACACGGCTCTGGGACCATCCCTCACTATGCAGGTGTAAGGGCCGGCAACTAATCTGTTCTCTATGGCTAGCGTTCCACAGCTTTGAAACAGCCCCAGGAGCACGGTTCTTGGGTCGGCTTTCTTTCCATGCGGGTCTGCCACGTTGAGGACACCTAAGCTGCCCTGAAAGAAACCACCGGGGCTCCAATCCACTTTGGGGTCTCCTGCTCGACGTCTCTCTAAGTGAGGCAGAAAGTAGACTTTAGGTCCAGCCAGAAATAAAGTAGAAATTGACCGTGAGCCTTGCTAGGCATTTGGAACATGCAAAGTCACCTAGGCCTCCTGAGGGCATTTAGAGGATTATGCCATTCAGCACATGCAGAACACACTGCATCCCAATGTTTCATCGCAGAAGGCCGAATTGTGTTCCAAGGGCCTCCTTTGGCTTGTCAGAGAAGAGAGGTATATGTGCTGGGTGATCCGGTGTATAATTGAGAAACCTGGAAAAAGGCAGTATTTTCCCCCATTTGAAAGGTACATAGTGGCGGCCTCAAGGCTGACTGAAAGACAGTGCTGTTACCCGTCTTCTAGTCACTGCTAAGAAGGCCTCAGGGAAGAAAGTGAGTTTTCTCCTATGAATCCAGGTGGTCGCCTGTGCCTTGCTAGGAGTTCACCCCACCGCTTGCCCTAGCTAAAGTGCGAAGTAAACGTGACCCCCAGGCCTCAAGGTAAGCACGAGCGTTTCCTATCAGCAAAGTTTGCTGTGCAGCCATCTCCATGAACCCTGACTCGATAGAGCGCTTTAAATCCTCTACGGCTCTCCGGAGGCCTCAGAGAGACGCGTATGAATTCCCTTCTGAGGGAGAGCCTGGGTGCCGTGAGTCCTTTTTTTGTTTTCCGAGCAACCCAGCGCAGAACAGGCTGTTGGGGTCAACCCTTTCTATGCAGAGGGAAAGGCAATGAACTGATCCTCGCTTGCATAGCTTGATTTCTACCGCTGTAAAGCAGCCCCAGGACAACGTTTTTGCTAGTATTACATTCAACGTGGCTCTCCCTCTGTGGAGGCCCTCTGAACTGCACTGAAAGAATCCCTGAGCCTACAGAGCCCCCTGGCAACTCTTACCTGTCATCTCTCTATTGTGACGCAAGGTCCACTGTAGGTCCAGCCTGACAGAAAGAACAGAAAAACCGGTCAACTTGTGAGACTTTTGGACGATCCAAAGTCACCTAGGCCTGACTAAGTCATTAAGCAGGTAATGCTATGCACGGCATGCAAAAGTCCCCGCCTGCAACGAAGTGTGATCATAGAAAGGCCCCGTGTGGCCGAAAGTCTCCAGTAGACAGTCAGTGAGTGATGGTAATTGCGCTGTGGGGTCAAGTTGGAAACTGGAGCATGTGAGAGAAGCCCGACTCTCCCCCTTTGGAAACAACTTCGATGCAGCTTCCAAGCTGCCTGAACACCACACCACCAGGACACTGTTCACTGCACAGATGCCTCTGAGGAGCAGTGAGCTTTTGCCAAAAAACCGAACGCTTGCGCTTCCTTCCTGGGAGCTCAGCCCAGAGCATACTCTAGCCTAAGTGCCAACTAAATGTGACCTCTAGTCTCGAGGTAAGGTGCACATTTTCCCTTTACCAGAGGCAGGGGTGCACCAGTTTCCAGGAAGGCTTAGTCAATGGACGGCTTTAGCTTTAGTGTGCCTCACAGCGCTCAAGCCTCTCACGGGGGCATTTCTTTCAAAGGAAGTGCACCGTGTACCAGAAGCCTTCTGAGCACAATCAAGGGATACACGGCTCTGGGACCATCCCTCACTATGCAGGTGAAAGGGCCGGCAACTAATCTGTTCTCTATGGCTAGCGTTTCACAGCTTTGAAACAGCCCCAGGAGCACGGTTCTTGGGCCGGCTTTCTTTCCATGCGGGTCTGCCACGTTGAGGACACCTAAGCTGCCCTGAAAGAAACCACCGGGGCTCCAATCCACTTTGGGGTCTCCTGCTCGACGTCTCTCTAAGTGAGGCAGAAAGTAGACTTTAGGTCCAGCCAGAAATAAAGTAGAGATTGACCGTGAGCCTTGCTAGGCATTTGGAACATGCAAAGTCACCTAGGCCTCCTGAGGGCATTTAGAGGATTATGCCATTCAGCACATGCAGAACACACTGCATCCCAAAGTTTCATCGCAGAAGGCCGAATTGTGTTCCAAGGGCCTCCTTTGGCTTGTCAGAGAAGAGAGGTATATGTGCTGGGTGATCCGGTGTATAATTGAGAAGCCTGGAAAAAGGCAGTATTTTCCCCCATTTGAAAGGTACATAGTGGCGGCCTCAAGGCTGACTGAAAGACAGTGCTGTTACCCGTCTTCTAGTCACTGCTAAGAAGGCCTCAGGGAAGAAAGTGAGTTTTCTCCTATGAATCCAGGTGGTCGCCTGTGCCTTGCTAGGAGTTCACCCCACCGCTTGCCCTAGCTAAAGTGCGAAGTAAACGTGACCCCCAGGCCTCAAGGTAAGCACGAGCGTTTCCTATCAGCAAAGTTTGCTGTGCAGCCATCTCCATGAACCCTGACTCGATAGAGTGCTTTAAATCCTCTACGGCTCTCCGGAGGCCTCAGAGAGACGCGTATGAATTCCCTTCTGAGGGAGAGCGTGGGTGCCATGAGTCCCCTTTTTGTTTTCCGAGCAACACAGCGCAGAACAGGCTGTTGGGGTCAACCCTTTCTATGCAGAGGGAAGGGCAATGAAGTGATCCTCGCTTGCATAGCTTGATTTCTACCGCTGTAAAGCAGCCCCAGGACAACGTTTTTGCCAGTATTACATTCAACGTGGCTCTCCCTCTGTGGAGGCCCTCTGAACTGCACTGAAAGAATCCCTGAGCCTACAGTGCCCCCTGGCAACTCTTACCTGTCATCTCTCTATTGTGACGCAAGGACCACTGTAGGTCCAGCCTGACAGAAAGAACAGAAAAACCGGTCAACTTGTGAGACTTTGGACGATCCAAAGCCACCTAGGCCTGACTAAGTCATTAAGCAGGTAATGCTATGCACGGCATGCAAAAGTCCCCGCCTGCAACGAAGTGTGATCATAGAAAGGCCCCGTGTGGACGAAAGTCTCCAGTAGACAGTCAGTGAGTGATGGTAATTGCGCTGTGGGGTCAAGTTGGAAACTGGAGCATGTGAGAGAAGCCCGACTCTCCCCCTTTGGAAAGCAACTTCGATGCAGTTTCCAAGCTGCCTGAACACCACACCACCAGGACACTGTTCACTGCACAGATGCCTCTGAGGAGCAGTGAGCTTTTGCCAAAGAAACCAAACGCTTGCGCTTCCTTCCTGGGAGCTCAGCCCAGAGCATACTGTAGCTAAAGTGCCAACTAAATGTGACCTCTAGTCTCGAGGTAAGGTGCACATTTTCCCTTTACCAGAGGCAGGGGTGCACCAGTTTCCAGGAAGGCTTAGTCAATGGACGGCTTTAGCTTTAGTGTGCCTCACAGCGCTCAAGCCTCTCACGGGGGCATTTCTTTCCAAGGAAGTGCACCGTGTACCAGAAGCCTTCTGAGCACAATCAAGGGATACACGGCTCTGGGACCATCCCTCACTATGCAGGTGAAAGGGCCGGCAACTAATCTGTTCTCTATGGCTAGCGTTCCACAGCTTTGAAACAGCCCCAGGAGCACGGTTCTTGGGTCGGCTTTCTTTCCATGCGGGTCTGCCACGTTGAGGACACCTAAGCTGCCCTGAAAGAAACCACCGGGGCTCCAATCCACTTTGGGGTCTCCTGCTCGACGTCTCTCTAAGTGAGGCAGAAAGTAGACTTTAGGTCCAGCCAGAAATAAAGTAGAAATTGACCGTGAGCCTTGCTAGGCATTTGGAACATGCAAAGTCACCTAGGCCTCCTGAGGGCATTTAGAGGATTATGCCATTCAGCACATGCAGAACACACTGCATCCCAAAGTTTCATCGCAGAAGGCCGAATTGTGTTCCAAGGGCCTCCTTTGGCTTGTCAGAGAAGAGAGGTATATGTGCTGGGTGATCCGGTGTATAATTGAGAAGCCTGGAAAAAGGCAGTATTTTCCCCCATTTGAAAGGTACATAGTGGCGGCCTCAAGGCTGACTGAAAGACAGTGCTGTTACCCGTCTTCTAGTCACTGCTAAGAAGGCCTCAGGGAAGAAAGTGAGTTTTCTCCTATGAATCCAGGTGGTCGCCTGTGCCTTGCTAGGAGTTCACCCCACCGCTTGCCCTAGCTAAAGTGCGAAGTAAACGTGACCCCCAGGCCTCAAGGTAAGCACGAGCGTTTCCTATCAGCAAAGTTTGCTGTGCAGCCATCTCCATGAACCCTGACTCGATAGAGCGCTTTAAATCCTCTACGGCTCTCCGGAGGCCTCAGAGAGACGCGTATGAATTCCCTTCTGAGGGAGAGCCTGGGTGCCGTGAGTCCTTTTTTTGTTTTCCGAGCAACACAGCGCAGAACAGGCTGTTGGGGTCAACCCTTTCTATGCAGAGGGAAAGGCAATGAACTGATCCTCGCTTGCATAGCTTGATTTCTACCGCTGTAAAGCAGCCCCAGGACAACGTTTTTGCCAGTATTACATTCAACGTGGCTCTCCCTCTGTGGAGGCCCTCTGAACTGCACTGAAAGAATCCCTGAGCCTACAGAGCCCCCTGGCAACTCTTACCTGTCATCTCTCTATTGTGACGCAAGGTCCACTGTAGGTCCAGCCTGACAGAAAGAACAGAAAAACCGGTCAACTTGTGAGACTTTTGGACGATCCAAAGTCACCTAGGCCTGACTAAGTCATTAAGCAGGTAATGCTATGCACGGCATGCAAAACTCCCCGCCTGCAACGAAGTGTGATCATAGAAAGGCCCCGTGTGGCCGAAAGTCTCCAGTAGACAGTCAGTGAGTGATGGTAATTGCGCTGTGGGGTCAAGTTGGAAACTGGAGCATGTGAGAGAAGCCCGACTCTCCCCCTTTGGAAACAACTTCGATGCAGCTTCCAAGCTGCCTGAACACCACACCACCAGGACACTGTTCACTGCACAGATGCCTCTGAGGAGCAGTGAGCTTTTGCCAAAAAACCGAACGCTTGCGCTTCCTTCCTGGGAGCTCAGCCCAGAGCATACTCTAGCCTAAGTGCCAACTAAATGTGACCTCTAGTCTCGAGGTAAGGTGCACATTTTCCCTTTACCAGAGGCAGGGGTGCACCAGTTTCCAGGAAGGCTTAGTCAATGGACGGCTTTAGCTTTAGTGTGCCTCACAGCGCTCAAGCCTCTCACGGGGGCATTTCTTTCAAAGGAAGTGCACCGTGTACCAGAAGCCTTCTGAGCACAATCAAGGGATACACGGCTCTGGGACCATCCCTCACTATGCAGGTGAAAGGGCCGGCAACTAATCTGTTCTCTATGGCTAGCGTTTCACAGCTTTGAAACAGCCCCAGGAGCACGGTTCTTGGGCCGGCTTTCTTTCCATGCGGGTCTGCCACGTTGAGGACACCTAAGCTGCCCTGAAAGAAACCACCGGGGCTCCAATCCACTTTGGGGTCTCCTGCTCGACGTCTCTCTAAGTGAGGCAGAAAGTAGACTTTAGGTCCAGCCAGAAATAAAGTAGAAATTGACCGTGAGCCTTGCTAGGCATTTGGAACATGCAAAGTCACCTAGGCCTCCTGAGGGCATTTAGAGGATTATGCCATTCAGCACATGCAGAACACACTGCATCCCAAAGTTTCATCGCAGAAGGCCGAATTGTGTTCCAAGGGCCTCCTTTGGCTTGTCAGAGAAGAGAGGTATATGTGCTGGGTGATCCGGTGTATAATTGAGAAACCTGGAAAAAGGCAGTATTTTCCCCCATTTGAAAGGTACATAGTGGCGGCCTCAAGGCTGACTGAAAGACAGTGCTGTTACCCGTCTTCTAGTCACTGCTAAGAAGGCCTCAGGGAAGAAAGTGAGTTTTCTCCTATGAATCCAGGTGGTCGCCTGTGCCTTGCTAGGAGTTCACCCCACCGCTTGCCCTAGCTAAAGTGCGAAGTAAACGTGACCCCCAGGCCTCAAGGTAAGCACGAGCGTTTCCTATAAGCAAAGTTTACTGTGCAGCCATCTCCATGAACCCTGACTCGATAGAGCGCTTTAAATCCTCTACGGCTCTCCGGAGGCCTCAGAGAGACGCGTATGAATTCCCTTCTGAGGGAGAGCCTGGGTGCCGTGAGTCCCCTTTTTGTTTTCCGAGCAACACAGCGCAGAACAGGCTGTTGGGGTCAACCCTTTCTATGCAGAGGGAAAGGCAATGAACTGATCCTCGCTTGCATAGCTTGATTTCTACCGCTGTAAAGCAGCCCCAGGACAACGTTTTTGCCAGTATTACATTCAACGTGGCTCTCCCTCTGTGGAGGCCCTCTGAACTGCACTGAAAGAATCCCTGAGCCTACAGAGCCCCCTGGCAACTCTTACCTGTCATCTCTCTATTGTGACGCTAGGTCCACTGTAGGTCCAGCCTGACAGAAAGAACAGAAAAACCGGTCAACTTGTGAGACTTTTGGACGATCCAAAGCCACCTAGGCCTGACTAAGTCATTAAGCAGGTAATGCTATGCACGGCATGCAAAAGTCCCCGCCTGCAACGAAGTGTGATCATAGAAAGGCCCCGTGTGGCCGAAAGTCTCCAGTAGACAGTCAGTGAGTGATGGTAATTGCGCTGTGGGGTCAAGTTGGAAACTGCAGCATGTGAGAGAAGCCCGACTCTCCCCCTTTTAAAAGCAACTTCGATGCAGCTTCCAAGCTGCCTGACACCACACCACCAGGACACTGTTCACTGCACAGATGCCTCTGAGGAGCAGTGAGCTTTTGCCAAAGAAACCGAACGCTTGCGCTTCCTTCCTGGGAGCTCAGCCCAGAGCATACTCTAGCCTAAGTGCCAACTAAATGTGACCTCTAGTCTCGAGGTAAGGTGCACATTTTCCCTTTACCAGAGGCAGGGGTGCACCAGTTTCCAGGAAGGCTTAGTCAATGGACGGCTTTAGCCTTAGTGTGCCTCACAGCGCTCAAGCCTCTCACGGGGGCATTTCTTTCAAAGGAAGTGCACCGTGTACCAGAAGCCTTCTGAGCACAATCAAGGGATACACGGCTCTGGGACCATCCCTCACTATGCAGGTGAAAGGGCCGGCAACTAATCTGTTCTCTATGGCTAGCGTTCCACAGCTTTGAAACAGCCCCAGGAGCACGGTTCTTGGGCCGGCTTTCTTTCCATGCGGGTCTGCCACGTTGAGGACACCTAAGCTGCCCTGAAAGAAACCACCGGGGCTCCAATCCACTTTGGGGTCTCCTGCTCGACGTCTCTCTAAGTGAGGCAGAAAGTAGACTTTAGGTCCAGCCCGAAATAAAGTAGAAATTGACCGTGAGCCTTGCTAGGCATTTGGAACATGCAAAGTCACCTAGGCCTCCTGAGGGCATTTAGAGGATTATGCCATTCAGCACATGCAGAACACACTGCATCCCAAAGTTTCATCGCAGAAGGCCGAATTGTGTTCCAAGGGCCTCCTTTGGCTTGTCAGAGAAGAGAGGTATATGTGCTGGGTGATCCGGTGTATAATTGAGAAACCTGGAAAAAGGCAGTATTTTCCCCCATTTGAAAGGTACATAGTGGCGGCCTCAAGGCTGACTGAAAGACAGTGCTGTTACCCGTCTTCTAGTCACTGCTAAGAAGGCCTCAGGGAAGAAAGTGAGTTTTCTCCTATGAATCCAGGTGGTCGCCTGTGCCTTGCTAGGAGTTCACCCCACCGCTTGCCCTAGCTAAAGTGCGAAGTAAACGTGACCCCCAGGCCTCAAGGTAAGCACGAGCGTTTCCTATAAGCAAAGTTTACTGTGCAGCCATCTCCATGAACCCTGACTCGATAGAGCGCTTTAAATCCTCTACGGCTCTCCGGAGGCCTCAGAGAGACGCGTATGAATTCCCTTCTGAGGGAGAGCCTGGGTGCCGTGAGTCCCCTTTTTGTTTTCCGAGCAACACAGCGCAGAACAGGCTGTTGGGGTCAACCCTTTCTATGCAGAGGGAAAGGCAATGAACTGATCCTCGCTTGCATAGCTTGATTTCTACCGCTGTAAAGCAGCCCCAGGACAACGTTTTTGCCAGTATTACATTCAACGTGGCTCTCCCTCTGTGGAGGCCCTCTGAACTGCACTGAAAGAATCCCTGAGCCTACAGAGCCCCCTGGCAACTCTTACCTGTCATCTCTCTATTGTGACGCTAGGTCCACTGTAGGTCCAGCCTGACAGAAAGAACAGAAAAACCGGTCAACTTGTGAGACTTTTGGACGATCCAAAGCCACCTAGGCCTGACTAAGTCATTAAGCAGGTAATGCTATGCACGGCATGCAAAAGTCCCCGCCTGCAACGAAGTGTGATCATAGAAAGGCCCCGTGTGGCCGAAAGTCTCCAGTAGACAGTCAGTGAGTGATGGTAATTGCGCTGTGGGGTCAAGTTGGAAACTGCAGCATGTGAGAGAAGCCCGACTCTCCCCCTTTTAAAAGCAACTTCGATGCAGCTTCCAAGCTGCCTGACACCACACCACCAGGACACTGTTCACTGCACAGATGCCTCTGAGG
This sequence comes from Mesoplodon bidens, assembly GCF_964165515.1. Lineage (NCBI taxonomy): Eukaryota > Metazoa > Chordata > Mammalia > Artiodactyla > Ziphiidae > Mesoplodon > Mesoplodon bidens. Next base: position 1,246,580 of record NW_027672444.1, on the reverse strand, counting down.
AGCAGTGAGCTTTTGCCAAAGAAACCGAACGCTTGCGCTTCCTTCCTGGGAGCTCAGCCCAGAGCATACTCTAGCCTAAGTGCCAACTAAATGTGACCTCTAGTCTCGAGGTAAGGTGCACATTTTCCCTTTACCAGAGGCAGGGGTGCACCAGTTTCCAGGAAGGCTTAGTCAATGGACGGCTTTAGCCTTAGTGTGCCTCACAGCGCTCAAGCCTCTCACGGGGGCATTTCTTTCAAAGGAAGTGCACCGTGTACCAGAAGCCTTCTGAGCACAATCAAGGGATACACGGCTCTGGGACCATCCCTCACTATGCAGGTGAAAGGGCCGGCAACTAATCTGTTCTCTATGGCTAGCGTTCCACAGCTTTGAAACAGCCCCAGGAGCACGGTTCTTGGGCCGGCTTTCTTTCCATGCGGGTCTGCCACGTTGAGGACACCTAAGCTGCCCTGAAAGAAACCACCGGGGCTCCAATCCACTTTGGGGTCTCCTGCTCGACGTCTCTCTAAGTGAGGCAGAAAGTAGACTTTAGGTCCAGCCCGAAATAAAGTAGAAATTGACCGTGAGCCTTGCTAGGCATTTGGAACATGCAAAGTCACCTAGGCCTCCTGAGGGCATTTAGAGGATTATGCCATTCAGCACATGCAGAACACACTGCATCCCAATGTTTCATCGCAGAAGGCCGAATTGTGTTCCAAGGGCCTCCTTTGGCTTGTCAGAGAAGAGAGGTATATGTGCTGGGTGATCCGGTGTATAATTGAGAAGCCTGGAAAACGGCAGTATTTTCCCCCATTTGAAAGGTAGATAGTGGCGGCCTCAAGGCTGACTGAAAGACAGTGCTGTTACCCGTCTTCTAGTCACTGCTAGGAATGCCTCAGGGAAGAAAGGGAGTTTTCTCCTATGAATCCAGGTGGTCGCCTGTGCCTTGCTAGGAGTTCACCCCACCGCTTGCCCTAGCTAAAGTGCGAAGTAAACGTGACCCCTAGGCCTCAAGGTAAGCACGAGCGTTTCCTATCAGCAAAGTTTGCTGTGCAGCCATCTCCATGAACCCTGACTCGATAGAGCGCTTTAAATCCTCTACGGCTCTCCGGAGGCCTCAGAGAGACGCGTATGAATTCCCTTCTGAGGGAGAGCCTGGGTGCCGTGAGTCCTTTTTTTGTTTTCCGAGCAACACAGCGCAGAACAGGCTGTTGGGGTCAACCCTTTCTATGCAGAGGGAAAGGCAATGAACTGATCCTCGCTTGCATAGCTTGATTTCTACCGCTGTAAAGCAGCCCGAGGACAACGTTTTTGCCAGTATTACATTCAACGTGGCTCTCCCTCTGTGGAGGCCCTCTGAACTGCACTGAAAGAATCCCTGAGCCTACAGAGCCCCCTGGCAACTCTTACCTGTCATCTCTCTATTGTGACGCAAGGTCCACTGTAGGTCCAGCCTGACAGAAAGAACAGAAAAACCGGTCAACTTGTGAGACTTTTGGACGATCCAAAGTCACCTAGGCCTGACTAAGTCATTAAGCAGGTAATGCTATGCACGGCATGCAAAAGTCCCCGCCTGCAACGAAGTGTGATCATAGAAAGGCCCCGTGTGGCCGAAAGTCTCCAGTAGACAGTCAGTGAGTGATGGTAATTGCGCTGTGGGGTCAAGTTGGAAACTGGAGCATGTGAGAGAAGCCCGACTCTCCCCCTTTGGAAACAACTTCGATGCAGCTTCCAAGCTGCCTGAACACCACACCACCAGGACACTGTTCACTGCACAGATGCCTCTGAGGAGCAGTGAGCTTTTGCCAAAGAAACCGAACGCTTGCGCTTCCTTCCTGGGAGCTCAGCCCAGAGCATACTCTAGCCTAAGTGCCAACTAAATGTGACCTCTAGTCTCGAGGTAAGGTGCACATTTTCCCTTTACCAGAGGCAGGGGTGCACCAGTTTCCAGGAAGGCTTAGTCAATGGACGGCTTTAGCTTTAGTGTGCCTCACAGCGCTCAAGCCTCTCACGGGGGCATTTCTTTCCAAGGAAGTGCACCGTGTACCAGAAGCCTTCTGAGCACAATCAAGGGATACACGGCTCTGGGACCATCCCTCACTATGCAGGTGAAAGGGCTGGCAACTAATCTGTTCTCTATGGCTAGCGTTCCACAGCTTTGAAACAGCCCCAGGAGCACGGTTCTTGGGCCGGCTTTCTTTCCATGCGGGTCTGCCACGTTGAGGACACCTAAGCTGCCCTGAAAGAAACCACCGGGGCTCCAATCCACTTTGGGGTCTCCTGCTCGACGTCTCTCTAAGTGAGGCAGAAAGTAGACTTTAGGTCCAGCCAGAAATAAAGTAGAAATTGACCGTGAGCCTTGCTAGGCATTTGGAACATGCAAAGTCACCTAGGCCTCCTGAGGGCATTTAGAGGATTATGCCATTCAGCACATGCAGAACACACTGCATCCCAAAGTTTCATCGCAGAAGGCCGAATTGTGTTCCAAGGGCCTCCTTTGGCTTGTCAGAGAAGAGAGGTATATGTGCTGGGTGATCCGGTGTATAATTGAGAAGCCTGGAAAAAGGCAGTATTTTCCCCCATTTGAAAGGTACATAGTGGCGGCCTCAAGGCTGACTGAAAGACAGTGCTGTTACCCGTCTTCTAGTCACTGCTAAGAAGGCCTCAGGGAAGAAAGTGAGTTTTCTCCTATGAATCCAGGTGGTCGCCTGTGCCTTGCTAGGAGTTCACCCCACCGCTTGCCCTAGCTAAAGTGCGAAGTAAACGTGACCCCCAGGCCTCAAGGTAAGCAAGAGCGTTTCCTATCAGCAAAGTTTGCTGTGCAGCCATCTCCATGAACCCTGACTCGATAGAGTGCTTTAAATCCTCTACGGCTCTCCGGAGGCCTCAGAGAGACGCGTATGAATTCCCTTCTGAGGGAGAGCGTGGGTGCCATGAGTCCCCTTTTTGTTTTCCGAGCAACACAGCGCAGAACAGGCTGTTGGGGTCAACCCTTTCTATGCAGAGGGAAGGGCAATGAACTGATCCTCGCTTGCATAGCTTGATTTCTACCGCTGTAAAGCAGCCCCAGGACAACGTTTTTGCCAGTATTACATTCAACGTGGCTCTCCCTCTGTGGAGGCCCTCTGAACTGCACTGAAAGAATCCCTGAGCCTACAGTGCCCCTTGGCAACTCTTACCTGTCATCTCTCTATTGTGACGCAAGGACCACTGTAGGTCCAGCCTGACAGAAAGAACAGAAAAACCGGTCAACTTGTGAGACTTTGGACGATCCAAAGCCACCTAGGCCTGACTAAGTCATTAAGCAGGTAATGCTATGCACGGCATGCAAAAGTCCCCGCCTGCAACGAAGTGTGATCATAGAAAGGCCCCGTGTGGACGAAAGTCTCCAGTAGACAGTCAGTGAGTGATGGTAATTGCGCTGTGGGGTCAAGTTGGAAACTGGAGCATGTGAGAGAAGCCCGACTCTCCCCCTTTGGAAAGCAACTTCGATGCAGCTTCCAAGCTGCCTGAACACCACACCACCAGGACACTGTTCACTGCACAGATGCCTCTGAGGAGCAGTGAGCTTTTGCCAAAGAAACCAAACGCTTGCGCTTCCTTCCTGGGAGCTCAGCCCAGAGCATACTGTAGCTAAAGTGCCAACTAAATGTGACCTCTAGTCTCGAGGTAAGGTGCACATTTTCCCTTTACCAGAGGCAGGGGTGCACCAGTTTCCAGGAAGGCTTAGTCAATGGACGGCTTTAGCTTTAGTGTGCCTCACAGCGCTCAAGCCTCTCACGGGGGCATTTCTTTCCAAGGAAGTGCACCGTGTACCAGAAGCCTTCTGAGCACAATCAAGGGATACACGGCTCTGGGACCATCCCTCACTATGCAGGTGAAAGGGCCGGCAACTAATCTGTTCTCTATGGCTAGCGTTCCACAGCTTTGAAACAGCCCCAGGAGCACGGTTCTTGGGTCGGCTTTCTTTCCATGCGGGTCTGCCACGTTGAGGACACCTAAGCTGCCCTGAAAGAAACCACCGGGGCTCCAATCCACTTTGGGGTCTCCTGCTCGACGTCTCTCTAAGTGAGGCAGAAAGTAGACTTTAGGTCCAGCCAGAAATAAAGTAGAAATTGACCGTGAGCCTTGCTAGGCATTTGGAACATGCAAAGTCACCTAGGCCTCCTGAGGGCATTTAGAGGATTATGCCATTCAGCACATGCAGAACACACTGCATCCCAATGTTTCATCGCAGAAGGCCGAATTGTGTTCCAAGGGCCTCCTTTGGCTTGTCAGAGAAGAGAGGTATATGTGCTGGGTGATCCGGTGTATAATTGAGAAACCTGGAAAAAGGCAGTATTTTCCCCCATTTGAAAGGTACATAGTGGCGGCCTCAAGGCTGACTGAAAGACAGTGCTGTTACCCGTCTTCTAGTCACTGCTAAGAAGGCCTCAGGGAAGAAAGTGAGTTTTCTCCTATGAATCCAGGTGGTCGCCTGTGCCTTGCTAGGAGTTCACCCCACCGCTTGCCCTAGCTAAAGTGCGAAGTAAACGTGACCCCCAGGCCTCAAGGTAAGCACGAGCGTTTCCTATCAGCAAAGTTTGCTGTGCAGCCATCTCCATGAACCCTGACTCGATAGAGCGCTTTAAATCCTCTACGGCTCTCCGGAGGCCTCAGAGAGACGCGTATGAATTCCCTTCTGAGGGAGAGCCTGGGTGCCGTGAGTCCTTTTTTTGTTTTCCGAGCAACCCAGCGCAGAACAGGCTGTTGGGGTCAACCCTTTCTATGCAGAGGGAAAGGCAATGAACTGATCCTCGCTTGCATAGCTTGATTTCTACCGCTGTAAAGCAGCCCCAGGACAACGTTTTTGCCAGTATTACATTCAACGTGGCTCTCCCTCTGTGGAGGCCCTCTGAACTGCACTGAAAGAATCCCTGAGCCTACAGAGCCCCCTGGCAACTCTTACCTGTCATCTCTCTATTGTGACGCAAGGTCCACTGTAGGTCCAGCCTGACAGAAAGAACAGAAAAACCGGTCAACTTGTGAGACTTTTGGACGATCCAAAGTCACCTAGGCCTGACTAAGTCATTAAGCAGGTAATGCTATGCACGGCATGCAAAAGTCCCCGCCTGCAACGAAGTGTGATCATAGAAAGGCCCCGTGTGGCCGAAAGTCTCCAGTAGACAGTCAGTGAGTGATGGTAATTGCGCTGTGGGGTCAAGTTGGAAACTGGAGCATGTGAGAGAAGCCCGACTCTCCCCCTTTGGAAACAACTTCGATGCAGCTTCCAAGCTGCCTGAACACCACACCACCAGGACACTGTTCACTGCACAGATGCCTCTGAGGAGCAGTGAGCTTTTGCCAAAAAACCGAACGCTTGCGCTTCCTTCCTGGGAGCTCAGCCCAGAGCATACTCTAGCCTAAGTGCCAACTAAATGTGACCTCTAGTCTCGAGGTAAGGTGCACATTTTCCCTTTACCAGAGGCAGGGGTGCACCAGTTTCCAGGAAGGCTTAGTCAATGGACGGCTTTAGCTTTAGTGTGCCTCACAGCGCTCAAGCCTCTCACGGGGGCATTTCTTTCAAAGGAAGTGCACCGTGTACCAGAAGCCTTCTGAGCACAATCAAGGGATACACGGCTCTGGGACCATCCCTCACTATGCAGGTGAAAGGGCCGGCAACTAATCTGTTCTCTATGGCTAGCGTTTCACAGCTTTGAAACAGCCCCAGGAGCACGGTTCTTGGGCCGGCTTTCTTTCCATGCGGGTCTGCCACGTTGAGGACACCTAAGCTGCCCTGAAAGAAACCACCGGGGCTCCAATCCACTTTGGGGTCTCCTGCTCGACGTCTCTCTAAGTGAGGCAGAAAGTAGACTTTAGGTCCAGCCAGAAATAAAGTAGAGATTGACCGTGAGCCTTGCTAGGCATTTGGAACATGCAAAGTCACCTAGGCCTCCTGAGGGCATTTAGAGGATTATGCCATTCAGCACATGCAGAACACACTGCATCCCAAAGTTTCATCGCAGAAGGCCGAATTGTGTTCCAAGGGCCTCCTTTGGCTTGTCAGAGAAGAGAGGTATATGTGCTGGGTGATCCGGTGTATAATTGAGAAGCCTGGAAAAAGGCAGTATTTTCCCCCATTTGAAAGGTACATAGTGGCGGCCTCAAGGCTGACTGAAAGACAGTGCTGTTACCCGTCTTCTAGTCACTGCTAAGAAGGCCTCAGGGAAGAAAGTGAGTTTTCTCCTATGAATCCAGGTGGTCGCCTGTGCCTTGCTAGGAGTTCACCCCACCGCTTGCCCTAGCTAAAGTGCGAAGTAAACGTGACCCCCAGGCCTCAAGGTAAGCACGAGCGTTTCCTATCAGCAAAGTTTGCTGTGCAGCCATCTCCATGAACCCTGACTCGATAGAGTGCTTTAAATCCTCTACGGCTCTCCGGAGGCCTCAGAGAGACGCGTATGAATTCCCTTCTGAGGGAGAGCGTGGGTGCCATGAGTCCCCTTTTTGTTTTCCGAGCAACACAGCGCAGAACAGGCTGTTGGGGTCAACCCTTTCTATGCAGAGGGAAGGGCAATGAAGTGATCCTCGCTTGCATAGCTTGATTTCTACCGCTGTAAAGCAGCCCCAGGACAACGTTTTTGCCAGTATTACATTCAACGTGGCTCTCCCTCTGTGGAGGCCCTCTGAACTGCACTGAAAGAATCCCTGAGCCTACAGTGCCCCCTGGCAACTCTTACCTGTCATCTCTCTATTGTGACGCAAGGACCACTGTAGGTCCAGCCTGACAGAAAGAACAGAAAAACCGGTCAACTTGTGAGACTTTGGACGATCCAAAGCCACCTAGGCCTGACTAAGTCATTAAGCAGGTAATGCTATGCACGGCATGCAAAAGTCCCCGCCTGCAACGAAGTGTGATCATAGAAAGGCCCCGTGTGGACGAAAGTCTCCAGTAGACAGTCAGTGAGTGATGGTAATTGCGCTGTGGGGTCAAGTTGGAAACTGGAGCATGTGAGAGAAGCCCGACTCTCCCCCTTTGGAAAGCAACTTCGATGCAGTTTCCAAGCTGCCTGAACACCACACCACCAGGACACTGTTCACTGCACAGATGCCTCTGAGGAGCAGTGAGCTTTTGCCAAAGAAACCAAACGCTTGCGCTTCCTTCCTGGGAGCTCAGCCCAGAGCATACTGTAGCTAAAGTGCCAACTAAATGTGACCTCTAGTCTCGAGGTAAGGTGCACATTTTCCCTTTACCAGAGGCAGGGGTGCACCAGTTTCCAGGAAGGCTTAGTCAATGGACGGCTTTAGCTTTAGTGTGCCTCACAGCGCTCAAGCCTCTCACGGGGGCATTTCTTTCCAAGGAAGTGCACCGTGTACCAGAAGCCTTCTGAGCACAATCAAGGGATACACGGCTCTGGGACCATCCCTCACTATGCAGGTGAAAGGGCCGGCAACTAATCTGTTCTCTATGGCTAGCGTTCCACAGCTTTGAAACAGCCCCAGGAGCACGGTTCTTGGGTCGGCTTTCTTTCCATGCGGGTCTGCCACGTTGAGGACACCTAAGCTGCCCTGAAAGAAACCACCGGGGCTCCAATCCACTTTGGGGTCTCCTGCTCGACGTCTCTCTAAGTGAGGCAGAAAGTAGACTTTAGGTCCAGCCAGAAATAAAGTAGAAATTGACCGTGAGCCTTGCTAGGCATTTGGAACATGCAAAGTCACCTAGGCCTCCTGAGGGCATTTAGAGGATTATGCCATTCAGCACATGCAGAACACACTGCATCCCAAAGTTTCATCGCAGAAGGCCGAATTGTGTTCCAAGGGCCTCCTTTGGCTTGTCAGAGAAGAGAGGTATATGTGCTGGGTGATCCGGTGTATAATTGAGAAGCCTGGAAAAAGGCAGTATTTTCCCCCATTTGAAAGGTACATAGTGGCGGCCTCAAGGCTGACTGAAAGACAGTGCTGTTACCCGTCTTCTAGTCACTGCTAAGAAGGCCTCAGGGAAGAAAGTGAGTTTTCTCCTATGAATCCAGGTGGTCGCCTGTGCCTTGCTAGGAGTTCACCCCACCGCTTGCCCTAGCTAAAGTGCGAAGTAAACGTGACCCCCAGGCCTCAAGGTAAGCACGAGCGTTTCCTATCAGCAAAGTTTGCTGTGCAGCCATCTCCATGAACCCTGACTCGATAGAGCGCTTTAAATCCTCTACGGCTCTCCGGAGGCCTCAGAGAGACGCGTATGAATTCCCTTCTGAGGGAGAGCCTGGGTGCCGTGAGTCCTTTTTTTGTTTTCCGAGCAACACAGCGCAGAACAGGCTGTTGGGGTCAACCCTTTCTATGCAGAGGGAAAGGCAATGAACTGATCCTCGCTTGCATAGCTTGATTTCTACCGCTGTAAAGCAGCCCCAGGACAACGTTTTTGCCAGTATTACATTCAACGTGGCTCTCCCTCTGTGGAGGCCCTCTGAACTGCACTGAAAGAATCCCTGAGCCTACAGAGCCCCCTGGCAACTCTTACCTGTCATCTCTCTATTGTGACGCAAGGTCCACTGTAGGTCCAGCCTGACAGAAAGAACAGAAAAACCGGTCAACTTGTGAGACTTTTGGACGATCCAAAGTCACCTAGGCCTGACTAAGTCATTAAGCAGGTAATGCTATGCACGGCATGCAAAACTCCCCGCCTGCAACGAAGTGTGATCATAGAAAGGCCCCGTGTGGCCGAAAGTCTCCAGTAGACAGTCAGTGAGTGATGGTAATTGCGCTGTGGGGTCAAGTTGGAAACTGGAGCATGTGAGAGAAGCCCGACTCTCCCCCTTTGGAAACAACTTCGATGCAGCTTCCAAGCTGCCTGAACACCACACCACCAGGACACTGTTCACTGCACAGATGCCTCTGAGGAGCAGTGAGCTTTTGCCAAAAAACCGAACGCTTGCGCTTCCTTCCTGGGAGCTCAGCCCAGAGCATACTCTAGCCTAAGTGCCAACTAAATGTGACCTCTAGTCTCGAGGTAAGGTGCACATTTTCCCTTTACCAGAGGCAGGGGTGCACCAGTTTCCAGGAAGGCTTAGTCAATGGACGGCTTTAGCTTTAGTGTGCCTCACAGCGCTCAAGCCTCTCACGGGGGCATTTCTTTCAAAGGAAGTGCACCGTGTACCAGAAGCCTTCTGAGCACAATCAAGGGATACACGGCTCTGGGACCATCCCTCACTATGCAGGTGAAAGGGCCGGCAACTAATCTGTTCTCTATGGCTAGCGTTTCACAGCTTTGAAACAGCCCCAGGAGCACGGTTCTTGGGCCGGCTTTCTTTCCATGCGGGTCTGCCACGTTGAGGACACCTAAGCTGCCCTGAAAGAAACCACCGGGGCTCCAATCCACTTTGGGGTCTCCTGCTCGACGTCTCTCTAAGTGAGGCAGAAAGTAGACTTTAGGTCCAGCCAGAAATAAAGTAGAAATTGACCGTGAGCCTTGCTAGGCATTTGGAACATGCAAAGTCACCTAGGCCTCCTGAGGGCATTTAGAGGATTATGCCATTCAGCACATGCAGAACACACTGCATCCCAAAGTTTCATCGCAGAAGGCCGAATTGTGTTCCAAGGGCCTCCTTTGGCTTGTCAGAGAAGAGAGGTATATGTGCTGGGTGATCCGGTGTATAATTGAGAAACCTGGAAAAAGGCAGTATTTTCCCCCATTTGAAAGGTACATAGTGGCGGCCTCAAGGCTGACTGAAAGACAGTGCTGTTACCCGTCTTCTAGTCACTGCTAAGAAGGCCTCAGGGAAGAAAGTGAGTTTTCTCCTATGAATCCAGGTGGTCGCCTGTGCCTTGCTAGGAGTTCACCCCACCGCTTGCCCTAGCTAAAGTGCGAAGTAAACGTGACCCCCAGGCCTCAAGGTAAGCACGAGCGTTTCCTATAAGCAAAGTTTACTGTGCAGCCATCTCCATGAACCCTGACTCGATAGAGCGCTTTAAATCCTCTACGGCTCTCCGGAGGCCTCAGAGAGACGCGTATGAATTCCCTTCTGAGGGAGAGCCTGGGTGCCGTGAGTCCCCTTTTTGTTTTCCGAGCAACACAGCGCAGAACAGGCTGTTGGGGTCAACCCTTTCTATGCAGAGGGAAAGGCAATGAACTGATCCTCGCTTGCATAGCTTGATTTCTACCGCTGTAAAGCAGCCCCAGGACAACGTTTTTGCCAGTATTACATTCAACGTGGCTCTCCCTCTGTGGAGGCCCTCTGAACTGCACTGAAAGAATCCCTGAGCCTACAGAGCCCCCTGGCAACTCTTACCTGTCATCTCTCTATTGTGACGCTAGGTCCACTGTAGGTCCAGCCTGACAGAAAGAACAGAAAAACCGGTCAACTTGTGAGACTTTTGGACGATCCAAAGCCACCTAGGCCTGACTAAGTCATTAAGCAGGTAATGCTATGCACGGCATGCAAAAGTCCCCGCCTGCAACGAAGTGTGATCATAGAAAGGCCCCGTGTGGCCGAAAGTCTCCAGTAGACAGTCAGTGAGTGATGGTAATTGCGCTGTGGGGTCAAGTTGGAAACTGCAGCATGTGAGAGAAGCCCGACTCTCCCCCTTTTAAAAGCAACTTCGATGCAGCTTCCAAGCTGCCTGACACCACACCACCAGGACACTGTTCACTGCACAGATGCCTCTGAGGAGCAGTGAGCTTTTGCCAAAGAAACCGAACGCTTGCGCTTCCTTCCTGGGAGCTCAGCCCAGAGCATACTCTAGCCTAAGTGCCAACTAAATGTGACCTCTAGTCTCGAGGTAAGGTGCACATTTTCCCTTTACCAGAGGCAGGGGTGCACCAGTTTCCAGGAAGGCTTAGTCAATGGACGGCTTTAGCCTTAGTGTGCCTCACAGCGCTCAAGCCTCTCACGGGGGCATTTCTTTCAAAGGAAGTGCACCGTGTACCAGAAGCCTTCTGAGCACAATCAAGGGATACACGGCTCTGGGACCATCCCTCACTATGCAGGTGAAAGGGCCGGCAACTAATCTGTTCTCTATGGCTAGCGTTCCACAGCTTTGAAACAGCCCCAGGAGCACGGTTCTTGGGCCGGCTTTCTTTCCATGCGGGTCTGCCACGTTGAGGACACCTAAGCTGCCCTGAAAGAAACCACCGGGGCTCCAATCCACTTTGGGGTCTCCTGCTCGACGTCTCTCTAAGTGAGGCAGAAAGTAGACTTTAGGTCCAGCCCGAAATAAAGTAGAAATTGACCGTGAGCCTTGCTAGGCATTTGGAACATGCAAAGTCACCTAGGCCTCCTGAGGGCATTTAGAGGATTATGCCATTCAGCACATGCAGAACACACTGCATCCCAAAGTTTCATCGCAGAAGGCCGAATTGTGTTCCAAGGGCCTCCTTTGGCTTGTCAGAGAAGAGAGGTATATGTGCTGGGTGATCCGGTGTATAATTGAGAAACCTGGAAAAAGGCAGTATTTTCCCCCATTTGAAAGGTACATAGTGGCGGCCTCAAGGCTGACTGAAAGACAGTGCTGTTACCCGTCTTCTAGTCACTGCTAAGAAGGCCTCAGGGAAGAAAGTGAGTTTTCTCCTATGAATCCAGGTGGTCGCCTGTGCCTTGCTAGGAGTTCACCCCACCGCTTGCCCTAGCTAAAGTGCGAAGTAAACGTGACCCCCAGGCCTCAAGGTAAGCACGAGCGTTTCCTATAAGCAAAGTTTACTGTGCAGCCATCTCCATGAACCCTGACTCGATAGAGCGCTTTAAATCCTCTACGGCTCTCCGGAGGCCTCAGAGAGACGCGTATGAATTCCCTTCTGAGGGAGAGCCTGGGTGCCGTGAGTCCCCTTTTTGTTTTCCGAGCAACACAGCGCAGAACAGGCTGTTGGGGTCAACCCTTTCTATGCAGAGGGAAAGGCAATGAACTGATCCTCGCTTGCATAGCTTGATTTCTACCGCTGTAAAGCAGCCCCAGGACAACGTTTTTGCCAGTATTACATTCAACGTGGCTCTCCCTCTGTGGAGGCCCTCTGAACTGCACTGAAAGAATCCCTGAGCCTACAGAGCCCCCTGGCAACTCTTACCTGTCATCTCTCTATTGTGACGCTAGGTCCACTGTAGGTCCAGCCTGACAGAAAGAACAGAAAAACCGGTCAACTTGTGAGACTTTTGGACGATCCAAAGCCACCTAGGCCTGACTAAGTCATTAAGCAGGTAATGCTATGCACGGCATGCAAAAGTCCCCGCCTGCAACGAAGTGTTATCATAGAAAGGCCCCGTGTGGCCGAAAGTCTCCAGTAGACAGTCAGTGAGTGATGGTAATTGCGCTGTGGGGTCAAGTTGGAAACTGCAGCATGTGAGAGAAGCCCGACTCTCCCCCTTTTAAAAGCAACTTCGATGCAGCTTCCAAGCTGCCTGACACCACACCACCAGGACACTGTTCACTGCACAGATGCCTCTGAGGAGCAGTGAGCTTTTGCCAAAGAAACCGAACGCTTGCGCTTCCTTCCTGGGAGCTCAGCCCAGAGCATACTCTAGCCTAAGTGCCAACTAAATGTGACCTCTAGTCTCGAGGTAAGGTGCACATTTTCCCTTTACCAGAGGCAGGGGTGCACCAGTTTCCAGGAAGGCTTAGTCAATGGACGGCTTTAGCCTTAGTGTGCCTCACAGCGCTCAAGCCTCTCACGGGGGCATTTCTTTCAAAGGAAGTGCACCGTGTACCAGAAGCCTTCTGAGCACAATCAAGGGATACACGGCTCTGGGACCATCCCTCACTATGCAGGTGAAAGGGCCGGCAACTAATCTGTTCTCTATGGCTAGCGTTCCACAGCTTTGAAACAGCCCCAGGAGCACGGTTCTTGGGCCGGCTTTCTTTCCATGCGGGTCTGCCACGTTGAGGACACCTAAGCTGCCCTGAAAGAAACCACCGGGGCTCCAATCCACTTTGGGGTCTCCTGCTCGACGTCTCTCTAAGTGAGGCAGAAAGTAGACTTTAGGTCCAGCCAGAAATAAAGTAGAAATTGACCGTGAGCCTTGCTAGGCATTTGGAACATGCAAAGTCACCTAGGCCTCCTGAGGGCATTTAGAGGATTATGACATTCAGCACATGCAGAACACACTGCATCCCAAAGTTTCATCGCAGAAGGCCGAATTGTGTTCCAAGGGCCTCCTTTGGCTTGTCAGAGAAGAGAGGTATATGTGCTGGGTGATCCGGTGTATAATTGAGAAGCCTGGAAAAAGGCAGTATTTTCCCCCATTTGAAAGGTACATAGTGGCGGCCTCAAGGCTCACTGAAAGACAGTGCTGTTACCCGTCTTCTAGTCACTGCTAAGAATGCCTCAGGGAAGAAAGTGAGTTTTCTCCTATGAATCCAGGTGGTCGCCTGTGCCTTGCTAGGAGTTCACCCCACCGCTTGCCCTAGCTAAAGTGCGAAGTAAACGTGACCCCCAGGCCTCAAGGTAAGCACGAGCGTTTCCTATCAGCAAAGTTTCTGTGCAGCCATCTCCATGAACCCTGACTCGATAGAGTGCTTTAAATCCTCTACGGCTCTCCGGAGGCCTCAGAGAGACACGTATGAATTCCCTTCTGAGGGAGAGCGTGGGTGCCGTGAGTCCCCTTTTTGTTTTCCGAGCAACACAGCGCAGAACAGGCTGTTGGGGTCAACCCTTTCTATGCAGAGGGAAAGGCAATGAAGTGATCCTCGATTGCATAGCTTGATTTCTACCGCTGTAAAGCAGCCCCAGGACAACGATTTTGCCAGTATTACATTCAACGTGGCTCTCCCTCTGTGGAGGCCCTCTGAACTGCACTGAAAGAATCCCTGAGCCTACAGAGCCCCCTGGCAACTCTTACCTGTCATCTCTCTATTGTGACGCAAGGTCCACTGTAGGTCCAGCCTGACAGAAAGAACAGAAAAACCGGTCAACTTGTGAGACTTTTGGACGATCCAAAGTCACCTAGGCCTGACTAAGTCATTAAGCAGGTAATGCTCTGCACGGCATGCAAAAGTCCCCGCCTGCAACGAAGTGTGATCAGAGAAAGGCCCCGTGTGGCCGAAAGTCTCCAGTAGACAGTCAGTGAGTGATGGTAATTGCGCTGTGGGGTCAAGTTGGAAACTGGAGCATGTGAGAGAAGCCCGACTCTCCCCCTTTGGAAAGCAACTTCGATGCAGCTTCCAAGCTGCCTGAACACCACACCACCAGGACACTGTTCACTGCACAGATGCCTCTGAGGAGCAGTGAGCTTTTGCCAAAGAAACCAAACGCTTGCGCTTCCTTCCTGGGAGCTCAGCCCAGAGCATACTGTAGCTAAAGTGCCAACTAAATGGGAACTCTAGTCTCGAGGTAAGGTGCACATTTTCCCTTTACCAGAGGCAGGGGTGCACCAGTTTCCAGGAAGGCTTAGTCAATGGACGGCTTTAGCTTTAGTGTGCCTCACAGCGCTCAAGCCTCTCACGGGGGCATTTCTTTCCAGGGAAGTGCACCGTGTACCAGAAGCCTTCTGAGCACAATCAAGGGATACACGGCTCTGGGACCATCCCTCACTATGCAGGTGAAAGGGCCGGCAACTAATCTGTTCTCTATGGCTAGCGTTCCACAGCTTTGAAACAGCCCCAGGAGCACGGTTCTTGGGCCGGCTTTCTTTCCATGCGGGTCTGCCACGTTGAGGACACCTAAGCTGCCCTGAAAGAAACCACCAGGGCTCCAATCCACTTTGGGGTCTCCTGCTCGACGTCTCTCTAAGTGAGGCAGAAAGTAGACTTTAGGTCCAGCCCGAAATAAAGTAGAAATTGACCGTGAGCCTTGCTAGGCATTTGGAACATGCAAAGTCACCTAGGCCTCCTGAGGGCATTTAGAGGATTATGCCATTCAGCACATGCAGAACACACTGCATCCCAATGTTTCATCGCAGAAGGCCGAATTGTGTTCCAAGGGCCTCCTTTGGCTTGTCAGAGAAGAGAGGTATATGTGCTGGGTGATCCGGTGTATAATTGAGAAGCCTGGAAAACGGCAGTATTTTCCCCCTTTTGAAAGGTAGATAGTGGCGGCCTCAAGGCTGACTGAAAGACAGTGCTGTTACCCGTCTTCTAGTCACTGCTAGGAATGCCTCAGGGAAGAAAGGGAGTTTTCTCCTATGAATCCAGGTGGTCGCCTGTGCCTTGCTAGGAGTTCACCCCACCGCTTGCCCTAGCTAAAGTGCGAAGTAAACGTGACCCCCAGGCCTCAAGGTAAGCACGAGCGTTTCCTATCAGCAAAGTTTGCTGTGCAGCCATCTCCATGAACCCTGACTCGATAGAGCGCTTTAAATCCTCTACGGCTCTCCGGAGGCCTCAGAGAGACGCGTATGAATTCCCTTCTGAGGGAGAGCCTGGGTGCCGTGAGTCCTTTTTTTGTTTTCCGAGCAACACAGCGCAGAACAGGCTGTTGGGGTCAACCCTTTCTATGCAGAGGGAAAGGCAATGAACTGATCCTCGCTTGCATAGCTTGATTTCTACCGCTGTAAAGCAGCCCGAGGACAACGTTTTTGCCAGTATTACATTCAACGTGGCTCTCCCTCTGTGGAGGCCCTCTGAACTGCACTGAAAGAATCCCTGAGCCTACAGAGCCCCCTGGCAACTCTTACCTGTCATCTCTCTATTGTGACGCAAGGTCCACTGTAGGTCCAGCCTGACAGAAAGAACAGAAAAACCGGTCAACTTGTGAGACTTTTGGACGATCCAAAGTCACCTAGGCCTGACTAAGTCATTAAGCAGGTAATGCTATGCACGGCATGCAAAACTCCCCGCCTGCAACGAAGTGTGATCATAGAAAGGCCCCGTGTGGCCGAAAGTCTCCAGTAGACAGTCAGTGAGTGATGGTAATTGCGCTGTGGGGTCAAGTTGGAAACTGGAGCATGTGAGAGAAGCCCGACTCTCCCCCTTTGGAAACAACTTCGATGCAGCTTCCAAGCTGCCTGAACACCACACCACCAGGACACTGTTCACTGCACAGATGCCTCTGAGGAGCAGTGAGCTTTTGCCAAAGAAACCGAACGCTTGCGCTTCCTTCCTGGGAGCTCAGCCCAGAGCATACTCTAGCCTAAGTGCCAACTAAATGTGACCTCTAGTCTCGAGGTAAGGTGCACATTTTCCCTTTACCAGAGGCAGGGGTGCACCAGTTTCCAGGAAGGCTTAGTCAATGGACGGCTTTAGCTTTAGTGTGCCTCACAGCGCTCAAGCCTCTCACGGGGGCATTTCTTTCCAAGGAAGTGCACCGTGTACCAGAAGCCTTCTGAGCACAATCAAGGGATACACGGCTCTGGGACCATCCCTCACTATGCAGGTGAAAGGGCTGGCAACTAATCTGTTCTCTATGGCTAGCGTTCCACAGCTTTGAAACAGCCCCAGGAGCACGGTTCTTGGGCCGGCTTTCTTTCCATGCGGGTCTGCCACGTTGAGGACACCTAAGCTGCCCTGAAAGAAACCACCGGGGCTCCAATCCACTTTGGGGTCTCCTGCTCGACGTCTCTCTAAGTGAGGCAGAAAGTAGACTTTAGGTCCAGCCAGAAATAAAGTAGAAATTGACCGTGAGCCTTGCTAGGCATTTGGAACATGCAAAGTCACCTAGGCCTCCTGAGGGCATTTAGAGGATTATGCCATTCAGCACATGCAGAACACACTGCATCCCAATGTTTCATCGCAGAAGGGCGAATTGTGTTCCAAGGGCCTCCTTTGGCTTGTCAGAGAAGAGAGGTATATGTGCTGGGTGATCCGGTGTATAATTGAGAAGCCTGGAAAACGGCAGTATTTTCCCCCTTTTGAAAGGTAGATAGTGGCGGCCTCAAGGCTGACTGAAAGACAGTGCTGTTACCCGTCTTCTAGTCACTGCTAGGAATGCCTCAGGGAAGAAAGGGAGTTTTCTCCTATGAATCCAGGTGGTCGCCTGTGCCTTGCTAGGAGTTCACCCCACCGCTTGCCCTAGCTAAAGTGCGAAGTAAACGTGACCCCCAGGCCTCAAGGTAAGCACGAGCGTTTCCTATCAGCAAAGTTTGCTGTGCAGCCATCTCCATGAACCCTGACTCGATAGAGTGCTTTAAATCCTCTACGGCTCTCCGGAGGCCTCAGAGAGACGCGTATGAATTCCCTTCTGAGGGAGAGCGTGGGTGCCGTGAGTCCCCTTTTTGTTTTCCGAGCAACACAGCGCAGAACAGGCTGTTGGGGTCAACCCTTTCTATGCAGAGGGAAGGGCAATGAACTGATCCTCGCTTGCATAGCTGGATTTCTACCGCTGTAAAGCAGCCCCAGGACAACGTTTTTGCCAGTATTACATTCAACGTGGCTCTCCCTCTGTGGAGGCCCTCTGAACTGCACTGAAAGAATCCCTGAGCCTACAGTGCCCCCTGGCAACTCTTACCTGTCATCTCTCTATTGTGACGCAAGGACCACTGTAGGTCCAGCCTGACAGAAAGAACAGAAAAACCGGTCAACTTGTGAGACTTTGGACGATCCAAAGCCACCTAGGCCTGACTAAGTCATTAAGCAGGTAATGCTATGCACGGCATGCAAAAGTCCCCGCCTGCAACGAAGTGTGTTCATAGAAAGGCCCCGTGTGGCCGAAAGTCTCCAGTAGACAGTCAGTGAGTGATGGTAATTGCGCTGTGGGGTCAAGTTGGAAACTGCAGCATGTGAGAGAAGCCCGACTCTCCCCCTTTTAAAAGCAACTTCGAAGCAGCTTCCAAGCTGCCTGAACACCACACCACCAGGACACTGTTCACTGCACAGATGCCTCTGAGGAGCAGTGAGCTTTTGCCAAAGAAACCGAACGCTTGCGCTTCCTTCCTGGGAGCTCAGCCCAGAGCATACTCTAGCCTAAGTGCCAACTAAATGTGACCTCTAGTCTCGAGGTAAGGTGCACATTTTCCCTTTACCAGAGGCAGGGGTGCACCAGTTTCCAGGAAGGCTTAGTCAATGGACGGCTTTAGCTTTAGTGTGCCTCACAGCGCTCAAGCCTCTCACGGGGGCATTTCTTTCAAAGGAAGTGCACCGTGTACCAGAAGCCTTCTGAGCACAATCAAGGGATACACGGCTCTGGGACCATCCCTCACTATGCAGGTGAAAGGGCCGGCAACTAATCTGTTCTCTATGGCTAGCGTTCCACAGCTTTGAAACAGCCCCAGGAGCACGGTTCTAGGGCCGGCTTTCTTTCCATGCGGGTCTGCCACGTTGAGGACACCTAAGCTGCCCTGAAAGAAACCACCAGGGCTCCAATCCACTTTGGGGTCTCCTGCTCGACGTCTCTCTAAGTGAGGCAGAAAGTAGACTTTAGGTCCAGCCCGAAATAAAGTAGAAATTGACCGTGAGCCTTGCTAGGCATTTGGAACATGCAAAGTCACCTAGGCCTCCTGAGGGCATTTAGAGGATTATGCCATTCAGCACATGCAGAACACACTGCATCCCAATGTTTCATCGCAGAAGGCCGAATTGTGTTCCAAGGGCCTCCTTTGGCTTGTCAGAGAAGAGAGGTATATGTGCTGGGTGATCCGGTGTATAATTGAGAAGCCTGGAAAACGGCAGTATTTTCCCCCTTTTGAAAGGTAGATAGTGGCGGCCTCAAGGCTGACTGAAAGACAGTGCTGTTACCCGTCTTCTAGTCACTGCTAGGAATGCCTCAGGGAAGAAAGGGAGTTTTCTCCTATGAATCCAGGTGGTCGCCTGTGCCTTGCTAGGAGTTCACCCCACCGCTTGCCCTAGCTAAAGTGCGAAGTAAACGTGACCCCCAGGCCTCAAGGTAAGCACGAGCGTTTCCTATCAGCAAAGTTTGCTGTGCAGCCATCTCCATGAACCCTGACTCGATAGAGCGCTTTAAATCCTCTACGGCTCTCCGGAGGCCTCAGAGAGACGCGTATGAATTCCCTTCTGAGGGAGAGCCTGGGTGCCGTGAGTCCTTTTTTTGTTTTCCGAGCAACACAGCGCAGAACAGGCTGTTGGGGTCAACCCTTTCTATGCAGAGGGAAAGGCAATGAACTGATCCTCGCTTGCATAGCTTGATTTCTACCGCTGTAAAGCAGCCCGAGGACAACGTTTTTGCCAGTATTACATTCAACGTGGCTCTCCCTCTGTGGAGGCCCTCTGAACTGCACTGAAAGAATCCCTGAGCCTACAGAGCCCCCTGGCAACTCTTACCTGTCATCTCTCTATTGTGACGCAAGGTCCACTGTAGGTCCAGCCTGACAGAAAGAACAGAAAAACCGGTCAACTTGTGAGACTTTTGGACGATCCAAAGTCACCTAGGCCTGACTAAGTCATTAAGCAGGTAATGCTATGCACGGCATGCAAAACTCCCCGCCTGCAACGAAGTGTGATCATAGAAAGGCCCCGTGTGGCCGAAAGTCTCCAGTAGACAGTCAGTGAGTGATGGTAATTGCGCTGTGGGGTCAAGTTGGAAACTGGAGCATGTGAGAGAAGCCCGACTCTCCCCCTTTGGAAACAACTTCGATGCAGCTTCCAAGCTGCCTGAACACCACACCACCAGGACACTGTTCACTGCACAGATGCCTCTGAGGAGCAGTGAGCTTTTGCCAAAGAAACCGAACGCTTGCGCTTCCTTCCTGGGAGCTCAGCCCAGAGCATACTCTAGCCTAAGTGCCAACTAAATGTGACCTCTAGTCTCGAGGTAAGGTGCACATTTTCCCTTTACCAGAGGCAGGGGTGCACCAGTTTCCAGGAAGGCTTAGTCAATGGACGGCTTTAGCTTTAGTGTGCCTCACAGCGCTCAAGCCTCTCACGGGGGCATTTCTTTCCAAGGAAGTGCACCGTGTACCAGAAGCCTTCTGAGCACAATCAAGGGATACACGGCTCTGGGACCATCCCTCACTATGCAGGTGAAAGGGCTGGCAACTAATCTGTTCTCTATGGCTAGCGTTCCACAGCTTTGAAACAGCCCCAGGAGCACGGTTCTTGGGCCGGCTTTCTTTCCATGCGGGTCTGCCACGTTGAGGACACCTAAGCTGCCCTGAAAGAAACCACCGGGGCTCCAATCCACTTTGGGGTCTCCTGCTCGACGTCTCTCTAAGTGAGGCAGAAAGTAGACTTTAGGTCCAGCCAGAAATAAAGTAGAAATTGACCGTGAGCCTTGCTAGGCATTTGGAACATGCAAAGTCACCTAGGCCTCCTGAGGGCATTTAGAGGATTATGCCATTCAGCACATGCAGAACACACTGCATCCCAATGTTTCATCGCAGAAGGGCGAATTGTGTTCCAAGGGCCTCCTTTGGCTTGTCAGAGAAGAGAGGTATATGTGCTGGGTGATCCGGTGTATAATTGAGAAGCCTGGAAAACGGCAGTATTTTCCCCCTTTTGAAAGGTAGATAGTGGCGGCCTCAAGGCTGACTGAAAGACAGTGCTGTTACCCGTCTTCTAGTCACTGCTAGGAATGCCTCAGGGAAGAAAGGGAGTTTTCTCCTATGAATCCAGGTGGTCGCCTGTGCCTTGCTAGGAGTTCACCCCACCGCTTGCCCTAGCTAAAGTGCGAAGTAAACGTGACCCCCAGGCCTCAAGGTAAGCACGAGCGTTTCCTATCAGCAAAGTTTGCTGTGCAGCCATCTCCATGAACCCTGACTCGATAGAGTGCTTTAAATCCTCTACGGCTCTCCGGAGGCCTCAGAGAGACGCGTATGAATTCCCTTCTGAGGGAGAGCGTGGGTGCCGTGAGTCCCCTTTTTGTTTTCCGAGCAACACAGCGCAGAACAGGCTGTTGGGGTCAACCCTTTCTATGCAGAGGGAAGGGCAATGAACTGATCCTCGCTTGCATAGCTGGATTTCTACCGCTGTAAAGCAGCCCCAGGACAACGTTTTTGCCAGTATTACATTCAACGTGGCTCTCCCTCTGTGGAGGCCCTCTGAACTGCACTGAAAGAATCCCTGAGCCTACAGTGCCCCCTGGCAACTCTTACCTGTCATCTCTCTATTGTGACGCAAGGACCACTGTAGGTCCAGCCTGACAGAAAGAACAGAAAAACCGGTCAACTTGTGAGACTTTGGACGATCCAAAGCCACCTAGGCCTGACTAAGTCATTAAGCAGGTAATGCTATGCACGGCATGCAAAAGTCCCCGCCTGCAACGAAGTGTGTTCATAGAAAGGCCCCGTGTGGCCGAAAGTCTCCAGTAGACAGTCAGTGAGTGATGGTAATTGCGCTGTGGGGTCAAGTTGGAAACTGCAGCATGTGAGAGAAGCCCGACTCTCCCCCTTTTAAAAGCAACTTCGAAGCAGCTTCCAAGCTGCCTGAACACCACACCACCAGGACACTGTTCACTGCACAGATGCCTCTGAGGAGCAGTGAGCTTTTGCCAAAGAAACCGAACGCTTGCGCTTCCTTCCTGGGAGCTCAGCCCAGAGCATACTCTAGCCTAAGTGCCAACTAAATGTGACCTCTAGTCTCGAGGTAAGGTGCACATTTTCCCTTTACCAGAGGCAGGGGTGCACCAGTTTCCAGGAAGGCTTAGTCAATGGACGGCTTTAGCTTTAGTGTGCCTCACAGCGCTCAAGCCTCTCACGGGGGCATTTCTTTCAAAGGAAGTGCACCGTGTACCAGAAGCCTTCTGAGCACAATCAAGGGATACACGGCTCTGGGACCATCCCTCACTATGCAGGTGAAAGGGCCGGCAACTAATCTGTTCTCTATGGCTAGCGTTCCACAGCTTTGAAACAGCCCCAGGAGCACGGTTCTAGGGCCGGCTTTCTTTCCATGCGGGTCTGCCACGTTGAGGACACCTAAGCTGCCCTGAAAGAAACCACCAGGGCTCCAATCCACTTTGGGTTCTCCTGCTCGACGTCTCTCTAAGTGAGGCAGAAAGTAGACTTTAGGTCCAGCCCGAAATAAAGTAGAAATTGACCGTGAGCCTTGCTAGGCATTTGGAACATGCAAAGTCACCTAGGCCTCCTGAGGGCATTTAGAGGATTATGCCATTCAGCACATGCAGAACACACTGCATCCCAATGTTTCATCGCAGAAGGCCGAATTGTGTTCCAAGGGCCTCCTTTGGCTTGTCAGAGAAGAGAGGTATATGTGCTGGGTGATCCGGTGTATAATTGAGAAGCCTGGAAAACGGCAGTATTTTCCCCCATTTGAAAGGTAGATAGTGGCGGCCTCAAGGCTGACTGAAAGACAGTGCTGTTACCCGTCTTCTAGTCACTGCTAGGAATGCCTCAGGGAAGAAAGGGAGTTTTCTCCTATGAATCCAGGTGGTCGCCTGTGCCTTGCTAGGAGTTCACCCCACCGCTTGCCCTAGCTAAAGTGCGAAGTAAACGTGACCCCCAGGCCTCAAGGTAAGCACGAGCGTTTCCTATCAGCAAAGTTTGCTGTGCAGCCATCTCCATGAACCCTGACTCGATAGAGCGCTTTAAATCCTCTACGGCTCTCCGGAGGCCTCAGAGAGACGCGTATGAATTCCCTTCTGAGGGAGAGCCTGGGTGCCGTGAGTCCTTTTTTTGTTTTCCGAGCAACACAGCGCAGAACAGGCTGTTGGGGTCAACCCTTTCTATGCAGAGGGAAAGGCAATGAAGTGATCCTCGCTTGCATAGCTTGATTTCTACCGCTGTAAAGCAGCCCGAGGACAACGTTTTTGCCAGTATTACATTCAACGTGGCTCTCCCTCTGTGGAGGCCCTCTGAACTGCACTGAAAGAATCCCTGAGCCTACAGAGCCCCCTGGCAACTCTTACCTGTCATCTCTCTATTGTGACGCAAGGTCCACTGTAGGTCCAGCCTGACAGAAAGAACAGAAAAACCGGTCAACTTGTGAGACTTTTGGACGATCCAAAGTCACCTAGGCCTGACTAAGTCATTAAGCAGGTAATGCTATGCACGGCATGCAAAACTCCCCGCCTGCAACGAAGTGTGATCATAGAAAGGCCCCGTGTGGCCGAAAGTCTCCAGTAGACAGTCAGTGAGTGATGGTAATTGCGCTGTGGGGTCAAGTTGGAAACTGGAGCATGTGAGAGAAGCCCGACTCTCCCCCTTTGGAAACAACTTCGATGCAGCTTCCAAGCTGCCTGAACACCACACCACCAGGACACTGTTCACTGCACAGATGCCTCTGAGGAGCAGTGAGCTTTTGCCAAAGAAACCGAACGCTTGCGCTTCCTTCCTGGGAGCTCAGCCCAGAGCATACTCTAGCCTAAGTGCCAACTAAATGTGACCTCTAGTCTCGAGGTAAGGTGCACATTTTCCCTTTACCAGAGGCAGGGGTGCACCAGTTTCCAGGAAGGCTTAGTCAATGGACGGCTTTAGCTTTAGTGTGCCTCACAGCGCTCAAGCCTCTCACGGGGGCATTTCTTTCAAAGGAAGTGCACCGTGTACCAGAAGCCTTCTGAGCACAATCAAGGGATACACGGCTCTGGGACCATCCCTCACTATGCAGGTGAAAGGGCCGGCAACTAATCTGTTCTCTATGGCTAGCGTTCCACAGCTTTGAAACAGCCCCAGGAGCACAGTTCTAGGGCCGGCTTTCTTTCCATGCGGGTCTGCCACGTTGAGGACACCTAAGCTGCCCTGAAAGAAACCACCAGGGCTCCAATCCACTTTGGGTTCTCCTGCTCGACGTCTCTCTAAGTGAGGCAGAAAGTAGACTTTAGGTCCAGCCCGAAATAAAGTAGAAATTGACCGTGAGCCTTGCTAGGCATTTGGAACATGCAAAGTCACCTAGGCCTCCTGAGGGCATTTAGAGGATTATGCCATTCAGCACATGCAGAACACACTGCATCCCAATGTTTCATCGCAGAAGGCCGAATTGTGTTCCAAGGGCCTCCTTTGGCTTGTCAGAGAAGAGAGGTATATGTGCTGGGTGATCCGGTGTATAATTGAGAAGCCTGGAAAACGGCAGTATTTTCCCCCATTTGAAAGGTAGATAGTGGCGGCCTCAAGGCTGACTGAAAGACAGTGCTGTTACCCGTCTTCTAGTCACTGCTAGGAATGCCTCAGGGAAGAAAGGGAGTTTTCTCCTATGAATCCAGGTGGTCGCCTGTGCCTTGCTAGGAGTTCACCCCACCGCTTGCCCTAGCTAAAGTGCGAAGTAAACGTGACCCCCAGGCCTCAAGGTAAGCACGAGCGTTTCCTATCAGCAAAGTTTCTGTGCAGCCATCTCCATGAACCCTGACTCGATAGAGTGCTTTAAATCCTCTACGGCTCTCCGGAGGCCTCAGAGAGACACGTATGAATTCCCTTCTGAGGGAGAGCGTGGGTGCCGTGAGTCCCCTTTTTGTTTTCCGAGCAACACACCGCAGATCAGGCTGTAGGGTTCAACCCTTTCTATGCAGAGGGAAAGGCAATGAAGTGATCCTCGCTTGCATAGCTTGATTTCTACCGCTGTAAAGCAGCCCCAGGACAACGTTTTTGCCAGTATTACATTCAACAGGCTCTCCCTCTGTGGAGGCCCTCTGAACTGCACTGAAAGAATCCCTGAGCCTACAGAGCCCCCTGGCAACTCTTACCTGTCATCTCTCTATTGTGACGCAAGGTCCACTGTAGGTCCAGCGTGACAGAAAGAACAGAAAAACCGGTCAACTTGTGAGACTTTTGGACGATCCCAAGTCACCTAGGCCTGACTAAGTCATTAAGCAGGTAATGCTCTGCACGGCATGCAAAAGTCCCCCCCTGCAACGAAGTGTGATCATAGAAAGGCCCCGTGTGGCCGAATGTCTCCAGTAGACAGTCAGTGAGTGATGGTAATTGCGCTGTGGGGTCAAGTTGGAAACTGGAGCATGTGAGAGAAGCCCGACTCTCCCCCTTTGGAAAGCAACTTCGATGCAGCTTCCAAGCTGCCTGAACACCACACCACCAGGGCACTGTTCACTGCACAGATGCCTCTGAGGAGCAGTGAGCTTTTGCCAAAGAAACCAAACGCTTGCGCTTCCTTCCTGGGAGCTCAGCCCAGAGCATACTGTAGCTAAAGTGCCAACTAAATGTGACCTCTAGTCTCGAGGTAAGGTGCACATTTTCCCTTTACCAGAGGCAGGGGTGCACCAGTTTCCAGGAAGGCTTAGTCAATGGACGGCTTTAGCTTTAGTGTGCCTCACAGCGCTCAAGCCTCTCACGGGGGCATTTCTTTCCAGGGAAGTGCACCGTGTACCAGAAGCCTTCTGAGCACAATCAAGGGATACACGGCTCTGGGACCATCCCTCACTATGCAGGTGAAAGGGCCGGCAACTAATCTGTTCTCTATGGCTAGCGTTCCACAGCTTTGAAACAGCCCCAGGAGCACGGTTCTTGGGCCGGCTTTCTTTCCATGCGGGTCTGCCACGTTGAGGACACCTAAGCTGCCCTGAAAGAAACCACCGGGGCTCCAATCCACTTTGGGGTCTCCTGCTCGACGTCTCTCTAAGTGAGGCAGAAAGTAGACTTTAGGTCCAGCCCGAAATAAAGTAGAGATTGACCGTGAGCCTTGCTAGGCATTTGGAACATGCAAAGTCACCTAGGCCTCCTGAGGGCATTTAGAGGATTATGCCATTCAGCACATGCAGAACACACTGCATCCCAATGTTTCATCGCAGAAGGGCGAATTGTGTTCCAAGGGCCTCCTTTGGCTTGTCAGAGAAGAGAGGTATATGTGCTGGGTGATCCGGTGTATAATTGAGAAGCCTGGAAAACGGCAGTATTTTCCCCCTTTTGAAAGGTAGATAGTGGCGGCCTCAAGGCTGACTGAAAGACAGTGCTGTTACCCGTCTTCTAGTCACTGCTAGGAATGCCTCAGGGAAGAAAGGGAGTTTTCTCCTATGAATCCAGGTGGTCGCCTGTGCCTTGCTAGGAGTTCACCCCACCGCTTGCCCTAGCTAAAGTGCGAAGTAAACGTGACCCCCAGGCCTCAAGGTAAGCACGAGCGTTTCCTATCAGCAAAGTTTGCTGTGCAGCCATCTCCATGAACCCTGACTCGATAGAGTGCTTTAAATCCTCTACGGCTCTCCGGAGGCCTCAGAGAGACGCGTATGAATTCCCTTCTGAGGGAGAGCCTGGGTGCCGTGAGTCCCCTTTTTGTTTTCCGAGCAACACAGCGCAGAACAGGCTGTTGGGGTCAACCCATTCTATGCAGAGGGAAGGGCAATGAACTGATCCTCGCTTGCATAGCTGGATTTCTACCGCTGTAAAGCAGCCCCAGGACAACGTTTTTGCCAGTATTACATTCAACGTGGCTCTCCCTCTGTGGAGGCCCTCTGAACTGCACTGAAAGAATCCCTGAGCCTACAGTGCCCCCTGGCAACTCTTACCTGTCATCTCTCTATTGTGACGCAAGGACCACTGTAGGTCCAGCCTGACAGAAAGAACAGAAAAACCGGTCAACTTGTGAGACTTTGGACGATCCAAAGCCACCTAGGCCTGACTAAGTCATTAAGCAGGTAATGCTATGCACGGCATGCAAAAGTCCCCGCCTGCAACGAAGTGTGTTCATAGAAAGGCCCCGTGTGGCCGAAAGTCTCCAGTAGACAGTCAGTGAGTGATGGTAATTGCGCTGTGGGGTCAAGTTGGAAACTGCAGCATGTGAGAGAAGCCCGACTCTCCCCCTTTGGAAAGCAACTTCGAAGCAGCTTCCAAGCTGCCTGAACACCACACCACCAGGACACTGTTCACTGCACAGATGCCTCTGAGGAGCAGTGAGCTTTTGCCAAAGAAACCGAACGCTTGCGCTTCCTTCCTGGGAGCTCAGCCCAGAGCATACTCTAGCCTAAGTGCCAACTAAATGTGACCTCTAGTCTCGAGGTAAGGTGCACATTTTCCCTTTACCAGAGGCAGGGGTGCACCAGTTTCCAGGAAGGCTTAGTCAATGGACGGCTTTAGCTTTAGTGTGCCTCACAGCGCTCAAGCCTCTCACGGGGGCATTTCTTTCAAAGGAAGTGCACCGTGTACCAGAAGCCTTCTGAGCACAATCAAGGGATACACGGCTCTGGGACCATCCCTCAATATGCAGGTGAAAGGGCCGGCAACTAATCTGTTCTCTATGGCTAGCGTTCCACAGCTTTGAAACAGCCCCAGGAGCACGGTTCTTGGGCCGGCTTTCTTTCCATGCGGGTCTGCCACGTTGAGGACACCTAAGCTGCCCTGAAAGAAACCACCGGGGCTCCAATCCACTTTGGGGTCTCCTGCTCGACGTCTCTCTAAGTGAGGCAGAAAGTAGACTTTAGGTCCAGCCCGAAATAAAGTAGAAATTGACCGTGAGCCTTGCTAGGCATTTGGAACATGCAAAGTCACCTAGGCCTCCTGAGGGCATTTAGAGGATTATGACATTCAGCACATGCAGAACACACTGCATCCCAAAGTTTCATCGCAGAAGGCCGAATTGTGTTCCAAGGGCCTCCTTTGGCTTGTCAGAGAAGAGAGGTATATGTGCTGGGTGATCCGGTGTATAATTGAGAAGCCTGGAAAAAGGCAGTATTTTCCCCCATTTGAAAGGTACATAGTGGCGGCCTCAAGGCTCACTGAAAGACAGTGCTGTTACCCGTCTTCTAGTCACTGCTAAGAAGGCCTCAGGGAAGAAAGTGAGTATTCTCCTATGAATCCAGGTGGTCGCCTGTGCCTTGCTAGGAGTTCACCCCACCGCTTGCCCTAGCTAAAGTGCGAAGTAAACGTGACCCCCAGGCCTCAAGGTAAGCACGAGCGTTTCCTATCAGCAAAGTTTGCTGTGCAGCCATCTCCATGAACCCTGACTCGATAGAGTGCTTTAAATCCTCTACGGCTCTCCGGAGGCCTCAGAGAGACACGTATGAATTCCCTTCTGAGGGAGAGCGTGGGTGCCGTGAGTCCCCTTTTTGTTTTCCGAGCAACACAGCGCAGAACAGGCTGTAGGGTTCAACCCTTTCTATGCAGAGGGAAAGGCAATGAAGTGATCCTCGCTTGCATAGCTTGATTTCTACCGCTGTAAAGCAGCCCCAGGACAACGTTTTTGCCAGTATTACATTCAACGTGGCTCTCCCTCTGTGGAGGCCCTCTGAACTGCACTGAAAGAATCCCTGAGCCTACAGAGCCCCCTGGCAACTCTTACCTGTCATCTCTCTATTGTGACGCAAGGTCCACTGTAGGTCCAGCCTGACAGAAAGAACAGAAAAACCGGTCAACTTGTGAGACTTTTGGACGATCCAAAGTCACCTAGGCCTGACTAAGTCATTAAGCAGGTAATGCTATGCACGGCATGCAAAAGTCCCCGCCTGCAACGAAGTGTGATCATAGAAAGGCCCCGTGTGGCCGAAAGTCTCCAGTAGACAGTCAGTGAGTGATGGTAATTGCGCTGTGGGGTCAAGTTGGAAACTGGAGCATGTGAGAGAAGCCCGACTCTCCCCCTTTGGAAAGCAACTTCGATGCAGCTTCCAAGCTGCCTGAACACCACACCACCAGGACACTGTTCACTGCACAGATGCCTCTGAGGAGCAGTGAGCTTTTGCCAAAGAAACCAAACGCTTGCGCTTCCTTCCTGGGAGCTCAGCCCAGAGCATACTGTAGCTAAAGTGCCAACTAAATGGGACCTCTAGTCTCGAGGTAAGGTGCACATTTTCCCTTTACCAGAGGCAGGGGTGCACCAGTTTCCAGGAAGGCTTAGTCAATGGACGGCTTTAGCTTTAGTGTGCATCACAGCGCTCAAGCCTCTCACGGGGGCATTTCTTTCCAGGGAAGTGCACCGTGTACCAGAAGCCTTCTGAGCACAATCAAGGGATACACGGCTCTGGGACCATCCCTCACTATGCAGGTGAAAGGGCCGGCAACTAATCTGTTCTCTATGGCTAGCGTTCCACAGCTTTGAAACAGCCCCAGGAGCACGGTTCTTGGGCCGGCTTTCTTTCCATGCGGGTCTGCCACGTTGAGGACACCTAAGCTGCCCTGAAAGAAACCACCAGGGCTCCAATCCACTTTGGGTTCTCCTGCTCGACGTCTCTCTAAGTGAGGCAGAAAGTAGACTTTAGGTCCAGCCCGAAATAAAGTAGAAATTGACCGTGAGCCTTGCTAGGCATTTGGAACATGCAAAGTCACCTAGGCCTCCTGAGGGCCTTTAGAGGATTATGCCATTCAGCACATGCAGAACACACTGCATCCCAAAGTTTCATCGCAGAAGGCCGAATTGTGTTCCAAGGGCCTCCTTTGGCTTGTCAGAGAAGAGAGGTATATGTGCTGGGTGATCCGGTGTATAATTGAGAAGCCTGGAAAACGGCAGTATTTTCCCCCTTTTGAAAGGTAGATAGTGGCGGCCTCAAGGCTGACTGAAAGACAGTGCTGTTACCCGTCTTCTAGTCACTGCTAGGAATGCTTCAGGGAAGAAAGGGAGTTTTCTCCTATGAATCCAGGTGGTCGCCTGTGCCTTGCTAGGAGTTCACCCCACCGCTTGCCCTAGCTAAAGTGCGAAGTAAACGTGACCCCAAGGCCTCAAGGTAAGCACGAGCGTTTCCTATCAGCAAAGTTTGCTGTGCAGCCATCTCCATGAACCCTGACTCGATAGAGTGCTTTAAATCCTCTACGGCTCTCCAGAGGCCTCAGAGAGACACGTATGAATTCCCTTCTGAGGGAGAGCGTGGGTGCCGTGAGTCCCCTTTTTGTTTTCCGAGCAACACAGCGCAGAACAGGCTGTTGGGGTCAACCCTTTCTATGCAGAGGGAAAGGCAATGAACTGATCCTCGCTTGCATAGCTTGATTTCTACCGCTGTAAAGCAGCCACAGGACAACGTTTTTGCCAGGATTACATTCAACGTGGCTCTCCCTCTGTGGAGGCCCTCTGAACTGCACTGAAAGAATCCCTGAGCCTACAGAGCCCCCTGGCAACTCTTACCTGTCATCTCTCTATTGTGACGCAAGGTCCACTGTAGGTCCAGCCTGACAGAAAGAACAGAAAAACCGGTCAACTTGTGAGACTTTTGGACGATCCAAAGTCACCTAGGCCTGACTAAGTCATTAAGCAGGTAATGCTATGCACGGCATGCAAAAGTCCCCGCCTGCAACGAAGTGTGATCATAGAAAGGCCCCGTGTGGCCGAACGTCTCCAGTAGTCAGTCAGTGAGTGATGGTAATTGCGCTGTGGGGTCAAGTTGGAAACTGGAGCATGTGAGAGAAGCCCGACTCTCCCCCTTTGGAAAGCCACTTCGATGCAGCTTCCAAGCTGCCTGAACACCACACCACCAGGACACTGTTCACTGCACAGATGCCTCTGAGGAGCAGTGAGCTTTTGCCAAAGAAACCAAACGCTTGCGCTTCCTTCCTGGGAGCTCAGCCCAGAGCATACTCTAGCCTAAGTGCCAACTAAATGTGACCTCTAGTCTCGAGGTAAGGTGCACATTTTCCCTTTACCAGAGGCATGGGTGCACCAGTTTCCAGGAAGGCTTAGTCAATGGACGGCTTTAGCTTTAGTGTGCCTCACAGCGCTCAAGCCTCTCACGGGGGCATTTCTTTCCAAGGAAGTGCACCGTGTACCAGAAGCCTTCTGAGCACAATCAAGGGATACACGGCTCTGGGACCATCCCTCACTATGCAGGTGAAAGGGCCGGCAACTAATCTGTTCTCTATGGCTAGCGTTCCACAGCTTTGAAACAGCCCCAAGAGCACGGTTCTTGGGCCGGCTTTCTTTCCATGCGGGTCTGCCACGTTGAGGACACCTAAGCTGCCCTGAAAGAAACCACCGGGGCTCCAATCCACTTTGGGGTCTCCTGCTCGACGTCTCTCTAAGTGAGGCAGAAAGTAGACTTTAGGTGCAGCCCGAAATAAAGTAGAGATTGACCGTGAGCCTTGCTAGGCATTTGGAACATGCAAAGTCACCTAGGCCTCCTGAGGGCATTTAGAGGATTATGCCAATCAGCACATGCAGAACACACTGCATCCCAAAGTTTCATCGCAGAAGGCCGAATTGTGTTCCAAGGGCCTCCTTTGGCTTGTCAGAGAAGAGAGGTATATGTGCTGGGTGATCCGGTGTATAATTGAGAAGCCTGGAAAAAGGCAGTATTTTCCCCCATTTGAAAGGTATATAGTGGCGGCCTCAAGGCTGACTGAAAGACAGTGCTGTTACCCGTCTTCTAGTCACTGCTAAGAAGGCCTCAGGGAAGAAAGTGAGTTTTCTCCTATGAATCCAGGTGGTCGCCTGTGCCTTGCTAGGAGTTCACCCCACCGCTTGCCCTAGCTAAAGTGCGAAGTAAACGTGACCCCCAGGCCTCAAGGTAAGCACGAGCGTTTCCTATCAGCAAAGTTTGCTGTGCAGCCATCTCCATGAACCCTGACTCGATAGAGTGCTTTAAATCCTCTACGGCTCTCCGGAGGCCTCAGAGAGACGCGTATGAATTCCCTTCTGAGGGAGAGCGTGGGTGCCATGAGTCCCCTTTTTGTTTTCCGAGCAACACAGCGCAGAACAGGCTGTTGGGGTCAACCCTTTCTATGCAGAGGGAAGGGCAATGAAGTGATCCTCGCTTGCATAGCTTGATTTCTACCGCTGTAAAGCAGCCCCAGGACAACGTTTTTGCCAGTATTACATTCAACGTGGCTCTCCCTCTGTGGAGGCCCTCTGAACTGCACTGAAAGAATCCCTGAGCCTACAGTGCCCCCTGGCAACTCTTACCTGTCATCTCTCTATTGTGACGCAAGGACCACTGTAGGTCCAGCCTGACAGAAAGAACAGAAAAACCGGTCAACTTGTGAGACTTTGGACGATCCAAAGCCACCTAGGCCTGACTAAGTCATTAAGCAGGTAATGCTATGCACGGCATGCAAAAGTCCCCGCCTGCAACGAAGTGTGATCATAGAAAGGCCCCGTGTGGACGAAAGTCTCCAGTAGACAGTCAGTGAGTGATGGTAATTGCGCTGTGGGGTCAAGTTGGAAACTGGAGCATGTGAGAGAAGCCCGACTCTCCCCCTTTGGAAAGCAACTTCGATGCAGTTTCCAAGCTGCCTGAACACCACACCACCAGGACACTGTTCACTGCACAGATGCCTCTGAGGAGCAGTGAGCTTTTGCCAAAGAAACCAAACGCTTGCGCTTCCTTCCTGGGAGCTCAGCCCAGAGCATACTGTAGCTAAAGTGCCAACTAAATGTGACCTCTAGTCTCGAGGTAAGGTGCACATTTTCCCTTTACCAGAGGCAGGGGTGCACCAGTTTCCAGGAAGGCTTAGTCAATGGACGGCTTTAGCTTTAGTGTGCCTCACAGCGCTCAAGCCTCTCACGGGGGCATTTCTTTCCAAGGAAGTGCACCGTGTACCAGAAGCCTTCTGAGCACAATCAAGGGATACACGGCTCTGGGACCATCCCTCACTATGCAGGTGAAAGGGCCGGCAACTAATCTGTTCTCTATGGCTAGCGTTCCACAGCTTTGAAACAGCCCCAGGAGCACGGTTCTTGGGTCGGCTTTCTTTCCATGCGGGTCTGCCACGTTGAGGACACCTAAGCTGCCCTGAAAGAAACCACCGGGGCTCCAATCCACTTTGGGGTCTCCTGCTCGACGTCTCTCTAAGTGAGGCAGAAAGTAGACTTTAGGTCCAGCCAGAAATAAAGTAGAAATTGACCGTGAGCCTTGCTAGGCATTTGGAACATGCAAAGTCACCTAGGCCTCCTGAGGGCATTTAGAGGATTATGCCATTCAGCACATGCAGAACACACTGCATCCCAATGTTTCATCGCAGAAGGCCGAATTGTGTTCCAAGGGCCTCCTTTGGCTTGTCAGAGAAGAGAGGTATATGTGCTGGGTGATCCGGTGTATAATTGAGAAACCTGGAAAAAGGCAGTATTTTCCCCCATTTGAAAGGTACATAGTGGCGGCCTCAAGGCTGACTGAAAGACAGTGCTGTTACCCGTCTTCTAGTCACTGCTAAGAAGGCCTCAGGGAAGAAAGTGAGTTTTCTCCTATGAATCCAGGTGGTCGCCTGTGCCTTGCTAGGAGTTCACCCCACCGCTTGCCCTAGCTAAAGTGCGAAGTAAACGTGACCCCCAGGCCTCAAGGTAAGCACGAGCGTTTCCTATCAGCAAAGTTTGCTGTGCAGCCATCTCCATGAACCCTGACTCGATAGAGCGCTTTAAATCCTCTACGGCTCTCCGGAGGCCTCAGAGAGACGCGTATGAATTCCCTTCTGAGGGAGAGCCTGGGTGCCGTGAGTCCTTTTTTTGTTTTCCGAGCAACCCAGCGCAGAACAGGCTGTTGGGGTCAACCCTTTCTATGCAGAGGGAAAGGCAATGAACTGATCCTCGCTTGCATAGCTTGATTTCTACCGCTGTAAAGCAGCCCCAGGACAACGTTTTTGCCAGTATTACATTCAACGTGGCTCTCCCTCTGTGGAGGCCCTCTGAACTGCACTGAAAGAATCCCTGAGCCTACAGAGCCCCCTGGCAACTCTTACCTGTCATCTCTCTATTGTGACGCAAGGTCCACTGTAGGTCCAGCCTGACAGAAAGAACAGAAAAACCGGTCAACTTGTGAGACTTTTGGACGATCCAAAGTCACCTAGGCCTGACTAAGTCATTAAGCAGGTAATGCTATGCACGGCATGCAAAAGTCCCCGCCTGCAACGAAGTGTGATCATAGAAAGGCCCCGTGTGGCCGAAAGTCTCCAGTAGACAGTCAGTGAGTGATGGTAATTGCGCTGTGGGGTCAAGTTGGAAACTGGAGCATGTGAGAGAAGCCCGACTCTCCCCCTTTGGAAACAACTTCGATGCAGCTTCCAAGCTGCCTGAACACCACACCACCAGGACACTGTTCACTGCACAGATGCCTCTGAGGAGCAGTGAGCTTTTGCCAAAAAACCGAACGCTTGCGCTTCCTTCCTGGGAGCTCAGCCCAGAGCATACTCTAGCCTAAGTGCCAACTAAATGTGACCTCTAGTCTCGAGGTAAGGTGCACATTTTCCCTTTACCAGAGGCAGGGGTGCACCAGTTTCCAGGAAGGCTTAGTCAATGGACGGCTTTAGCTTTAGTGTGCCTCACAGCGCTCAAGCCTCTCACGGGGGCATTTCTTTCAAAGGAAGTGCACCGTGTACCAGAAGCCTTCTGAGCACAATCAAGGGATACACGGCTCTGGGACCATCCCTCACTATGCAGGTGAAAGGGCCGGCAACTAATCTGTTCTCTATGGCTAGCGTTTCACAGCTTTGAAACAGCCCCAGGAGCACGGTTCTTGGGCCGGCTTTCTTTCCATGCGGGTCTGCCACGTTGAGGACACCTAAGCTGCCCTGAAAGAAACCACCGGGGCTCCAATCCACTTTGGGGTCTCCTGCTCGACGTCTCTCTAAGTGAGGCAGAAAGTAGACTTTAGGTCCAGCCAGAAATAAAGTAGAGATTGACCGTGAGCCTTGCTAGGCATTTGGAACATGCAAAGTCACCTAGGCCTCCTGAGGGCATTTAGAGGATTATGCCATTCAGCACATGCAGAACACACTGCATCCCAAAGTTTCATCGCAGAAGGCCGAATTGTGTTCCAAGGGCCTCCTTTGGCTTGTCAGAGAAGAGAGGTATATGTGCTGGGTGATCCGGTGTATAATTGAGAAGCCTGGAAAAAGGCAGTATTTTCCCCCATTTGAAAGGTACATAGTGGCGGCCTCAAGGCTGACTGAAAGACAGTGCTGTTACCCGTCTTCTAGTCACTGCTAAGAAGGCCTCAGGGAAGAAAGTGAGTTTTCTCCTATGAATCCAGGTGGTCGCCTGTGCCTTGCTAGGAGTTCACCCCACCGCTTGCCCTAGCTAAAGTGCGAAGTAAACGTGACCCCCAGGCCTCAAGGTAAGCACGAGCGTTTCCTATCAGCAAAGTTTGCTGTGCAGCCATCTCCATGAACCCTGACTCGATAGAGTGCTTTAAATCCTCTACGGCTCTCCGGAGGCCTCAGAGAGACGCGTATGAATTCCCTTCTGAGGGAGAGCGTGGGTGCCATGAGTCCCCTTTTTGTTTTCCGAGCAACACAGCGCAGAACAGGCTGTTGGGGTCAACCCTTTCTATGCAGAGGGAAGGGCAATGAAGTGATCCTCGCTTGCATAGCTTGATTTCTACCGCTGTAAAGCAGCCCCAGGACAACGTTTTTGCCAGTATTACATTCAACGTGGCTCTCCCTCTGTGGAGGCCCTCTGAACTGCACTGAAAGAATCCCTGAGCCTACAGTGCCCCCTGGCAACTCTTACCTGTCATCTCTCTATTGTGACGCAAGGACCACTGTAGGTCCAGCCTGACAGAAAGAACAGAAAAACCGGTCAACTTGTGAGACTTTGGACGATCCAAAGCCACCTAGGCCTGACTAAGTCATTAAGCAGGTAATGCTATGCACGGCATGCAAAAGTCCCCGCCTGCAACGAAGTGTGATCATAGAAAGGCCCCGTGTGGACGAAAGTCTCCAGTAGACAGTCAGTGAGTGATGGTAATTGCGCTGTGGGGTCAAGTTGGAAACTGGAGCATGTGAGAGAAGCCCGACTCTCCCCCTTTGGAAAGCAACTTCGATGCAGTTTCCAAGCTGCCTGAACACCACACCACCAGGACACTGTTCACTGCACAGATGCCTCTGAGGAGCAGTGAGCTTTTGCCAAAGAAACCAAACGCTTGCGCTTCCTTCCTGGGAGCTCAGCCCAGAGCATACTGTAGCTAAAGTGCCAACTAAATGGGACCTCTAGTCTCGAGGTAAGGTGCACATTTTCCCTTTACCAGAGGCAGGGGTGCACCAGTTTCCAGGAAGGCTTAGTCAATGGACGGCTTTAGCTTTAGTGTGCCTCACAGCGCTCAAGCCTCTCACGGGGGCATTTCTTTCCAAGGAAGTGCACCGTGTACCAGAAGCCTTCTGAGCACAATCAAGGGATACACGGCTCTGGGACCATCCCTCACTATGCAGGTGAAAGGGCCGGCAACTAATCTGTTCTCTATGGCTAGCGTTCCACAGCTTTGAAACAGCCCCAGGAGCACGGTTCTTGGGTCGGCTTTCTTTCCATGCGGGTCTGCCACGTTGAGGACACCTAAGCTGCCCTGAAAGAAACCACCGGGGCTCCAATCCACTTTGGGGTCTCCTGCTCGACGTCTCTCTAAGTGAGGCAGAAAGTAGACTTTAGGTCCAGCCAGAAATAAAGTAGAAATTGACCGTGAGCCTTGCTAGGCATTTGGAACATGCAAAGTCACCTAGGCCTCCTGAGGGCATTTAGAGGATTATGCCATTCAGCACATGCAGAACACACTGCATCCCAATGTTTCATCGCAGAAGGCCGAATTGTGTTCCAAGGGCCTCCTTTGGCTTGTCAGAGAAGAGAGGTATATGTGCTGGGTGATCCGGTGTATAATTGAGAAACCTGGAAAAAGGCAGTATTTTCCCCCATTTGAAAGGCACATAGTGGCGGCCTCAAGGCTGACTGAAAGACAGTGCTGTTACCCGTCTTCTAGTCACTGCTAAGAAGGCCTCAGGGAAGAAAGTGAGTTTTCTCCTATGAATCCAGGTGGTCGCCTGTGCCTTGCTAGGAGTTCACCCCACCGCTTGCCCTAGCTAAAGTGCGAAGTAAACGTGACCCCCAGGCCTCAAGGTAAGCACGAGCGTTTCCTATCAGCAAAGTTTGCTGTGCAGCCATCTCCATGAACCCTGACTCGATAGAGCGCTTTAAATCCTCTACGGCTCTCCGGAGGCCTCAGAGAGACGCGTATGAATTCCCTTCTGAGGGAGAGCCTGGGTGCCGTGAGTCCTTTTTTTGTTTTCCGAGCAACACAGCGCAGAACAGGCTGTTGGGGTCAACCCTTTCTATGCAGAGGGAAAGGCAATGAACTGATCCTCGCTTGCATAGCTTGATTTCTACCGCTGTAAAGCAGCCCCAGGACAACGTTTTTGCCAGTATTACATTCAACGTGGCTCTCCCTCTGTGGAGGCCCTCTGAACTGCACTGAAAGAATCCCTGAGCCTACAGAGCCCCCTGGCAACTCTTACCTGTCATCTCTCTATTGTGACGCAAGGTCCACTGTAGGTCCAGCCTGACAGAAAGAACAGAAAAACCGGTCAACTTGTGAGACTTTTGGACGATCCAAAGTCACCTAGGCCTGACTAAGTCATTAAGCAGGTAATGCTATGCACGGCATGCAAAACTCCCCGCCTGCAACGAAGTGTGATCATAGAAAGGCCCCGTGTGGCCGAAAGTCTCCAGTAGACAGTCAGTGAGTGATGGTAATTGCGCTGTGGGGTCAAGTTGGAAACTGGAGCATGTGAGAGAAGCCCGACTCTCCCCCTTTGGAAACAACTTCGATGCAGCTTCCAAGCTGCCTGAACACCACACCACCAGGACACTGTTCACTGCACAGATGCCTCTGAGGAGCAGTGAGCTTTTGCCAAAAAACCGAACGCTTGCGCTTCCTTTCTGGGAGCTCAGCCCAGAGCATACTCTAGCCTAAGTGCCAACTAAATGTGACCTCTAGTCTCGAGGTAAGGTGCACATTTTCCCTTTACCAGAGGCAGGGGTGCACCAGTTTCCAGGAAGGCTTAGTCAATGGACGGCTTTAGCTTTAGTGTGCCTCACAGCGCTCAAGCCTCTCACGGGGGCATTTCTTTCCAAGGAAGTGCACCGTGTACCAGAAGCCTTCTGAGCACAATCAAGGGATACACGGCTCTGGGACCATCCCTCACTATGCAGGTGAAAGGGCCGGCAACTAATCTGTTCTCTATGGCTAGCGTTCCACAGCTTTGAAACAGCCCCAGGAGCACGGTTCTTGGGTCGGCTTTCTTTCCATGCGGGTCTGCCACGTTGAGGACACCTAAGCTGCCCTGAAAGAAACCACCGGGGCTCCAATCCACTTTGGGGTCTCCTGCTCGACGTCTCTCTAAGTGAGGCAGAAAGTAGACTTTAGGTCCAGCCAGAAATAAAGTAGAAATTGACCGTGAGCCTTGCTAGGCATTTGGAACATGCAAAGTCACCTAGGCCTCCTGAGGGCATTTAGAGGATTATGCCATTCAGCACATGCAGAACACACTGCATCCCAATGTTTCATCGCAGAAGGCCGAATTGTGTTCCAAGGGCCTCCTTTGGCTTGTCAGAGAAGAGAGGTATATATGCTGGGTGATCCGGTGTATAATTGAGAAACCTGGAAAAAGGCAGTATTTTCCCCCATTTGAAAGGTACATAGTGGCGGCCTCAAGGCTGACTGAAAGACAGTGCTGTTACCCGTCTTCTAGTCACTGCTAAGAAGGCCTCAGGGAAGAAAGTGAGTTTTCTCCTATGAATCCAGGTGGTCGCCTGTGCCTTGCTAGGAGTTCACCCCACCGCTTGCCCTAGCTAAAGTGCGAAGTAAACGTGACCCCCAGGCCTCAAGGTAAGCACGAGCGTTTCCTATCAGCAAAGTTTGCTGTGCAGCCATCTCCATGAACCCTGACTCGATAGAGCGCTTTAAATCCTCTACGGCTCTCCGGAGGCCTCAGAGAGACGCGTATGAATTCCCTTCTGAGGGAGAGCCTGGGTGCCGTGAGTCCTTTTTTTGTTTTCCGAGCAACACAGCGCAGAACAGGCTGTTGGGGTCAACCCTTTCTATGCAGAGGGAAAGGCAATGAACTGATCCTCGCTTGCATAGCTTGATTTCTACCGCTGTAAAGCAGCCCCAGGACAACGTTTTTGCCAGTATTACATTCAACGTGGCTCTCCCTCTGTGGAGGCCCTCTGAACTGCACTGAAAGAATCCCTGAGCCTACAGAGCCCCCTGGCAACTCTTACCTGTCATCTCTCTATTGTGACGCAAGGTCCACTGTAGGTCCAGCCTGACAGAAAGAACAGAAAAACCGGTCAACTTGTGAGACTTTTGGACGATCCAAAGTCACCTAGGCCTGACTAAGTCATTAAGCAGGTAATGCTATGCACGGCATGCAAAAGTCCCCGCCTGCAACGAAGTGTGATCATAGAAAGGCCCCGTGTGGCCGAAAGTCTCCAGTAGACAGTCAGTGAGTGATGGTAATTGCGCTGTGGGGTCAAGTTGGAAACTGGAGCATGTGAGAGAAGCCCGACTCTCCCCCTTTGGAAACAACTTCGATGCAGCTTCCAAGCTGCCTGAACACCACACCACCAGGACACTGTTCACTGCACAGATGCCTCTGAGGAGCAGTGAGCTTTTGCCAAAAAACCGAACGCTTGCGCTTCCTTCCTGGGAGCTCAGCCCAGAGCATACTCTAGCCTAAGTGCCAACTAAATGTGACCTCTAGTCTCGAGGTAAGGTGCACATTTTCCCTTTACCAGAGGCAGGGGTGCACCAGTTTCCAGGAAGGCTTAGTCAATGGACGGCTTTAGCTTTAGTGTGCCTCACAGCGCTCAAGCCTCTCACGGGGGCATTTCTTTCAAAGGAAGTGCACCGTGTACCAGAAGCCTTCTGAGCACAATCAAGGGATACACGGCTCTGGGACCATCCCTCACTATGCAGGTGAAAGGGCCGGCAACTAATCTGTTCTCTATGGCTAGCGTTTCACAGCTTTGAAACAGCCCCAGGAGCACGGTTCTTGGGCCGGCTTTCTTTCCATGCGGGTCTGCCACGTTGAGGACACCTAAGCTGCCCTGAAAGAAACCACCGGGGCTCCAATCCACTTTGGGGTCTCCTGCTCGACGTCTCTCTAAGTGAGGCAGAAAGTAGACTTTAGGTCCAGCCCGAAATAAAGTAGAAATTGACCGTGAGCCTTGCTAGGCATTTGGAACATGCAAAGTCACCTAGGCCTCCTGAGGGCATTTAGAGGATTATGCCATTCAGCACATGCAGAACACACTGCATCCCAAAGTTTCATCGCAGAAGGCCGAATTGTGTTCCAAGGGCCTCCTTTGGCTTGTCAGAGAAGAGAGGTATATGTGCTGGGTGATCCGGTGTATAATTGAGAAACATGGAAAAAGGCAGTATTTTCCCCCATTTGAAAGGTACATAGTGGCGGCCTCAAGGCTGACTGAAAGACAGTGCTGTTACCCGTCTTCTAGTCACTGCTAAGAAGGCCTCAGGGAAGAAAGTGAGTTTTCTCCTATGAATCCAGGTGGTCGCCTGTGCCTTGCTAGGAGTTCACCCCACCGCTTGCCCTAGCTAAAGTGCGAAGTAAACGTGACCCCCAGGCCTCAAGGTAAGCACGAGCGTTTCCTATAAGCAAAGTTTACTGTGCAGCCATCTCCATGAACCCTGACTCGATAGAGCGCTTTAAATCCTCTACGGCTCTCCGGAGGCCTCAGAGAGACGCGTATGAATTCCCTTCTGAGGGAGAGCCTGGGTGCCGTGAGTCCCCTTTTTGTTTTCCGAGCAACACAGCGCAGAACAGGCTGTTGGGGTCAACCCTTTCTATGCAGAGGGAAAGGCAATGAACTGATCCTCGCTTGCATAGCTTGATTTCTACCGCTGTAAAGCAGCCCCAGGACAACGTTTTTGCCAGTATTACATTCAACGTGGCTCTCCCTCTGTGGAGGCCCTCTGAACTGCACTGAAAGAATCCCTGAGCCTACAGAGCCCCCTGGCAACTCTTACCTGTCATCTCTCTATTGTGACGCTAGGTCCACTGTAGGTCCAGCCTGACAGAAAGAACAGAAAAACCGGTCAACTTGTGAGACTTTTGGACGATCCAAAGCCACCTAGGCCTGACTAAGTCATTAAGCAGGTAATGCTATGCACGGCATGCAAAAGTCCCCGCCTGCAACGAAGTGTGATCATAGAAAGGCCCCGTGTGGCCGAAAGTCTCCAGTAGACAGTCAGTGAGAGATGGTAATTGCGCTGTGGGGTCAAGTTGGAAACTGCAGCATGTGAGAGAAGCCCGACTCTCCCCCTTTTAAAAGCAACTTCGATGCAGCTTCCAAGCTGCCTGACACCACACCACCAGGACACTGTTCACTGCACAGATGCCTCTGAGGAGCAGTGAGCTTTTGCCAAAGAAACCGAACGCTTGCGCTTCCTTCCTGGGAGCTCAGCCCAGAGCATACTCTAGCCTAAGTGCCAACTAAATGTGACCTCTAGTCTCGAGGTAAGGTGCACATTTTCCCTTTACCAGAGGCAGGGGTGCACCAGTTTCCAGGAAGGCTTAGTCAATGGACGGCTTTAGCCTTAGTGTGCCTCACAGCGCTCAAGCCTCTCACGGGGGCATTTCTTTCAAAGGAAGTGCACCGTGTACCAGAAGCCTTCTGAGCACAATCAAGGGATACACGGCTCTGGGACCATCCCTCACTATGCAGGTGAAAGGGCCGGCAACTAATCTGTTCTCTATGGCTAGCGTTCCACAGCTTTGAAACAGCCCCAGGAGCACGGTTCTTGGGCCGGCTTTCTTTCCATGCGGGTCTGCCACGTTGAGGACACCTAAGCTGCCCTGAAAGAAACCACCGGGGCTCCAATCCACTTTGGGGTCTCCTGCTCGACGTCTCTCTAAGTGAGGCAGAAAGTAGACTTTAGGTCCAGCCCGAAATAAAGTAGAAATTGACCGTGAGCCTTGCTAGGCATTTGGAACATGCAAAGTCACCTAGGCCTCCTGAGGGCATTTAGAGGATTATGCCATTCAGCACATGCAGAACACACTGCATCCCAAAGTTTCATCGCAGAAGGCCGAATTGTGTTCCAAGGGCCTCCTTTGGCTTGTCAGAGAAGAGAGGTATATGTGCTGGGTGATCCGGTGTATAATTGAGAAACCTGGAAAAAGGCAGTATTTTCCCCCATTTGAAAGGTACATAGTGGCGGCCTCAAGGCTGACTGAAAGACAGTGCTGTTACCCGTCTTCTAGTCACTGCTAAGAAGGCCTCAGGGAAGAAAGTGAGTTTTCTCCTATGAATCCAGGTGGTCGCCTGTGCCTTGCTAGGAGTTCACCCCACCGCTTGCCCTAGCTAAAGTGCGAAGTAAACGTGACCCCCAGGCCTCAAGGTAAGCACGAGCGTTTCCTATAAGCAAAGTTTGCTGTGCAGCCATCTCCATGAACCCTGACTCGATAGAGCGCTTTAAATCCTCTACGGCTCTCCGGAGGCCTCAGAGAGACGCGTATGAATTCCCTTCTGAGGGAGAGCCT
The DNA here is from genome assembly GCF_964165515.1 of Mesoplodon bidens. NCBI lineage: Eukaryota > Metazoa > Chordata > Mammalia > Artiodactyla > Ziphiidae > Mesoplodon > Mesoplodon bidens. The sequence continues at coordinate 1,204,761 of NW_027672444.1, read as the reverse complement.
GGGTGCCGTGAGTCCCCTTTTTGTTTTCCGAGCAACACAGCGCAGAACAGGCTGTTGGGGTCAACCCTTTCTATGCAGAGGGAAAGGCAATGAACTGATCCTCGCTTGCATAGCTTGATTTCTACCGCTGTAAAGCAGCCCCAGGACAACGTTTTTGCCAGTATTACATTCAACGTGGCTCTCCCTCTGTGGAGGCCCTCTGAACTGCACTGAAAGAATCCCTGAGCCTACAGAGCCCCCTGGCAACTCTTACCTGTCATCTCTCTATTGTGACGCTAGGTCCACTGTAGGTCCAGCCTGACAGAAAGAACAGAAAAACCGGTCAACTTGTGAGACTTTTGGACGATCCAAAGCCACCTAGGCCTGACTAAGTCATTAAGCAGGTAATGCTATGCACGGCATGCAAAAGTCCCCGCCTGCAACGAAGTGTGATCATAGAAAGGCCCCGTGTGGCCGAAAGTCTCCAGTAGACAGTCAGTGAGTGATGGTAATTGCGCTGTGGGGTCAAGTTGGAAACTGCAGCATGTGAGAGAAGCCCGACTCTCCCCCTTTTAAAAGCAACTTCGATGCAGCTTCCAAGCTGCCTGACACCACACCACCAGGACACTGTTCACTGCACAGATGCCTCTGAGGAGCAGTGAGCTTTTGCCAAAGAAACCGAACGCTTGCGCTTCCTTCCTGGGAGCTCAGCCCAGAGCATACTCTAGCCTAAGTGCCAACTAAATGTGACCTCTAGTCTCGAGGTAAGGTGCACATTTTCCCTTTACCAGAGGCAGGGGTGCACCAGTTTCCAGGAAGGCTTAGTCAATGGACGGCTTTAGCCTTAGTGTGCCTCACAGCGCTCAAGCCTCTCACGGGGGCATTTCTTTCAAAGGAAGTGCACCGTGTACCAGAAGCCTTCTGAGCACAATCAAGGGATACACGGCTCTGGGACCATCCCTCACTATGCAGGTGAAAGGGCCGGCAACTAATCTGTTCTCTATGGCTAGCGTTCCACAGCTTTGAAACAGCCCCAGGAGCACGGTTCTTGGGCCGGCTTTCTTTCCATGCGGGTCTGCCACGTTGAGGACACCTAAGCTGCCCTGAAAGAAACCACCGGGGCTCCAATCCACTTTGGGGTCTCCTGCTCGACGTCTCTCTAAGTGAGGCAGAAAGTAGACTTTAGGTCCAGCCAGAAATAAAGTAGAAATTGACCGTGAGCCTTGCTAGGCATTTGGAACATGCAAAGTCACCTAGGCCTCCTGAGGGCATTTAGAGGATTATGACATTCAGCACATGCAGAACACACTGCATCCCAAAGTTTCATCGCAGAAGGCCGAATTGTGTTCCAAGGGCCTCCTTTGGCTTGTCAGAGAAGAGAGGTATATGTGCTGGGTGATCCGGTGTATAATTGAGAAGCCTGGAAAAAGGCAGTATTTTCCCCCATTTGAAAGGTACATAGTGGCGGCCTCAAGGCTCACTGAAAGACAGTGCTGTTACCCGTCTTCTAGTCACTGCTAAGAATGCCTCAGGGAAGAAAGTGAGTTTTCTCCTATGAATCCAGGTGGTCGCCTGTGCCTTGCTAGGAGTTCACCCCACCGCTTGCCCTAGCTAAAGTGCGAAGTAAACGTGACCCCCAGGCCTCAAGGTAAGCACGAGCGTTTCCTATCAGCAAAGTTTCTGTGCAGCCATCTCCATGAACCCTGACTCGATAGAGTGCTTTAAATCCTCTACGGCTCTCCGGAGGCCTCAGAGAGACACGTATGAATTCCCTTCTGAGGGAGAGCGTGGGTGCCGTGAGTCCCCTTTTTGTTTTCCGAGCAACACAGCGCAGAACAGGCTGTAGGGTTCAACCCTTTCTATGCAGAGGGAAAGGCAATGAAGTGATCCTCGCTTGCATAGCTTGATTTCTACCGCTGTAAAGCAGCCCCAGGACAACGATTTTGCCAGTATTACATTCAACGTGGCTCTCCCTCTGTGGAGGCCCTCTGAACTGCACTGAAAGAATCCCTGAGCCTACAGAGCCCCCTGGCAACTCTTACCTGTCATCTCTCTATTGTGACGCAAGGTCCACTGTAGGTCCAGCCTGACAGAAAGAACAGAAAAACCGGTCAACTTGTGAGACTTTTGGACGATCCAAAGTCACCTAGGCCTGACTAAGTCATTAAGCAGGTAATGCTCTGCACGGCATGCAAAAGTCCCCGCCTGCAACGAAGTGTGATCATAGAAAGGCCCCGTGTGGCCGAAAGTCTCCAGTAGACAGTCAGTGAGTGATGGTAATTGCGCTGTGGGGTCAAGTTGGAAACTGGAGCATGTGAGAGAAGCCCGACTCTCCCCCTTTGGAAAGCAACTTCGATGCAGCTTCCAAGCTGCCTGAACACCACACCACCAGGACACTGTTCACTGCACAGATGCCTCTGAGGAGCAGTGAGCTTTTGCCAAAGAAACCAAACGCTTGCGCTTCCTTCCTGGGAGCTCAGCCCAGAGCATACTGTAGCTAAAGTGCCAACTAAATGGGACCTCTAGTCTCGAGGTAAGGTGCACATTTTCCCTTTACCAGAGGCAGGGGTGCACCAGTTTCCAGGAAGGCTTAGTCAATGGACGGCTTTAGCTTTAGTGTGCCTCACAGCGCTCAAGCCTCTCACGGGGGCATTTCTTTCCAGGGAAGTGCACCGTGTACCAGAAGCCTTCTGAGCACAATCAAGGGATACACGGCTCTGGGACCATCCCTCACTATGCAGGTGAAAGGGCCGGCAACTAATCTGTTCTCTATGGCTAGCGTTCCACAGCTTTGAAACAGCCCCAGGAGCACGGTTCTTGGGCCGGCTTTCTTTCCATGCGGGTCTGCCACGTTGAGGACACCTAAGCTGCCCTGAAAGAAACCACCAGGGCTCCAATCCACTTTGGGGTCTCCTGCTCGACGTCTCTCTAAGTGAGGCAGAAAGTAGACTTTAGGTCCAGCCCGAAATAAAGTAGAAATTGACCGTGAGCCTTGCTAGGCATTTGGAACATGCAAAGTCACCTAGGCCTCCTGAGGGCATTTAGAGGATTATGCCATTCAGCACATGCAGAACACACTGCATCCCAATGTTTCATCGCAGAAGGCCGAATTGTGTTCCAAGGGCCTCCTTTGGCTTGTCAGAGAAGAGAGGTATATGTGCTGGGTGATCCGGTGTATAATTGAGAAGCCTGGAAAACGGCAGTATTTTCCCCCTTTTGAAAGGTAGATAGTGGCGGCCTCAAGGCTGACTGAAAGACAGTGCTGTTACCCGTCTTCTAGTCACTGCTAGGAATGCCTCAGGGAAGAAAGGGAGTTTTCTCCTATGAATCCAGGTGGTCGCCTGTGCCTTGCTAGGAGTTCACCCCACCGCTTGCCCTAGCTAAAGTGCGAAGTAAACGTGACCCCCAGGCCTCAAGGTAAGCACGAGCGTTTCCTATCAGCAAAGTTTGCTGTGCAGCCATCTCCATGAACCCTGACTCGATAGAGCGCTTTAAATCCTCTACGGCTCTCCGGAGGCCTCAGAGAGACGCGTATGAATTCCCTTCTGAGGGAGAGCCTGGGTGCCGTGAGTCCTTTTTTTGTTTTCCGAGCAACACAGCGCAGAACAGGCTGTTGGGGTCAACCCTTTCTATGCAGAGGGAAAGGCAATGAACTGATCCTCGCTTGCATAGCTTGATTTCTACCGCTGTAAAGCAGCCCGAGGACAACGTTTTTGCCAGTATTACATTCAACGTGGCTCTCCCTCTGTGGAGGCCCTCTGAACTGCACTGAAAGAATCCCTGAGCCTACAGAGCCCCCTGGCAACTCTTACCTGTCATCTCTCTATTGTGACGCAAGGTCCACTGTAGGTCCAGCCTGACAGAAAGAACAGAAAAACCGGTCAACTTGTGAGACTTTTGGACGATCCAAAGTCACCTAGGCCTGACTAAGTCATTAAGCAGGTAATGCTATGCACGGCATGCAAAACTCCCCGCCTGCAACGAAGTGTGATCATAGAAAGGCCCCGTGTGGCCGAAAGTCTCCAGTAGACAGTCAGTGAGTGATGGTAATTGCGCTGTGGGGTCAAGTTGGAAACTGGAGCATGTGAGAGAAGCCCGACTCTCCCCCTTTGGAAACAACTTCGATGCAGCTTCCAAGCTGCCTGAACACCACACCACCAGGACACTGTTCACTGCACAGATGCCTCTGAGGAGCAGTGAGCTTTTGCCAAAGAAACCGAACGCTTGCGCTTCCTTCCTGGGAGCTCAGCCCAGAGCATACTCTAGCCTAAGTGCCAACTAAATGTGACCTCTAGTCTCGAGGTAAGGTGCACATTTTCCCTTTACCAGAGGCAGGGGTGCACCAGTTTCCAGGAAGGCTTAGTCAATGGACGGCTTTAGCTTTAGTGTGCCTCACAGCGCTCAAGCCTCTCACGGGGGCATTTCTTTCCAAGGAAGTGCACCGTGTACCAGAAGCCTTCTGAGCACAATCAAGGGATACACGGCTCTGGGACCATCCCTCACTATGCAGGTGAAAGGGCTGGCAACTAATCTGTTCTCTATGGCTAGCGTTCCACAGCTTTGAAACAGCCCCAGGAGCACGGTTCTTGGGCCGGCTTTCTTTCCATGCGGGTCTGCCACGTTGAGGACACCTAAGCTGCCCTGAAAGAAACCACCGGGGCTCCAATCCACTTTGGGGTCTCCTGCTCGACGTCTCTCTAAGTGAGGCAGAAAGTAGACTTTAGGTCCAGCCAGAAATAAAGTAGAAATTGACCGTGAGCCTTGCTAGGCATTTGGAACATG